>NC_135492.1:34716678-35034178 GCF_052094955.1 Ictidomys tridecemlineatus | reverse complement strand
TTGGACCACTCAGATAATCTCTACCATCCGAAGGGAAGAAAAGTTGGGGGACACTTGGGCATTAGTCCTGCCTTGAGCAATGTGCCACATAATTGGGACAGAATACCCCAATCCAGTGGCACCCAGAGTAGAGAAAAACTGATTGGCGTCACAAATGGAGCACATGGGACACGAAATGACTTGTAGCTGGAAACAGAATTTGTCTGGTGCTCATAGAAGTAAGAGGTGAATATACACAAGTATCAGGGTGAGAGAAAAGGAGAGATTTTCAATGGCTGTGGAGGGTCACGAGCTTTATCCATGGGACAATGGTAGAAGGGGAGTGAGATCAAGAGTCCCAGTTTATCCCTAGAAGGGATTTGCAACATGATCTGCAAACTGGTTGCTAACAGTTGAGCTTCTCCCCAGCCAGTCCCTAAGGGTAGACAGGACAAATGCAGTCCACCCAGCAGCCCTGACTGAGCCCTCTCCCCCCTACCCCAGTAATAACTCCAGGTCTAACCAGTTCTTTCTGGAAGAAGGATCTCCAGGCACTCAGGGTCCCAATATTTTTTTTCCATGGACTCCATCCTAATGCACCAAGGTTTGGGAGCAGTGGCAACTGTGCATGTGCATATCTCAGAAAGGAGGGGCTTCACATTAGTGTGCAAGCACTTCCCTGGACTATGATCCCCTCTCCCAGGAGGGAAGCAAAAGCTATCAAAAGCACAGCTCCCTGTTTATTTCTAGAACAGTCTCACACCACCTTCCTGCAGTGAGCACAGGCAGCCTGGGTTCTAACCAATTGCATCAGGAATTCAGCCCCCAGGCAAGTAGGACAGGTTCTCAGTCTGAGTGCAGCGTTGGGAAAGGATCCTATCAAACAGTCAAAGAAACTAGTCCTCATATGACATGGATATGGAGAAAGAGACCTGCTCACATGGGGCGAGAATATAAGCTCAGTTCAGCCATTTTTGAAAACAGCATGGAGTTCTTTAAAAGCTAACAGAGTAACAACAACTCTGGATGCATTCCCAGAGGAACTTGAACCAGTGTGTTCATAAATGCTGCATTCCCATTGCTGTTCCAGGATCCACAGGAGTCAGGACGAGGGAACTTCTGAAGTGGCTCTGGCTAGGGAGACTCCCAGCCACAGGGCCATCACCTACTCCCCTGAGAAACTACTTCCCCTAAATGCGCCTGCTAATAGGTCAACAGGTGGCTGATATGCACCAGATGCTCAGGAGACCTCAGATGAGCCAGGTGTGGGATCCTCGAGTCAGGCAGAGCCAAAACAGGACGAGAAAAATATCACAGAGGGCATGAGACCCCTAGGACATGCAGTCCACAGGGGGAAACATCAGCCCATAGACATTCTGAACAGGGGCGTAGCCTAGGAGAGGAAGAGAGAATACACATGCACACACACACACAAACTCACACATTTTTTCAAATGTTTAGTGGTTTTGGGTATACTTTTCTCTCATGTGAAATGCTCATAAACAGAAAACAAAACCTTTGCTTCTTATTTTATTACAGTGGGGAAAGGGGACTGGAATTTGAGGAATTCATTGATACATATGTACAGGTTTCGTCTGGGAGACGGGGTTCTGAATCTGACATTTTTCTTCCCTTACATTTAGAACATTCAGGGGGCCTCAGGCAGGAGGGCCACACCTGAAATCCCAGCCACTCGGGAGGCTGAGGTATAAGTTCAAGACCAGATTCGACATCTCAGCATCTGTCAGGAGATAAATGATAGAAAGTACAAGGGATGTAGCTCTGTAGAAAAGGACCTCTGCATTCAATCCACTATGCTCCCCATGCCCCACCCAAAAAATGAAAACCTCAAGGGTGAGAAAAACCTGAGACCCCTTCAGATCCCAGCCCATTTTGAAAGGAAAGGGGCCCACGAACTGATAATTCTCATGGTCCCAACACTCTGAAATCCACCACAGAAGAAATTCAGGGAGAAGACTTGAGCTGCCAATTTGTACAAGAGATACCCATGTGTTTAATAATAAGAATAAAAGAATCCAACATCTTTAGAAACCCAAGAAATGTAAAATAAAATCCTATCAGAGACAAAATTAAATAGTATCAATGATGATAGGAAACAAAATAATTCTAATAAACTGAAAGAGTTTAAGTGCTTCTTAACTCTTTGTAGAAACTGTTTTGCTAATAAAGACACATGATAGACCCGTGCCGCAGAGACCTGCTGAAATCAGTAGCAGGATAATACATTGATAGTCATGGTACATTCAGCTTAAAAATAGTATAAAATACCATGGGTCAGTTTTACACGGGTGCCATATGCCGGTGGTATTATGTGTAACTCTGATGCACTAATAAACAATCCAGCATGCTTTACTTGTAATGGAAGCATCGAGTCCTAAAATTCATCCACAAAGTTAAATATATGTAAACTTAATCAAGAAACTTTTGAATTATAAGAGAAAAAGAGTTATTACCTTACATGTACATTGTGGAACTGTACTGTTACAATTATCATCTAGGAATCACGACGTCAATAAAGTCCACCCATGAACCTACGTGGATGTGAAAATCCTATACTTAATTGCAACGGAAAAGTCATTATCAATCAAACCCTAACCAGGTCAATCTAAGCAACTTAGCTAGACCTGCGGTCAGAATAAAAACTAAAAACTACCAGGGACATGGCTGAGTGGTAAGGCATCCTTCTGTTAACTACAAAACAAAAAAACAAACTCCACAAAACTAGCTCAGAAATAAGCAAGGTCCCTGTTCACCATAGCTCCCCTCCTGCAGGATAAGGGTGTTTGAAGATTGAAATTTTTTTTTTTTTTTTTTTGGTACTGGGCATTTAACTCAGAGGCCCTCAACCACTGAGTCCCATCCTCAGCCCTATTTTGAATTTTATTTAGAGGCAGGGTCTCCCTGAGTCTCTAAGTGCCTCACCCACTTGCCTAGGCTGGCTTTGACCTCGCAATCATTCTGCATCAACCCCCTATCCCCAGCCACTGAGATGACAGGTGTGCGCCATCCTCTGGCTTGCAGTTGATTATTCTCTGGTTCCACCTGTCAATCACCACAGCCCAGGAAGACGCTGGGCAGCCAAGCTCACCTGCCACTTAAGACTGGAGCAGGGGCTGAGGCTGCCCCAGGGGATGGGGAGGCTTGAGGGGTCTCCGCCACTGTCACCCTCTCCACCTGGCTGGCCAAGGGGACTGAGGGGCGCTGTCCCCAATGGGCTCAGGCCTGTGGACGCAGAAAGCCCCCGGAGTCGGGTCGGCCAACTCAGGTTCTGCCACAATGGGTCCCATCTGATGGCCTCCCTCCCCAGCCTTCCTGTCCAGGCGCCAGGTGCCACTGCACACTCACCATTTCCTGGTGCCCAGCAGACAAGCCTGCCCTGGGGAGCTTCAGCCCCTGCATGGCAGGGCCAACCAGAATCCCGGGCACCCAGCGAAGCCTGGAGGCCAACTGCACAGACCAGGGAGAAATAAATCCCATCCCAAGCACGGAGGCCCACCCCCTGTTCGCTGGCTACGCTCAGGATTGGACAGCTCTCAGCACGGGGGCTTCTGATTGGAAAGGGCGTCAGTCAGTCTCTGCTCTCCCCTGCCTGAGCCCAGAAAACCTTCTTTTTGAGTGACAGCAGCAAGAAAAAGGTCAGAATGGCAGGGTTTGGGTGCAGCTTTTTTTTCCTTTCCTTTTGGGGTCTGGGCATTGGGTTAGGGTTAGGGTGACAAGAACTGTTGGGTTTTGATGTTAGTAAATTGAAGTCATTTTTTGAAAGTTTCTCCACCTGGGCCTCCTCCTATAATAAGACCACCCAGAGCGTCTTCGGGGTGCTTACTTGTCCTCTGTTCATCTGTGCAAAATTCTCCAAGCAGAACTGGCCTTTCGCCCTGTGGGAACTGTGCAGTGCATCACGGCCAGAGCTGGTGGAGGCTCACGGTGGTGGTGGTGGGGGCAGGACCCCTGGAGGAGGTTTCACAGGGGTTGGCAGTATGAGAGCTGATGTTCCTCCAGCTGAGTTGAATCTGTATCTGGAGCCCACATTGAGCTGGAGGCAGAATAAGGAGATCAGCACAGAAGAGACCCCCAGAGCGCAGACATGGGTAAACCCCAGCTGCACCGGGCTCCCTCTTCCTCTGGCCACTGAGGGTTGAATTCAGAGGCCTCGACCTCTGAGCCCCTTCCCCAGCCCTAGCTTGAAGTTTAGAGACAGGGTCTTATTGAGTTGCTTAGCACCTTGCTTTTGCTGAAGCTGGCTTTCAATTAGCCATCCTCCTGCCTCAGCCTGCCTAGACGCTGCAATGACAGGTGTGTGACACTTTTTTTTTCTTTCTTTCTTTTTGAGAGAAATATCTGCGGTGGCCACAGGATAACAGCCTTGTGCAGATCAAGGCCACCCTGGGTACTCTCCCTGGTTCCCACCAGTCCCCTGGTTCCCAGGCAATGGAATCCTGCCTCCTCCAAAAACCAGAGACCCCCCGCCCAGGTGTGCATTTTTATATCAGCTAAATACTCTGCACTTGACAAAAAGAAAAGAAAAGAAAAGAAAGAAGACAGACCCTACCTGCTTATCTTGATGCAAATAAAGCCAATGTGTTTCCAAAGAGAGCTCTGGTCTTGTTCCCCCAATTCAGTGGTGCAAAAAAGTCACATAATACAAAGAAGACTTCTCCTTAAAGGAGACTCCAGCATTTGTTTATTAATGAAAAACAATTTGGGTTTGATTGGGAGTCCAGGAAAGCCAATTCCAGGTTTTCCTAATTTTGTTAAGAACTCCATAGATTCGAATGCACCCTGCTACTCTCTGCCTTAATTAATCAGAGTCCTCGAGGTTACCTGCGCCCTGCAGAAAAATCGGGGGGGGGGGGAGATCCTTTTTTCTCCATACAGCACCCTGAACCTCCACCTTCCCTTCTGACTCCAACACCTTTGGCAGCATCCAATGGGGGAGCGATTTAGAAAATTCTGGAATGTACCTAAAGACATTTCCTCATTCGAGTGTGATGCTATCAATTTGGTCCTATGGTCCTGTTTAGTATGTTTTATGTTTTTCTATTTTGTTGGTTCCTTTTAGTTATACATGACCATAGAGTCCATTTTGGTAAAATTATCCAAGCATAAAATATACCTTATTCTCCTTAGGACCCCGTTCATGTGGGTGAGCATGATTGTTACTGTATTCTGGATAAATGCCATTTTGACTTGAGTGAAAGGGAATCTCAGAGCAGTTTTAATTTGCACTTCCCTAATTGCTAGATACATTGCCTTTTCAGTATTTATTTTTTAAAATATATTTTCTAGTTGGAGTTGGACCCAATACCTTTAATCTATCCATTTATTTTTCTGTGGTGCTGAGGATAGAACCCAGTACCTTGCACGGGCTAGGTGAGCCCTCTATGGCTGAGCCCCAGTCTCAGCCCTCATTTTCAGTATTTTTTACTTTTGTTTCTCAGTAACAGCAGCCCAGGTCCTGGGGGAACCGATTTTGCTGCATTTGTGAATTGGGAACATTTCTCTTGAAGAAAGACTGAGAAGGTCAAGGTACATGCCCAGGAGTCCAGGGATGAGAAGTACATGGTTGTCTTGCCCAGGATGAGGAGAAGATTATGTGGGTGAAAAGAGAAAAGGAGCTGGTGACGCCTTTGTGCCAGAACCTCTCCTTTCCACACTAGGGCAATTATTCTTCCTTGTTAGTTTTTTTTATCCCAAATGAGAGATTTTCCTAAGCTACCAGTGCCACTAGATATAGGTCTCTGGATGGAGCTCAGATTTGTCTTTAGAGGCAAGGAAAAGTGAATAACCAACCCAGTAGTTCCAATACCAACAATCTAGACCTTGGGCTTCTTGGGAACAAAACCCTTGGGTTTACCCAATAATTAACAATCCAACAGCACCTGACACCCAATTAATGGGGGACAAAGAATTAGATCAGTGCGTGTGGGGGTCTGTGGGTGGCCAGCTGCAGAAGCTTGCCTCTGGGTGCATTCCTTGCATCTGGGAGGTTTTTCAACACCAATGAGATAAACAAAGTGCTGAGAACACTGGCAAAACCCTCTGCAATATTCTAGCCAGAAAAATTCATAAGCATTTTAAAAGCATCTTAATGTTTACCCTCAGTCAAATGTGCCTCAATCCATATGAAACCATTTGAAAAAAGCTGTCAACATGAAAAGTTTCTGAAATCTGCTGGTTTGTGGATCACTGCAAATCCATATGAGTCCATGACTAAATAAATAAATAAAAATAGAAATCTAATAATGAGCATTCTTTTAAGACTTTCGTCCTGAAAACACTGCAGTATTTGCTTTGATAACTAAATGATCATTTAATCGTTCCTCTAGCAACACTTGAGGTCCATAAAGAACTGTGGAACATTTCTGGTTGGGATAGAAATGTTTGGACACCAACAAGAAAGTTTTACTGAACCTCAAAGGAGAAGGTTCATAAATAACCAGAATGCAGGAAAGCCCACAAAATTTGAAATTAGAAACAAGGGACTGGGTTTGTGACTCAGTGACAGAGCACCTCCCTAGCACCTGTGAGGCACTGAGTTAGATCCTTGGCACCACATAAAAAAGAAATATATAAAATAAAGGTATCCTATCCAAATAAAAACTATTTTAAAAAATAATGATCAGATTTAAAATAAAAAAAGAAAACCAACTCCCTACAATGGAGCATTTCTTTTAGACCAGCTTCCTGGGCCCCCATATACTAGCATGATATGAGCAAGCTTAGAAAAATGGGTGAGAAATTACAGAACTCTCCTCTGGCCCCATCTCTAGTCCAGCCCCACTTAAATGTCCCTCTCCAAATAGCAACACCTCAGACCACATATTTGCTGTCTCTCCCTTTAGAGCTTTCTCACATTTTTCTTTTCTTTCTTCTTGTGGTGCTGGGGATTGAACCTGTGACCTTGTGCATGCAGGGCAAGCACACTACCAACCTCACTGAATCCCTGGCCCCTCACGTTCTTTCCTGAATGTGCATCTGTTTTCTAAATAGGTCTGTTCATGCACCTGACAATGATAAAGTTGTTTTCTGCTTTGAAAACCAAGGAACCTACTAATTTCCCTCTCTCTCTCTGAAATACCTTCCCATTACACAACCCAACAAAGCAAAAGTCAGACTTAAACTTTGTAATTGTGTGGGGTTTTTTATTGTTTGGGGTCTGATATCACATATATCACTGGAGGGAGGTAACTAGCAGCCATAAACTATTTTTAATAAGCAAAGGACAAGGTTTGGCAGCACATGTAATTAAGGCCAGGGATTTGGAAGGCTGCTTCAGGAGTATATCAAGTCAGAGGCCACAGTTGGCCTCTTAGCAAGACCCTGCCTGAAAATAAAATATTCAAAGTTCTGACACTGGGTGAGTCTTCATGAACAATGAAGGGTCAGAATTCCTGTTTCAACAGTCTCCCTTTAGGATGCTATGTGTAGGTGTGTGACTGTTACCTTCCAACAGGACCTAGAGCTGTTGCTGGTGCCCTCCCTGTATTAATAAATAGATCAAATGAAGTGAGAAAATAAGTAAAGCAATAAAAAATCTGACATTTTTGCTGGTTGTGATCCCAGAGATAAAAAGGTTATGTTGTGTTTTTTGGATCTTGTGTTCTTACAAGAGTAAATTTTAGATAATACATAAAATGTAATCAAAGTAGAGCAAAGTTTATTGGCCCAGAAATCACTATCAAGAAGGGGAGAGAAAAACAGTGAGTCTTCTCTGACATCTCTAGGCCTCACACCCCTTTGATCCTCTGGTTTATGGGAGATGCTGTGGGTGACTCTAGAGGCCTGCCCATGGACGAATTCCTACTCTTTAAGTGGCAGTAGGATGACATCGTGTTTGTAGGTTCCTAGTCCACATGGTATTGTCCAGAGACACCAAAGCAAAACCCGAGTGTGTGTGTGTGTGTGTGTGTGTGTGTTTGTCTTTGTGAATTTTACTATAATAAGAATTTTATTATGGCAGCTACTATGAAGACAAACAACAATTGTTGGCGAGGATGTGGGGAAAATGGTACACTCATACACTGCTGGTGTGACTACAAATTGGCACAGCCAATATGGAAAGCAGTATGAAGATTCCTTGGAAATCTGAGAATGGAACCACCAATTTACACAGCTATCCTGTGGAGCCAACCTATATGCCCTTCAGTGGATGAATGGATTAAAAAATATGCATTATTTATACACAATGGAAATTTATTTAGCAATAAAAAATAAAATCATGTGTGGGGAAGAGATTATGGTGTTGTTCTCTTGGTTTCTGACTTTTGGTTTCTGACTTTTAGGAAATAGAGTTTTTTCTAAGATTCTCACCAGTATCTTTGCCTTTGTCAAATGGTTATTGCAACTTACTTCTGTTTCTTGCCGTCTAACTTTTGTGGTTTTCCAATATGAGGTATGAGGCAGAAGTGGATTTTAAGTGGATATTTTTAATGGAGGAGTTCACTAATTACTATTAGAAGCATCAGATGAGCTCAGAACAGTAATAAAATTTGGTATCATCAGTTATTTATGTGCATAAGAAAGTAAGTAGCAAACATAATATTAAAGACAGTTCTAATGACCATAATATCAATAGTAAAATACTTGGGAATTTTTTCAAGAAATGTAAACACTTGCACATTTAACATGGCTTGCTTTTAGAAAATATACCATTATCCCTAAGCCACCTTTTTTTTGTGGTGACCTTAACTCATAGAAAAAAGGTAGGAATTAAAAGTTTCTTCTGTGATCCTGAGGACAGAACTTAGGTATGGTCTACCAGTGAGCTCTATCATCATCCCATTTTTATTTTTCTTTGAGCTATGGTCTTGCCAAGTTAGTGAGGCTAGACTCATAGTTGTGACCCTCAAGGCTCAACTTCCAGGGTAGGTGGGGTTACATGCATGTGCCATCACAACCCTGGTAGGGATTAGTCTTTTATGTTTTCTTTAGTTGTAGTGGACAGAGTACCTTTATTTTATATACTTATTTTAATGTGGTGCTGAGGATTGAACTCAGTGCCTCACATGTGCTAGGCAGGTGCTCTAACCCTGAACCCAGACCCAGGGATTAAATTCTTGACTTTAATATTATAGGTTGGCTCAACTACACAACCACTTTCCCAGTCATGTTTAATTTTTTTTAAAAAACAGGGTCTCACTGACGTTTATAGGTCCCTATTAATTTACTGAGTCTGTCTTTGAACTCGTGAATTTCCTGCCTCAGCCTCCCAAGGCATTGGGATTGCAGGTATGTGCCCCAACTCCCAGTTTCTTCATTCTATTGTAGTTGTTGCTTTCTTTTGTTACATAAATTCAAGTTGAATAACAGTATGTTTAACAATACAGATATAGAGAAAAGCCAGTGGTGTAGGTAAGCAATTGAACATATCCACCAGAAAGTATATTATATATTGACCATGGTGTATTACTCAGCCATCAATACAAATTCCTCTAATGGTCAGCAAAATAGATGAAATTGGATGATGTCATGTTAAGTGAAGAAATGCACAATAGTGTCACATCTCATATGTTAATATAATATCATGTGCAAGTACATTAATGATTATTATGGCTGAGAAGTGTGTGGGGCGCATCAAGGGCAGAAGAGGATGTTTCGATATTATGAATACATGTATATGCATATATATAAACATCGCACTGAATCCCATAAATATTTGCAATTGCTATGTGATAATAAAAACCATCATCTCTCATAATTATAAAATTCTGCACTAAGAACACAATCCTGCTGTCTTTTGGAATTTCCATTATATGATGCGATATTATTGATGAAGCTCCCTGATAACAACCAGGCTCTCCCTACACATCCATTCTATTTTATTCCAGGCTCTGAACATAGAGTATACAATGTATTTCTGCATCTAGATCTTCTCACTTATCCTAAAGTCCTCCAGCTTGTCTGTGTTATTGGAGAATATTCTTTTGTTTCTGGGGTTTGGACCCAGGGTTGCCTTACCTGTTACAGAGATCCAACATCATTATCTTTTTCAGTTTTAAGACAGAATGTTACCAAACTACTAAGGCTAGCCTTCAAATTTTGGCAACACTGCCATATACACCATTCTTATTTTAAAGTTGAGTAATAAGTGAAGTGTGGAGGCACATTTCTTTTGTCATGCTAGGGATTCGAACAATATCACTACAGGTCTACACCCACACAAATCATAATGGAAACACCTAGCATACAGGAGGAGCAGAGCATTTCAAAAGCCACAAGAGAAAGGAATCAAATTACATATGGGGAAAACCAATCAGAATCTCTGATTTCTGAACTGAGACCCTGCAATCTACAAGATCCTGCAACAGAATAAACCAAGCTCTGAAAGAAATGGATGCCAACAAAGAATCATACCCCGGAAAATTAAATTTTGATTAGCAATCGGATTTCAATTCCGATGTTATTTTATGACAAAATAAAAACCTTGCATCATACACAAATTTAAAAGAATTTACAACCAGAAACCTGCACTACAGAACATCCTTGGCAAAATATTCCATGAGGAAGAAATGAACAACAATAAAAGATCAGAAAAGGGTAGTATTACTCTAAAGGAAAAACCTATCAAAGAAAAACTGACTTAGTTAAATACCAAAAATAAACAAAAATAACTGGGAATACAAAAGTTGTCTCAATAATAACCCTGAAAGTTTAGTTTCAACTTAGCAATCAAAAGACAGGCAGATTGGATTAAAAAGACCAACAATATGCTGCCTCCAAGAGACTCATCTCATAGGAAAAGACACCCAGAGACTAAACGTGACAGGTTGGAAAAAACATATTGCTCAGGCTGGGGCTGGGGCTCAGTGGTGGAGCACTAGCCTAGCACATGTGAGGCCCTGTATTTGATCCTCAGTACCACATAAAACTAAATAATAAAGATATTGTTTCCATATACAAAAATAAATATTAAAATCCTACCACTCACATATACTGTGGAGGCAAGCAGGGGTTTCCATTCTTATATCAAATAATGTGAACTTCAAGTGAAAATTAATCAAAAGAGATAAAGAAGGATACTACATACTGCTTAAAGGAACCATACACCAACAAGACAGAACAATTGTAAATATACACACCCCCAAAACAATGGAGCATCTATGTTCAAACAGACTCTTCTCCAGTTTAAGGGCCAAGTAGACCACAAGACAAAAATTCTGGGTGACTTTAACACACCTGTTTTACCACGGGATTGATCGTCCAAACAATATCCAGACAGAAACTATAGAACTCAATAATACAATCAATAACTTAGATTTAACTGACATACATAGACTATTTCATCCTTCAACAGGCGAAGACACTTTCTTCTCAGCAGCAAATGGATCTTTCTCTAAAATA
Organism: Ictidomys tridecemlineatus; assembly: GCF_052094955.1. NCBI lineage: Eukaryota > Metazoa > Chordata > Mammalia > Rodentia > Sciuridae > Ictidomys > Ictidomys tridecemlineatus. The sequence continues at coordinate 35,022,838 of NC_135492.1, read as the reverse complement.
GACCATATGTCATGCCAAAAAGGAACTCTAAGCAATACAGAAAAGTAAGGATACTACCCTGCATTCTGTCAGATCATAATGGAATGAAATTAGAAATCAATGATAAAAATAGAAGCTACTCCAACACCTGGAGACTAAATAATATGCTAGTGAAGGAACAATGGGTTGCATAAAACATCAAAGAGGAGATTTAAAACTTCTTAGAGGTGATGAGGACACAGATAAAACATATAAAAATCTCTGGGACACTATGAAGGCATTACTAACAGGAAAGTTCATTGCATGGAGTTTATTCCTTAAAAAAATAAAAAGTCAAATAAATGACTTAAAATTACATCTCAAAGCCCTAGGAAAAACAATTAATTAACACCAAAAGCAGTAAAGGACAGAAAAGAATTAAAATCAGAGCTGAGATCAATGAAATTGAAACAAAAGAAGCAAATAAAAATTGACAAAGTGACTGGGAATGGTACCAACATTTGATCTAGCTATCCCACTCCCTGGTCTATACCTAAAGGACTTAAAAACAGCATACTACAGGGACACAGTCACAATGTTTTTAGCAGCACAATTCACAAGAGTTAAACTGTGGAGCCAACATAGATGCTCTTCAGTGGATGAATGGATCAAGAAAACATGGCATTTGTACACAATGGAATATTACTCAGCAATAAAAGAAAATAAAATAATGGCATTTGCAGGTAAATGGATGGCATTGGAGAAGATAATGCTAAGTGAAGTTAGCCATGCTCGAAATAACAAATGCTGAATGTTTTTTCTGATATAAGGAGGCTGAATCATAGTGGGGAAGGGAGGGGGAGCATGGGAGGAATAGATGAATTCTATTTAGGGCAGTGTGGTGGGAGGAATAGGGAGGGGAAAGGGATTTGCAAGGATGGTGGAATATAATAGACATCATTATCCAAAATACACATATGAACACACGAATTGATGTCAACCTACTTTATATACAGAGATATGAAAAATTGTACTGTATATGTGTAATAAGAATTTTAACATATTCCGCTGCCATAAATTTTAAAATTTTCAAAATGAAAAGTTGGCTCTTTGAAAAACAAATACATTTGATAAAACTTTATCCATGCTACTGTAGAGAAGGAGAGAAATACTCCAATTACTGAAATCCATGATGAAAAAGGTAATATCACCATGAACACTAGAGAAATACAGAAGATAATTAGAAATTATTTTGAAAATCTGTACTGCAATAAAACAGAATATATAGAAGTCATCAACAAATGTCTAGAATCATGTGACTTACCCAAACTGAGTAAGTTAAACAGATCATTTTCAAGCAATGAAACAGAAGATACTATCACAAGCCTACCAACCAATAAATAAATAAATAAATAAATAAGTAAAGCCCAGGACTCAATGGATACAAGACTTCAAAAAATAACTAACACCTACATTTCTCAAATTATTCCATAAAATATAAAAAGAGGGACCCCTTCCAAAATCACTCTATAAGGCCAATATCTCCTTGATGCTAAAATCAGACAAACACTGAAAAGAAAGTGTACTTCAGAGCAATATCTCTAAAAAGCAGAAGCAAGAATTCTGAATAAAATTCTGGCAAATCAAATACAAAAACATATCAAAAGGATGGTTCATCATAATGAAGTGCTATTCATCCCAGGGATGCAAGGTTGGTTCAACGTAGAGATATCAATAAATGTAATTCATCACATCAGCAGATTTAAAGATAAGAAACTTATGACCATCTCAACAAATGCAGAAAAAGTATTTTAAAAAATACAGCATCCCTTCATGTTCAAAACACTAGAAAATCTAGGGATAACAGGAACTTATTTCAACATTTAAAAGGCTATCTATGCCACGCCTCAGGCCAACATCATTCTAAATGGAGACAAACTGAAGACATTTTCTCTAAAATTTAAAAAAGACAGGGATGCCCTCTCTCACCCCTTCTATTCAATATAGTTCTTGAAACACTGGACAGAGCAAGTAGACACATGAAAGAAATTAAAGAATAAGTATAGGCAAAGATGAACATAACCTAACACTATTTGCTGATGATATGATTCTGTACCTAGAAGACTCAAAAAACTCCACTAGAAAACTTCTAGAACTAGAATTCAGCAAAGTAGCAGGATAGAAAATCAACACCGGTAAATCAAAGGCATTTCTTTATATCAGTGACAAATACTCTGAGAGAGAAATGAGGAAAACTACCCCATTCACAATATCCTCAATAAAATAAGTACTTGCGAATCAACAAGAGGTGAAGGATCTATACAATGAAAACTATGAAACTCTAAAGAGAAATCAAAGACCTTAAAAGATGGAAAGATTTAACTTGATCTTGAATAGGCAGCATTAATATTATCAAAATGGACCTACTACCAAAAGCACTCTACAGATTTAATGCAATTCTGATCAAAATCCCAATGGGATTCCTCATAGAAATATAAAACCAAATATGAAATTTATCTGGAAAAACAAGAGACCCAGAATAGCTAAAGAAATCCTTAGCAGGATAAGGGAGGCAGGTGGCATTGCTATACCAGACCTTAAACTATTGTACAGAGCCACAGTAACAAAAACAGCATGGTTCTGGCATCAATACAGGCTGGCAGACAAATAGCCCAGAATAGAGGACACAGAGACCAACCCACTAAACCACAATTATCTTATATTAGACAAAGATGCTAAAAATATGAACTGGAAAAAAGAGAGCATCTTCAACTAATGGTTCTGGGAAAACTGGAAATCCATATGCAGCAAAATAAAATTGAATCTCTCTCTCTCACCATGCATAAAAGTTAACTCAAAATGAATCAAGGGTCTAGGAATTAAACCAGAGACTCTCCAAATACAAGAAAAAGTAGGCCTTATCTCCATCATGTGGGATTAGGCTACAACTTCCTTAATAACACTCCTATAGCACAGGAATTGAAACCAAGTATCAACAAATGGGATGAATTGAAACTAAAGATTTTTATAAAAAAAAACTCAATAGAATAGAGAGCCTAATTTATGGGAGCAATTTTTTACCCTCATACATCAGATAGAGCACTAATCTCTAGGGTATATAAAGAACTCAAACGTCTTAACACCAAAAAAAAAAAATACTAATAATCCAATCAATAAATGGGCCAAGTACCCGAACAGACACTTCTCAGAAGAGGATATACAATCAATCAACAATTATATAAAAAATGCTCATCATCTCTAGCAATCAGAGAAATGCAAATAAAAACTAAGATATCATCTCGCTCCAGTCAGAATGGCAGCTATTATGAAGACAAACAACAATAAGTGTTGGCGAGGATGTGGGGGAACACCCCATCAAAATTTCACCATGATTTCCTTTTCATTGAAGAATGGTCCAAAGCAAACAGTTTGAAAATTCTCCTGGAAGGTTGAATTAATATGAAATTAGCCAAGAATTCTGAACTCTAAGAGTAAAAGCTGGAGCCATCATTACTAGGCACTAATGCATGTTATAAAATTATCATATTGCAGTAATTTGAGGACAAAAAAAATCACAATGCAGAAATTTCATAGGTGACTCCATATGTATGTAAATGTCATTGTAAGTGCAATGAAAAGGCCTAGATAAATGCCACCATCTACAGCAGAGGATTTGATGTGAATGAACAAGACAACCCAACGTGAAGGGAGGTGTGGGAACTTGAGGCGTAGAGCACTGGTAGGGCTTGGGTGCAGGACATGCGTGGTACTGGATTATACTCCAGCACCCCAAAGAAGCACATATTAAGGAGGATTATGTTTCAAAATTACACCAGAATAGGAGGCTCCTGGGTTCTCTCCACACATGGATACACCAAATAAACACCTACTTCTGTTTTGAGTCCCTCTTAAATAAAGTTATACATGGATTGAGAGACCTATGCATTAGACCACTGAGAAAATATCTACCATCTGAAGTGCAGGCAAAGTTGGGGGACACTTGGGCATTAGTCCTGCCTTGAGCGATGTGCCAAATAATTTGGACAGAATACCCCGATCCAGTGTCACCCAGAGTAGAGGAAGACTTCTTGGGGTCACAAATGGAGCACATTGGACACTAAATGACTTGTCTCTGGAAACACAATTTGTCTGGTGCTCATAGAAGAACAAACTAGATACAAGTATCAGGACTGGAAAAGGGATGATTTTCTATGGCTGTGGAGGTTCATGAGCTTTATCCATGGGACAAGGGCAGAAGGGAAGCGAGATCAAGGGTCCCAGTTTATCCCTAGAAAGGATTTTCCCACATGATGTGCAAACTGTGGTTGCTAACAGTTGAGCTCCTCTCTAGCCAGTCCCTAAGGGTAGCCAGGACAAATGCAGTCTACCCAGCAGCCCTGCCTGAGCACTCTCCCCCTACCTCAGTAATAACTCCAGGCCTGAGCAGTTCTTTCTGGAAGAAGGATGTCCAGGTACTCAGGGTCCCAACAGTTTTTTTCTATTCCATGGACTCCATCCTAACCCACCAAGCTTTGAGAGCAATGGCAACTGTGCATGTCCAAATCTCCCTGGGTCAAAAACAAGTGGCTTCACATTGATGTGCAAGCACTTCCAGGGACTATTATCACCCCCCCACCCTGGAGTGAAGGAAAAGAATGAAAACCACAGATCCTTGTTTCTTTATAGAATAGGCTCCCACCACCTTCTTGCAGTGAGCACAGGCAGCCTAGGTTCTAACCAACTGCATCAGGAATTCAGTCCCCAGCCAAGTAGGAGAGTTTCTGCTGTCTGAGCCCAGCTTTGGGGAAGGCTCCTATGAAAGAGGTGAAGGAGTTAGTCCTCCAATGACATAGATATGGAGCAAGAGACATGCTGATGACATGGGGCTAGAATATAAGCTTAGTGCGGAAACTTTTTAAAAATAGCATGGAGTTCTTTAAAAGCTAACAGAGTAACAACCACTCTGGATTCATTTCCAAAGGAACTTGAACCAGTGTGTTCATAAATGGCTTCATGCCCATCGCTGTTCCAGGATCCACAGGAGCCAGGATGAGGGAACCTCTGAAGTGGCTTCTGGATAAAGAGACTCCTCCCAGTCACAGGGACATCTCCTACTCCCCTGAGAAACTACTTCCCCTCAATGCACCTGCTCATAGGTCAACAGGTGGCTGATATGCATCAGAAGATCAGGAGACCTCAGATGAGCCAGGTGTGGGATCCTAGTGTCAGGCAGAGCCAAACCAGGACCAGGAAAATATCAGAGGTCATGAGGCCCCTGGCACATGCAGTCCACAGGGGAGATACTCAGCCCAAAGACATTCTGAAAAGGTGTCTGGCCTGGGAGAGGAAGGGAAAATACACACACATGCGCATTTTTACAAATTTCAAGTGGTGTTTAGTGTACTTTTCTCTCATGTGAAATGCTCAAACAGAAAACAAAACTTTTGCTTCTTATGTTATTACATTGGGGAGGAAAATTGTCACTGGAAATGGGGACAGGGGACTTGAATTTGAGGAATTCAATGATACATATGTACAGGTTTCATCGGGGAGATGGGGTTCTGGATCTGACACTTTGCTTCCCTTACATTTAGAACTTTCAGGGGGCCCCAGGCAGGAGGGCCACACCTGTAATCCCAGCCACTCAGGAGGCTGAGGCACATGTTCAAGCCAGACTCATCCTCTGTCTCAAGATAAATGATAAAAAGTACGAGGGATGTAGCTCAGTGGAAAAGAAGCTCTGCATTCAATCCACTATGAGCCCCTGCCCCCCAAAAAAGAAAAGCTCAGGGGGAAGAAAAACCCGAGACCCCTGCAGATCCCAGCCTCCTTGGGTAGGAAAAGGGCCCGTGGAGTGGTGATTCTTAGGGTCTCAACACTCTGAAATCCACCACAGAAAAAATTCAGGGAGGAGACTTGAGATGGCAATTCGTCCAGGAGATACCCATGTGTTCAAAAATAAGAATAAAAAGAATCCTACATCTTTAGAAACCTGAGAAATGTAAACTAAAATCCTATCACAGAGAAAAATAAAGTATATCAATGAAGATAGGAAACAAAAGAATTCTAATAAACTCAAGAAGTTTAAGTGCTTCTTAACTATTTGTGGAAACTGTTTTGCTATTAAAGACACATGAGAGTCTCCCACCACAGGGACTTGCTGCAATCAGTTCATATGACCGGGATAATACATTACTAGTCATGGTACATTCAGCTTAAAAATAGTATAAGATACCATGGGTAAGTTTTAAACGGGTGCCATATGCAGGTGGTATTATGTATAACTCTGATGCACTAATAAACAATCCAGCATGCTTTAATCTTAATGGAAGCACCCAATCCTAAATTTCATCCACAAAGTTAAATATATGTAAACTTAACCAAGAGACTTTTGAATTATAAGAGAAAAAAATTATAAGAGAAAAAAATAATAAGAAGTTATTAGCTAACACGTGCATTGTGAAGCTGTTCTGTTACAATTGTCATCAAGGAATCACGACTTCAACAGAGTCCACCCATGAAACCACGTGGTTGTAAAAATCATACACTTAATTGCAACAGAAAAGTCATTATCAATCAAATCTTAACAAGGCCAATCTCAGCAATTTAGCTAGACCAGCGGGCAGAATAAAAACTAAAAACTACCAGGGAGAGAGCTCAATGGTAAAGCACCCTTCTGTTAACTACTAAAACACAACAACCACCAAAAAAATAATAATAATAATAAATAAACTCCACAAAACTAGCTTAGGTATAGGCAAGGTCCCTGTTCACCGCAGCTTCCCTCCTTCAGGAAAATGGTTTTTGGAAATTTGATTTTTTTGGGGGAGGGGGGGTGCTGGGCATTGAACTCAGGGGCACTCCACCACTGAGCCCCATCCCCAGCCCTATTTTGCATTTGATTTCGAGGCAGGGTCTCCCTGAGTCTCCAAGTGCCTCACCCACTTGTGGAGGCTGGCCTTGAACTCGCAATCCTCCTGCATCAGCCCCTACCCCGAGCCTCTGGGAATGACAGGTGTGAGCCATTGCCTGGCTTGGAATTGGATTTTTCTAGTGCTGCCACCTGTCAATCACCACAGTCCAGGAAGACGCCAGGCTGCCTCCCTCACCTGCCAGAGAGATAGGACTTGAGCAGGGGCTGAGGCTGCCCCAGGGGATGGGGAGGCTGCCAGGAGTCTCCGCCCCTGTCACGCTCTCCACCCGGCTGGCCAGGGGGACAGAGGGGGCACTGTCCCCAATGGGCTCAGGCCTGTGGTTGCAGAGAGCCCCCCGGAGTCAGGGTTGGCCAACACCGGTTCCCCCCACAGCTGATCCCGCCAGAGGGACTCCCTGCCCCGCCTCCCTCCTGAGCCTCCCTGTCCATGCACAAGGTGCCACTGCACACTCACCATCCCCTGGTACCCAGCAGCCAAGCCTGCCCTGGGGAGCTTCTGCCCCTGCATGGCAGGGCCACCAGGGATCCTGGGCACCAAGGAATCCTGGAGTCCAACTGCAGGAATCTGAGTGGAACCGCCGACTGCTGAGAAATATATCCAATTCCAAGCGCGGAGGCCCGCCCCCTGCTGTTGGCTACGCTCAGGATTGGACAGCGCTCAGCACGGGGACTTCTGATTGGACAGGGAACCAGTCAGTCTCCGCTCTCCCGAGTCTGAGCCCAGCGAGGTTGTGTTTTTTTTTTTTTTTTTTTTTTTTTTGAGTGACTGGGGGTGATCTCCGCTCCAAGCAAGGAGGAAACAAAAATGGCAGGGTTTGGGTGCAACTTTTTTCTTTTCCTTTTGAGGTCTCGGCATTGGGTCAGGGTTAGGGTGACCAGAATTCTAAGTTCTGTTGGGTTTGATGTTAGGAAATAGAAGTCAATTCTTGAAAGTTTCATCACCTGGATCTCCTCCTATAATAAGACCACCCAAAGCATCTTTCAGAGGCTGACTTGTCCTCTGTTTATCTGTGCAAAATTCTCCAAGCAGAACTGGCCTTCCCCATAGGAACTGCCCTGGAGGAGTTTACCACCCAGTTGGCAGCCTGAGAGCTGATGTTCCTCCAGCTGAGTTGAATCTATTGGATGAGGCTGGAGGCAGAGTAAGGAGATCAGCACAGAAGAGACCTCGAGAGTGCAGACCTGAGTAAACCGCAGCTGCAACAGGACTCCCTCACTCTCTGGCCACTGGGGGTTGAATTCAGAGGCCTCGACCTCTGAGCCCCTTCCCCAGCCCTAGCTTGAAGTTTAGAGACAGGGTCTCACTGAGTTGCTTAGCACCTTGCTTTTGCTGAGGCTGCGGTGGCCACAGGATAACAGCCTTGCACAGATCAAGGCCACCCTGGTTCCTGACAGTCCCCTGGATCCCAGGCAATGGGATCCTGCCTCCTCCTAAAAACAAAGACCCCCTGCCTAGGTGTGCATCCTTAGTATCAGCTGAATACTCTGCACTTGACAAGAAAAAAGAAACAACAACAACAACAACAAAATACAGACCCTACCTGCTTGTCTTGATGCAAATAAAGTCAATGTGTTTCCAAAGACAGCTCTGGTCTTGTCCCCCCAATTCAGTGGTGCAAAAAGTCACATAATACAAAGAAGACTTCTCATTAAGAGGGGCTCAAGGGTCTCTCTCTTTAAGGAATAACAATTTGCATTTGATTGGGAGTCCAGGAAAGCTAATTTCAGGTTTTCCTGATTTGGTAAATAACTCCATAGACTCCAATGCACCCTGCTCCACTCTGCCTTTGTGAACTGTAGAGGCCTGGAGGTTACCTGCCCGCTGGAACCCCTGCACTTGCAGATGAATGGGGGGTCCTATCTTCTCCATGCAGTGCCCTGAACCTCCACCTTCCCACAGGCTCCAACACCATTGGCAGCATCCAATGGGAGAGTGGTTTAGAAAATTCTGGAATATACCTAAAGACATTTCTTTATCTGGCTATGATTCTATCAAGTTGGACCCATGATCCTTTTAAGTACTTTTTATCTTTTTCTGTTTTATTCATTCTGTTTAGTTATACATGACCATAGAATCCATTTTGGTAAAATTATCCAAACATAAAATATACCTTATTCTCCTTAGGACCCCATTCGTGTGGGTGGCATGATGGACCGATTCACTTAGGTATTTTTATATATTTAAATAGGAAGATTATGGTCGACTCATTCTACTGTCTTTCATGTTCTTATCTCCCCTCCCTTCCTGTTGTGCCCCTTTTTCTAATTTACTGAACTTCTCTTTGTGCTGCCCACCTTCCTTGTGGTGTAGATAACACATGTCAGGGAAAACATGTGACTTTTGGTTTGGGGGGATTCCCTTAATTTACTTTAGCATGATAATCTCCAGTTCCATTCATTCACTGGCCAGTGGTATGAAGTCATCATTTTTTAATGTTGAGTAATATTCCACCATGTATACATACCACGATTTCTTTATCTATTCATCTGTTAATGGGCATTTAGGCTTGTTATGTAGCTTAGCTATTGTGAGTTGTGCTATCATGAACATTGATGTGGCTGTGTCCCTGTAGTATGAAAATTTTAAATCCTCTGATTTATGCTGAGGAGACGGATAACTGAGTCAAATGGTGGTTTCAGTCCTAGTTTCTTGAGAATTCTCCATCCTGCTTTCCAGAGGGGTTGCACCAATGTGCAGTGCATCCAACAAGGTGTGAGCATTCCCTGTACACCACATCCTCACCAATTTATTGTTACTGTATTCTTGATAATTGCTATAGTAATTGGAGTGAAAGAGAAGATGCAGTTTTAATTTGCATTTCCCTAATTGCTAGAATATGTTGCCTTTTCAGTATTTATTTTTTAAAATATTTTTTTCTATTAGAGTTGGACCCAATAACTTTATTCTATCCATTCCTTTTTCTGTGGGGCTGAGGATGGAACCCAGAGACTCCCATTTGCTAGGCAAGCACTCTACAGCCAAGCCTAAGCCCCAGCCCTCATTTTCAGTATTTTATACACTTGCTTGTCAGTAACAGCAGCCCAGTTATTTGGGGGATCAGTTTTGCTGCATTTATGAAATGAGAACATTTCTCTTGAAAGAAAACTGAGAAGGTCAAGCCACATGCCCAGGATTCCAGGGATGAGCAGTACACAGCTGTCTTGCCCAGGATGAGGAGAACATTATGTGACTAAGAAAAGGGAAAGAGCCAGGGACCCCCTGGGGCCAGAACCCCTTCTTCCCCCTTGAGGGAAATGATTAATTATTATTGCTGTTACGATTCTTCACCAAAATATTAAATTTCCCTAAATTACAAGTTCCACTAAATTTAGGTCCCTGGATGGAGCTCAGATTTGTCTTGAGAGGCAAGAAAAAGTGAATAACCATCCCAGTGGTTCCAATAACCAAAAAGCTAGACCTTGGTCTCTTTGGAGACAAAACACTGGGTTTTACCCAATAATTAACAATCCAACAGCACCCGACACCCAATTAATGGGGGACGGAGAATTGGATCAGTGGGTGTGGGGGTCTGTGGGTGGCCAGCTGCAGAGCTTGCCTATGGATGCATTCCTTGCATTTGGGAGGTTTTTCAACAACAATGAGATAAACAAAATGGTGAGAACACAAGCAAAACCCTCTGCAATATTCTAGCCAGGAAAATTCATAAGCACTTTAAAAACATCTTAATGTTTACCCTCAGTCAAATGTGCCTCAATCTAAAGGAAACCATTTGAAAAGAGTTGTCAACATGAAAAGTTTCTGAAATCTGCTGGTTTGTGGATCACTGCAAATCCATATGAGTCCATGGCTAAATACAAAGTAAAAATAGAAATCTAATAATGAGCATTTTCTTAAAACATCTGTCCTGAAAACACTGCCCTATGTGCTTTGATAACTAAATTATCCTTTAATCGTTCCTCTAGTAACACTTGAGGTCCATAAACAACTATGGAACACGTCTGATTGGTAAAGAAATGCTGGGATACCAAGAAGAAAGTTACTCTGAACCTCAAAGGAAAAAATTCATAAATCACCACAATGCAGGAATGCCCATAAAATATTGAAATTAAAAACAAGGAACTGGGGTTAGGGCTCAGTGACAGAGCACCTGCCTAGCAACTGTGAGGCACTGGGTTCAATCCTCAGCACCACATAAATAGAAATATGTTAAATAAAGGTATCCTGTCCAACTAAAAACTATTTTTAAAAATAAAGATCAGATTTTTTTTTAAAAAAAAGCAACTCCCTGCAATGCAGCATTTCTCCTAGACCAGCTTCCTGTACCCTCAAATACTAGCATGATGTGAGCAAGCTTAGAAAAATGGGTGAGAAAGTACAGAAGTCTGATCTGGCCCCATCTCTAGTCCAGCCCCACTTAAATGTCCCTTTCCAAATAGCAACACCTCAGACCACATATTTGCTGTCTCTCTCTTTAGAGCTTTCTCACGTTTTTTCCTTTCTTTCTTCTTGTGGTGCTGGGGATTGAACCTGGGACCTTGTGCATGTAGGGCAAGCACACTACAGACCACACTGAATCCCTGGCTCCTCACATTCTTTTCTGAATGTGCATCTGCTTTTCTAAATAGGTGCATCCATGCACCTGACAAATGAAGTTCTTTTCTGCCATGAAAACCAAAGAACTTACTTTTTCTGAGCTGTTTTCCCTCTCTCTCCCTGGAGTCCCTTCCCATTACAAAAACTCACACAGCCAGAGTCAGACTTGAGCTTTGGAATTGTGTGGGGTTTTTATTGTTTGGGGTCTGATATCACATACATCACTGGAGGGAGGTAACCAACAGCTATGCCCTTTTTTTAATAAGCAAAGAACAAGGTTTGGTAGCACATGTCTGTAAGGCCAGGCATTTGGGAGGCTGCTTTGGGAGGATCTCAAATCGGAGGCAACAGTTGGCCTCATAGAAAGACCCTGCCTCAAAATAAAATATTCAAAGTTCTGACACTGAGTGAGTCTTCATGAACAATGAAGGGTCAAAATTCCTGTTTCAAAAGTCTTTCCCTAGGATGCTGTGTGTAGGTGTGTGACTGTAACCTTCCAACAGGACCTAGAGCTGTCGCTGGTGTCCACCTGTATTAATAAATAGATCAAATGAAGTGAGTAAATAAGTAAAGCAATAAAAGATCTGACATTGTTGCTGATTGTGATCCCAGAGAGACAAAGGTTATGTTGTGTTTCTTGGATCTTGTGTTTTTGCAAGAGTGAATTTTAGATAATACATAAAATGTAATCAAAGTAGAGTAAAGATTATTGGCCCAGAAATCACTATCAAGAAAGGGGGAGGAAACAGTGAGTCTTCTCTGACATCTCTAGGCCTCACACCCCTTTGATCCTCTGGTTTATGGGAGATGCTGTGCGTGATTCCAGAGGCCTGCCCATGGAACAATTTCTACTCTTAACTGGCAGTAGGATGACATTGTGTTTGTAGGTTCCTAGTCCACATGATCTTGTCCAGAGACACCAAAGCAAAACCCAACCCGAGTGTGTGTGTGTGTGTGTGTGTGTGTCTTTGTGAATTTTACTATAATAAAAATTTTATTATTGCAGCTATTATGAAGACAAACAACAACAAGTGTTGGTGAGGATGTGGGGAAAATGGTACACTCATACACTGCTGGTGGGACTACAAATTGGTGCAGCCAATATGGAAAGCAGTATGGAGATTCCTTGGAAATCTGAATATGGAACCACCATTTTACACAGCTATCCTGTGGAGCCAACCTATATGCCCTTCAGTGGATGAATGGATAAAAAAATTATGCATTATTTATACACAATGGAATGTTATTCAGCAATAAAAGAATAAAATCATGTGTGTGTGGGAGATTATGGTCTTGTTCTCTTGGTTTCTGACTTTTGGTTTCTGACTTTTAGGGAATAGAGTTTTTCTGAGAATCTCACCAGTAGCTTTGCCTTTGTCAAATGGTTATTGCAACTTAATTCTGTTTCTTGCTGTCTAACTTTTGTGGTTTTCCAATATGAGGTATGAGGTAGAAGTGGATTTTAAGTGTATATTTTTAATGTAGGAGTTCACTAATTACTATTAGAAGCATCAGATGAGCTCAGAACGGTAATAAAATTTAGTATCATCAGTTATGTATGTGCATAAGAAAGTAAGTAGCAAACATAAAATTAAAGACAGTTCTAATGACCATAATATCAAAAGCAAAATACTTGGGAATTTTATGAAGAAATGTGAACACTTGCACATTTAACATGGCTTGTTTTTAGAAAATATAACATTATCCCTTAGCCACCTTCTTTTTTGTGGTGACCTTAACTCATAAAAAAAGATAGGAATTAAAAGTTTCCCCTGTAATTCTGAGGACAGGACTTAGGTATGGTCTACCAGTGAGCTCTATCATCATCCCATTTTTATTTTTCTTTGAGATACGGTCTTGCCAAGTTAGTGAGGCTAGACTCAAAGTTGTGACCCTCAAGGCTCAACTTCCAGGGTAGCTGGGGTTACATGCATGTGCCATCACAACCCTGGTAGGGATTAGTATTTTATGTTTTATTTAGTTGTAGTGGACAGAGTATCTTTATTTTATATATTTATTTTTATGTGGTGCTGAGGATTGAACTCAGTGCCTCACATGTGCTAGGCAGGTGCTCTAACCCTGACCCCAGACCCAGGGATTAAATTCTTGAATTTAATATTACAGGTTGGCTCAGGATAATATCTAGGTTTGCAAACGTGAATAATGTCCCCATTTTGTGAGTAGAAGGTAGAGGCCACAATGAGAAAAAATGTCTATCCTTATCCTTAAAAGAGGAACATCAACTGTGGATTTACCTGCAACTTAGTATTTGAGGATTTTCCAGATATTAAAATATAAGCAAAAGAGACATGAGATCAAGACTCTGAGGAAGGGGGACTAGGTATTTCCAATTGTGAGGCACCAGACAGAAAAACAAAGCTAAGCTAGCTGGGTATGGACAACAGTTTCCCTCAGATTTAACTGTAGGTTCAGGGTCCCAGAAGATATAGAAGAAAATAAACCATTTACTGGGTACATTTTAAAAAAATGATCATGGGTAGGACTTTGTCAGAAGTCATCATTATCACACCCCACCCACACGCCCACACACATTACTTCCCTTTTACCTCTTCCCCACTTTAGCAGTCAAGTCAACATCCACTCCTCAAGGTGCATCCTAGCATGAAGAGAAAAGACTGAGCCACAGTACCCTGGGGACCTAAATGGGCACATCTTTGCCTAGCTTATGGCAGCAACTAGCAAATGGCAGAAACTAGCAAAAGAATGGCAGAGTTCAGGAACATCTCTGTCTCCTTTCTCTCACAAACAAATAACTAGAGATTTCAATTATAAATTGATGGATGAAGTGATATTGGGAATATTGGGTCAAATATTTGGAACACTGAAAATATAAATGTTCAGCAGCCTTAATGTCTTATTTCTTTTTTATCTTTGTCTATGTTTTTAATGCTGTGGATTGAGCCCAGGGGAACTCAACCTCTCAGCAACATTCCTGATCTTTTTTTTGTAACTTAGTTAGAGACAGGGTTTCACTGAATTGCTTAGTTCTTTCCTAAATTGTTGAGGCTTGCTTTGTATTAGCCTCCCGAGACACTGGGATTGCAGTCATGCACCACCACACATTGCTAATGTTTTATTTCATTATTTGCACAAGAGCAGTTTTTCATGTAATATAACCTACTAAATGCTCTCAAAATATTGCACTTTGTAAAAAATTCCAAGAGATAACTTATTACTTTTATATTAACAAACTTAAAGAATATGTTTTTCTTATGCCTTGGCTTCTTTTCACTTGATAAAATCATGTTAGGACATAGTTTTCTAGTTTGTTTATTCTTTTTTTGGGGGGGAGAGTGTATAATAGGGATATATCCCAGTATCACTCAACTACAAAGCCACTTTCCCAGTCATGTTTAATTTTTTTTTAGAAACAGGGTCTCACTGAGTTGTATAGGTCCCTATTAATTTACCGAGTCTGTCTTTGAACTCGTGAATTTTCTGCCTCAGCCTCCCAAGCCATTGGGATTGCAGGTATGTGCCCCCACTCCCAGTTTCTTCATTCTTTTGTAGTTGTTGATTTCTTTTGTTACATAAATTCAAGTTGAATAACAGTATGTTTAACAATACAGATATAGAGAAAAGCCAGTGGTGTAGGTAAGCAATTGAACATATCCACCAGAAAGTACATTGTATATTCACCATGGTGTATTACTCAGCCATCAATACAAACTCCTCTAACGGTCAGCAAAATAGATGAAATTGGATGATGTCATGCTAAGTGAAGAAATACACAATAGAGTCACATCTCATATGTTAACTAATATAATATCATGTGCAAGTACAATAGTGATTAGTATGGCTGAGGAGTGTGTGGGGGCATCAAAGGCAGAAGAGGGTGTTTGGATATTATAAATACATGTATATGCATATATATAAACATCACTCTGAATCCCATTAGTATTTGCAATTGCTATGTGATGATAAAACCCACCATCTCTCATAATTATCCATTCTGCACTAAGAATACAATCCTTCTGTCTTTTGTAATTTCCAGTATATGATGCAATATTATTAATGATGCTCCCTGATAACAACCAGGCTCTTCCTACACATTCATTCTATTTTCTTCCAGGCTCTGACCATAGAGTATACAATGTATTTCTGCATCTGAATCATCTCACTTATCCTAAAGTCCTCCAGCTTGTCTGAGTTATTGGAGAATATTCTTTTGTTTCTGGGGTTTCAACCCAGGGTTGCCTTACCAGTGACAGATATCCACTATCATTTTTTTTTTCAGTTTTAAGACAGAATGTTATCAAACTACTAAGGCTGGCCTTCACATTTTGGCAACACTGCCATAAACACCATCCTTAATTTAAAGTTGAGTAATAAGTGAGGTGTGGAGGCACATTTCTTTTGTCATGCTAGGGACTCAATAGGCTGAGGGACGAGAATCACTATCTTGTAGCCAGCCTCGCATCTTGGTGACACCCACTGCACCGTAAAACTCCTTGTCTCAAAATAATGGTAGAAAAACTGAAAAAGTTATATATGTGTGTTGATACATTTGTGTGTAAACACAATGATAAATCTCTCTTTCTCTATTATCTGTAATATACCATAGGTTCTTCTTCCTGAGTTACTCTTTGGAAATTTAGGTAGTGAATAGTATGGTGGTTAACATGAGAGGGTAGATATTCCTAAAAATGGATTTTATTTCTTTCAATTGTTGAAGTGGTTAATGTCAGATGTCCATTTGAGTGGATTGAGATACCCAGAGAATGGTGTGGACGATCTCTCCAGGTGTCTGTGAGTGTGCTTCCAGAAGGCTGAGTCAGAAAGCCTGGGGAATACCTGTAATGAACATATATATATTGGTGTTCAATAGTTTTGATTTGGAAAAACGCAAGAGAAGCAGTCACATGCTTATGCTCCAGGCTTCTTGAAGTCCCTTTTGGGGTCTTGCAACATTAGCTCTACTGGGGTCTTTTTAAAAAAATGTATTTGTTTTAGCTAGTTATCCATGACAATAAAATGCATTTACATACTTTGATATATCATACATAGATGAGATATAATTTCTCATTTTTCTGAGTATACATATTGTAGAATCACATGTGTCATACAGTCACATACATACATAAAGTAATCATGTCTGTTTCATTCTCTTTCTTATTCCCACATCCCCTACCTTCCCCTCCTTTCATTTTCCTCTACCTAATGTAAGTTAATGCGATTCTTTTTTTTTTTTTTTTTGCATTACAATTCTAAATACAGTGTGTAAAGCCATATGAAAGTTACTCAAGATCACGTATTAGGCTACATAAAATGATAATTTAGCTTTTCTGATTTATTTGTCTCACAGGATTATGGGTGCACAGTCTCCATTTTTCACAGGGCATCTTGAGGTCAATTAGAAAAATGCCAGGTTCTCATTTTCCCACATTATGCTTCCTCATTATTCCATCTTAATTGCCAAGAAAATCTCGAACCTGGAAAACAACAAAATATAGATAAATTGCTACATAATCATCAACTTTGAAAATTACTTCACAAATAAATAGAATACATTAGTAGACCCAGATGTGAAGAGATGTAAAATAGACCTACAAATCAACATTTAACTTTACAGCTGCTCAAAAAATACATGCAGTTATGCTGATATGGGAGCACATGCCACTAGTCTTGACTACCTTGAGGCCACAGAAAGAGGAGGATTTAGGCTAAGGAATTTGAGGCCAAAGTTGCAAAAACCTAGCTCTAAAAATTGACCCACATAAAAACCAAACAGTAATCACATTTTTAAAAAGGAGCCTTCACGGGTGATTTCTATGAAACATGTAATTAGGATCAGTAACAATAATTCATGATCATATCTAAATGTGAAGAAGAAAATTGACTAATTCTTTCTGTAAGGCCAGAAATACCAGCTAACACAGCATAAGAATGGAAATTGCAGACCATCTTTTTATAGATGTTGACGCAGATATTAAAAACCACTAGCAAACTGAGAACAATAACAAAAAGAATGATTGGACTTCATGACCAAGAGGGACATTGTCATATGGGGAGTTTCCAAAAATCATTTTGATAGAGCAAAGCTCTGGCAAATCACTTACTAAATTACTGTAAAACCTATGGCCAATTATGACCAGAGGAAAATTCTTTTTCAATCCACTTAACGGCAGCTATGAACTGTTTTCATACTTAATGGTGTGAACTGAAGTATTTATCAATTTATTTTTAGGAAAAGAAAAAAAATGTATGCTTTTCTAACTTATAAATATTGTTTGAGAATATTAAATGATATTTTATACATCAAAAATCAAATAGCATATGCAGATGATACCATTATTTCTATAAAGTTTTCAAGCAATTTCCATGAACTAATGAAACAAGAATTATTGAATAATGTCATGGGTTGAATGGTCAACATTAAATCACTTAAATTATATACAGTAACAATGAGCAGGGTTAAAATTGAGGCAAAATCCATTCACAAATATAGGGAAAACAATCTAAATGAAAGTATTAACAAAAGAATTGTTCACTGCAAAGTAAAAAAATTGAGGTGAAATTAAAATGCAAAAAAGATCATGGGAAAAAATGGGATAACTGTTAATATTCAATAATTAAAAGTTTCAGTTTGGGTTTTAAGGGTTGATAGGCTTCCTCCAGATTAGTGCCTGGCATGGGGCCAGGCTTCCTTCTCCAATCTGATATATATACTGATTTTATATATATATATGGTAAGTTATTAATTGTGTTATTGAGCTCTATAGTTTCTTTATTCGACTTTTGGTTTGAAGATCTATCCAGTGGTGAGAGAAATGTGTTAAAGTCACCACAGATCACGTTGTGGTCAATTTGATTCTTGAACTTGAGAAGAGTTTGTTTGAACATAGGTGCCCCATTGTTTGGGGCATATATATTTATGCTTGTTATGTCTTGTTGGCATATGGGTCTCTTGAGCAGTATGAGATGTTCTTATTTATCTATTTTGATTAACTTTGGCTTGAAGTCTACTTTATTTAATATAAGTATGGAGACCTCTGCTTGCTTTCAAGGTTCATGTGAGGGGTATGTTTTTTCCTAATATTTCACCTTCAGTCTGTCTTTTCCTGAGTCTTCTGGAGGCAGAATATTGTTGGATTTTTTTAAAATCCAGGCTTCTAACCTATGTCTTTTTATTGGTGTGTTAATCCGCTAACATTTAAGGTTACTATTGAGACATGGTTTGTATTTCCAGCCATCCTTGTTTATTTTTGCTACTTGACTTGAAGTGTTAATTATTGTTTAATTTTAATTGGTATCTACATATACGACCCAGCATTTTAATTGAACGTGTGTAGTGATCAAATCAGTGCAATTTCTACCTTCTAAAATATCATTTTGGTGTTTGAAAACTGTGAATTCTTTTTAGAATTTCTACAGTCTAATAATTACTTGTACGATTCAAACTATGTGCTGTAAAACCTGAGTTACTTTTTCCTCTTAACTGCTTTTTGGCACTCCTTGCCATCTGTCTCTTAAAACAGATATAAAAAGCTTTTTTCATTTGTGGTTCTTTGTGATCAACTTTTTCAGCTTCAACATGTGAGTGCAAACATACAGAATTTGTGAAATATGAAAAATCACTAGAAACAGACAGTCACCCATGGTAAATCCAGAAAAAAATATAAATTTTAAAATTGTAAACTATAATCCCAGTGCCTTGGGAGGCTAAGACAGGAGGATGGTGATTTCGAATCCAGCAACAGCAAGGCCCTGAGAAACTTGGTGAGATGCTGTCTCTAAATAAAATACAGAATAGCAGTGGGGATGTGGCTCACTTGTTGAGTGCCCATGAGTTTAATTCCTGGTATACCCCAAATATTTTAGGGTTCACATTTGATCACTAGGCCTTAGTTATTTTTTGGTGAGATCTATATATAAATGGCATATGCCAATTCTTATTAATTTATTTTATGTAAGTCAAATGTTATATAAATATTTTGATAGTATAAGATTAAATTGATCTATATTAGCATATAACAAAATAACTTAAAAAAATGTTTTAGGTGAGGCTGAATGCCTGCAATACCCTTGGCTCAGGAGTCAGAGGATTACAAGGCCAAAGCTCAGTAACTAGGCAAGTTTTTCTCCCAATATAAAAAAAATGGCTTGTGAGATAGTTTAATGACTAAATACCCTGGGTTCAATATGGGGTACAAAGGAAAGGAGGAGGGTTTAAAATTGCCTTATCTCAACAACAAAAAGACATGTGAAATTTAAAACCAAAAACTGCATTCTATCACTTTTCTGTGACACACAGAATCTGCTTTAATTCATTTTAAACATTTGAATCTTACACAATCTAAGTTTTCTAACACTCAATAAATGACATGTTTCAATCACGTGGGTCTCAAGGCCATTGAATAAATTTAAGGTCAGTGTAACTGAGGAATCTGCAGTCATACACACTGGAGTGTGCAGGTGCCATGAATTTGCAGTAATAGTCAAGAACTCATGGACGGGTTGTTCATTGCCTTGAAACAGTTGGAAAATTGTTTTCTGATGGTAAATTTCTGTATTAGTAATGGGAAAAATTTAGACCCTTTCCTGATACCATGCCTCAAAGAAAGGGACACAATTTCATGCAATAATTAGGAGACCTAATCTTCATACAGGTAGTGGCCAGGAGAAAGCACAGTCTGGTCATTCTGCTAGCTCCAGTTTTGAACCACAATCATCACTAAATGATGTGCATCAAGTATATATGATTAAAATTGTGTAAATGTACCATGGTAGTGTTGTGAAGAAATATCTATAGTAATGTGCCTGCTGAGGTTCCATTGTTGTTAGGAAGCATCCTGGGGAATGGGAATGATTTACAGATGACTGAAATCCTGAGCTATGTAATTTCCCAGCTGTGCACATTATGCCTGGCACAACATAGTCCAGGAGATCATGAGACACAATACAAGCTCTCTGACATCAAAGAGGTAATCTGAGAAACACCTCTCAAACAAGGTTCTACGGAGTGATACTTCCAGCTTGGTCCATGGATGCTTTATTGTACTGGGCACTCATGTCCTTTATGCACTGGAGAAATCAAGCTTTCCCCTAGAGTGGGCATTCTGTTTGGAAGGATATGTATATCACAGGAAATCTAACACAGATTTCTGAAATAGGTTACATTTGAGGAATTCACATATGGTAAGAAGAAGGAAAGGCAAAGTGAGGAGATGAGAAAAAACAGATCACACATGAAAAAAAATTTTTTGAAAAAAAATCAAAAGTTTTGTTTTTTAGAGCTGATAGTATAGACTCCCTCTAGTATCTGGATCCAGAAAGGAGTCATGTTAGATATGGTGCTGTCACTAAAGTCAGAAGAGGTTGTGTGATACATGCATCATCATCTGTGTTGCAACCATATAGTGAGGACTGCTCAGTCAGTGGACACGAGCTGGTGGTCAGGACAGAAGTAGAGACAATTACAGGAGAAGGACATCCCGGTACAAGTTAGGGTTATCTGGACCCTCTCGGTTGGCATGTTCCAGGGTGAAATTGAGAGGAAGAAGCATCTCTTCTCCCATATGCAATCTGAGCACCATCCTGTTCATAACGGGAGAGGAAATAGGATCTGTCACCCCTAACAACACATGTGCACACTTACAGCTTGGGGTTGTCCTCATCACCAGCTCAGCTTTACCACTACTGCCAACCCTCCCCATGTCCTCTTGGGATTCACTAACAGACAAAAGGGAGATGATGAATTGAGACTGGTCTTGCTTCAAGCAAGTGGTCTTTGGACTGATGTCAGCCTCAGCAGTAACCTTTGACCTGTGGCTCTTTGTGTGCTGGGGATCTATAAATAGTACTAGGGAGAAATGACTGACACTTCAGAGAGGGCGACACCATCACCCAACACCTCTGCTGCAAAACACACCCTCCAGTAACACAACAAGCAAACCCTGGGCAAGACTTGACTGAATGGCAGCTCCTTGTTAGAAGTAGATATTAGAACCATGGGTTGCTTTTGTAAATTCTCAGGGTTTTAAAATACAGCTCAGGGTTAACACATCTATAATATTTATATTACTATCATTTTAAATTTCTTCTGAGAAAGGCCACTAGAAGAGAAATTGTTCTTTAAAGTCAAAAAAGAAGAAGCCCTAGAGGTGCTTCTCTGTGGGGAAAATGCATGAAGTACTGCATACAGGGAATAGGTTCAGGGCATCTGTATGGCAGGCCACTCCCCATGCTAGGCTTATGAGTGCAAACTGCTTACCCCATCAGCAGAGCTCTGTGCACGAGGCCATGTTTTGCACACCCACTCTTTGATTGTTCACTGGAAGGACAGTTAGCAGACATTGCATTGGTGGCCGTCTATATTTTGCTTAGGCACTGCCTGAGTACATATACATGGTAACTGCACAATAAAATCAGGCCTGCTTCCTGATTTGTCTCTGGAGATCTTGATTAGAGACTCAACAGCCACACTCTCCTCTACCCTGTTCTGTGGACCTCCTCATGGATGAGCGAGCCCATGCACTTCTCTGCAGACCCCAATAACTCATTACCGGGAACCCACAGGCTCCTGCAGGAGGGTCTGTTTTCCCTGATATTGTGATGGAAGAATCAAGTTCTCCTTTCACATTTTCTGCTTTATCTTGTTCTGTGTGTCTTAGGGTCACATTTATCTGTGCATGCTAATGACATGAGAAATTGAATTTTGGAAAAAAATTTGGAAGTGACCGGGACAGGATGGATTTCAAGTGTCCTGATTGTTCCTCTAAGCAAAACTGAATTTACACATTTTCATTATTAGATATTTAAAAAGGTACTTAGTGATTAAAACCGAATGGACTAATACATAAAAATATTTTTCCAAATTCTTGTGAATTATATTTATAAGCCTATAATTTGGCACCATGAATTGGAACTTACCAGCACGTTTATTTGATTTTCTAAAATATTTAATGTACTTTCTTCTGATCACGGTCCCTTGTTTCACATTTACCAACTGAAAGTTCTTAACCATGTGAGATTCCATTCTATAAAATGAGGATTTTAACATAGAACCTCATTTCCCTCTAAAGATTTCAAAATGTACAATTACTCAAACCATAATGGTTTCGAGTTATGAAGATGACCAAAGCAAGATTATCAATCAAAATAATCTGTGGATTCCTCAGTGGGACATGTCATCTCTCTAAATTTTATTGTCTTCTCTGATGGATAACAGCAATCCAAGAGATCTGGGCTTCAAACTCTTCAAGTTTCCTGGACTCATCTGGAAAAGGATCTTGATTGAGATCATTTTCTCATGTTGATAAGGAAACTTAAATTACTCTAATTCTGGTCCTAAAATCAAATTAGTCCAACCCCGTCCCACAACTTATAATGCCTCTACTTTGATGTGAGGGACTTCTGGCACCCTGATAATTCCTCTGAAGCCCTGAAGTGTGTAATGGGCACCTCTTTCCTAGTTTGCACATGGAGCACACTTTCTTGGGGGTAATGATGGTTTGGTAAGTCATCCTTTCCAAAGTGACAGTTCTGTGGCTCAAGCTCTAAGTGAAATATTAAAATTAAGAAAATAAGAGGAAGAGCTATAGGTCACATGTTATAGAAATCACAGGCAGATGGAATCTAGTCAGAGCCGAGGCAGAATGAGCTGGAGTCCACTCTAAACCTACATGATCAACTCCACATTCTCTGAGAGAAAACCATGTAAAAAGTAGGCTCAGTCTCCTGGGTACTGTATAAAAATATACATAAAAGCATTAAAGTGCTATATTAAAAAAGGATCCCCATTATCTGGAGTCAAAAGAAAGGACAGTCATTTCAAGCAGACCCAATTATGTTCCAGTTGTAGAAATCAGAAGATAGTTCTTGAACACTGCAATTATCAACATGTGAAGGGTTAGTACAAGCATGATAATTAATGAAACATTTGTTTTTTCTAGAGATAGCTGGAAACGTGGACTAAATGGAAATATATATAATGAAAACTAATATCCACAGACAGAAATTCCACATGGATGGAATGAGTGAGGTTTGAAAACTGAAGAAGAAAGTCACAATAATTGCCAAAGCATGAGTCCTTCAAAGCCACATGAGAGGGAAACATAAAACAGGAAAAGAGTGCAAGTCGTTGAACAAGTAATTCAGCATATGAACACTTAGGAAAGACACATCAAGGGTGGAGGAAAAAAATCCCCTCATGCAGCCCCTATTTTGGATCAACCACATGAAAGTTTTGTGCCTTTTGTGAATTGGGCTCTGCCTTACTCCCTGGCATAGCCCATTAATCACCAACGTGTCACCTGGAATACTGTCCCTTGTTGGGAGCTGGCGACCATACCCTGAAAATGGCGCTGGTTTTCTGCTTCTGCTTCTTTAGCAGTTAGAGTTGTTAGAGGTAAAGAACTTTTTGTAAGGCTGTGGGGCTGGGGTCTGGCCTGCTTCTGCTGCGCTGTACCTATTAGACTTTTCCACGTGGTGCTAGTTCATTGGCAGGGCTGGGTACTTAAGCCAGGGCACACCGACCACTCCTCTCTTTTTCCTGTTTCCTCATCATGCTTCAAGGGTCCTGAGTAAACTGCTGAAAGAAGAATCCTATGTCATGTTTCTCTTGCTAGCGAGGGGTCCCGACAGTCCCTCATATACACTCACCTCCTGGGAGGCTTCTGAATGAGCAATGGCAGAGGGATGGCCAGTACTCCCAACTTTGTGGAGCCAAGAAGAGCTCATTGGAGAGGTGAAGAATTGCAGACCACACCTTTGTTGTAATTTGGACATGCTGAATAATAAGGTGTTGTTGAGTTCAATCTCTTTGTAGCCATGATTTTTCATAGAGAGGAAAATAATTTCATCTCTAATTGTGAGGATTAGGACAAAACATACTGAACAAGTGGGTTCCAACCATTTAAAAAAGGCTCTCTGGGGAGCTGGGCATGGTGGTATTTGCCTGTAATATCAGCAGCTTGGAAGGCTGAGGAAGGAAGATCATGAGTTCAGAGCCAGTCTCAGTGAAAAAAATTCACTAAGCAAATCAGTGACATCCTGTCTCAACATAAAATAGGTATAGGGATGTGGCTCAGGGGTTGAGTGCCCCTGAGTTCAATCTTCATCATCGTACCACCCTCCAAATAGAAGTATGTCTGGGGAGTGAGTCTCAGACTTCGGATGTATAAGAGCTTTCATGGAGGTTTTAAAGTGTAGATCTAATATAGAATAAGTGTTATGGGCCAAGCTCTGGGTTGGATGTGCATGTATTTGAATCCAGGTTTTATATATATTTATATATATTATCGATTTGATGATGATCTATTGATGGAATATTTCCTACACAAGGCATGGATGTGCTTTATTTAAAATCTGAAATAATAGATTTATATTTTAAACAATCTGCAGCTACATATTGAAATATAACAGTCATCAGAAAATCAGGCATGTGAAGCTAGATCATTTCATGTCTCTTTAGAACATGTAGAACTATAAGGCGAGATAGTAAGAGAAACAATAAAAGTGAAACATTCATGAACTTGGGATGACATTTAAAAATCTGAGGTGAATGTTGGTACACAATCTGACTTCCATAACAGACCCCTACAGCACAAAAATTAAAAATCAAGAATAAAGAAGATAGATTCAAACTAAAAAGCTGTTTCTCACAAAAAGAAACAGTAATGTGAAGAAAGAACCTACAGATTTTATACAAATCACTTCAGTCAGAATGGCAATCATAAATAATACAGGCAACAATAAATGTTGGTGAGGATATGGGTCAAAAGGAACACTCACACATTCCTCATGAGATTGACTCCAAATTGGTGCAACCACCATGGAAAGCAGTATGGAGATGCCTTGAAAAACCAGAATGAAAACATCATTTGACCCAGCTATCCTTCACTTTGGACTATACCCAAAGGACTTAAAAACAGCATACTACAGGGAAAGGCTGCACCATATTTATAGCAGCACAATTCCCAATAGATAAACCATAGAACCAACCTATATTTCCTTCAAAAGTTGAATGGATAATTAAATGTGATTATATATATATAATTTTCCCCACCAATGGAATATTACTTAGCTTCAAAGATGAATGAAACTATGCCATTTGGTGGTGAAAGAATAGAGGTGAAGAATATCATGCTAAGTGATATAAGCCGCCACCCCCCACACACAAACACAAAGACCAAGTGTTCTCTACAATAACTGTATGCTAATTCACAATGGGGGTGGGGAAGAATAGTTTTTTTGATTAAGTAGAGAGGAGTGCAGGGGGAGGGGAAGAAATAAGGGGATAGAAATAATAGTAGAATGAAACAGTCATTACATAAACTTGAGTTTATGTAAACTCAAAAAGGAAGGGGGAGAGAATAGAAATTCAGTGGATTAGACAAAGTTGGATTGAAGAGAAGAAAAGGAAAATAGGAACATAAATGACAGTAGAATGAATCAGACACAACTTTTAAATGTTTATATATAAATACACAAGCAGGGAAGGTCCACACCATGTACAGCTCAAGAATGGAATGCTAACTAAAATGAGTTTTACTCCCTGTATAATATGTAAAAATTTACTCTACTATTATGAATATCTAAAAAGAGTAATAAATTTTAAAAATGAAAAGGGAAAATTTGTATACCAAGAAGGTTTGTGGGTTAAAAACTCTTCATTGAATGGTAATGTCATTAAGGTTAAAAAAAAAGTATAAAAGAGTACCTTGAGCCCATACAAAACAACAATGGTAAATAGAGTTCCCCAAGTAAGTCTGCACAACTAGGTATAATCACAAAATTTTTGGCTTACAATTCTTTTCTATTTGTTTTACAAAGCAACACAAGAACAATACTTACAAGTTGAGTAGAGAGGTAACATTACACAGCAGAGCTATGAATAGTATGAATAGTGCTGTGGGCACTAAAAGAAAGCATTCTCAACTTCCTCCCCCATGCAATAAAAAATTATGCAGTTGAAAGATACGCTAGTTACTTACTAGATAACATATACATGTGTTTGTGACATTAAGTATGTGGGCAGCTGCTCAACTTGGCAGGTCAGATCCAATAGATAATAAGGAAGACACTCTCTTCACACAAGACAGTGTTTCCTTGAGTAATACTATGAAAGCAAGAGAGAAAGCAAAATGAAAGAAACAGGCAACTGCATTGTCAGACTAGGAAAACCCAACCACTGAACCTATGTACTGGGGAGTTTCAAAGAGCTTCTCAGGGATCTGAATGGGAAGTGCTAGGCAGAGCATCCTCTCCACAGGTGAGAGTCTGAAGTCTTGTTCTAACTTGTATTGAAAGTGAGGCCGAATAAATAAAAGTTAGAAAAAAGAAAACTTCATTCTAACATCTTGCATGACCTGATGATCCCCTGAAGGATACCAAGTCCTCCCAAGAACAGGTCAGATCCTAGAGGAGGGAGTGAGAGCCTTGAGATGACTAAATAAATTGGGATTCCAATGAGTGAGCCACCGAGCCAGATGCATTGAGAAATCAGCATTCTTTATCTATTATATGAAGGACTGCAGACATCATTCAATCAAGAAAAGGGAAGATCTTTAGTATTTTCCTTAGACCTCTAGGACTGAATCTTCCCTCCTGGACTTATAAATAGTTTAAATTCTCATATGTAAAATGAAGCCAGTTTTCTGCATAAAATAATGTGGAGATAAGCATGAAACCTAGATATTTACCCTTTTAAATAAAGAACAGTGTGGATATTATTCTCCTAGAACTTACCATTATATTTCAATATTTATTTTCCCAAATAAAGTTAAATGAAATGTTGGTGGGTGGTGTTTTGTTGACTTAAAAGGCTCACATATGAAGAGAATATTGTGTTTTTACTTTTTTAACAGGACTTGTAGATTAGAGTATAGAGTTTTATTTCAATAAAAATTGTGTTTCTCTCTCTGTGGAGTCATGGGCTCTTGGAGCTATAAGATCTGAAGAGGGACATGGTTAGTTTATAGTATCTTATAATTACAGGGTTGCAGAGGGTTCTGGGAAACCATGACATATGCTATCTATCGTATAATCCAATAAGTATAACAAAAATTATATTGTAAATTATTAAGTAGAACCAAAGGGTCTACAAAATAAAAATATACAATGAAATAAAAAATTTTGGGACATAAATGCTTCTATAGTATGTCTTTTTCTTTTTACACTCATCATTTTACATGTTTCTAGTTACACTTTTTTACTGAGTTTCCAAAACTAAAGAAGTGGTCCCAAATTCTAATGTTTGTCCTACACTAGAGGCTAGTATTATCACCTCAGTGATGAACGTCATAGAATTCATGAGGAACTGCATGGTTTCTTCAGTCCAAGAGTCAGGATGGGCCTATGGACCATGTGGATTCTCCAGGAAACATTAAGATCCCCTTCAGCAACCCTCCTTTATTGCCTGAATACGCACGTTGGCTCCTAGTCTCTTGGGTCTTTCTCCTCTCCCTGATTGGGAGCTTGTATAATTCTCCGGAGTTGTAGATTTCTTAGGGTGTACTGCTACTCTATAAGATGAAATGTTATACTCATAATTAAAACTAGGGATATCTGGGCATCATTTAAGCATCTCTAGGTCCTACCTATAACTCTCTTAATTTTCCCATAATTAAAAACAAGAGAGTATATAATTTACATAAATAATATTCTCCAAATAATACTTGATTAAACATATGAAATAATTAATGGAGACATTATAGCATTATTTACCCAATAGAATATTTTACTATTGCATCGATCCATTAGCAAAGTGAATAGTGGGAGATGCGTGACATAATATCATTAAATGCATAACAAGGTTAACATTAAGAAATTCACACTTTATTTAGTAACAAATTGCATCTTTAATGAAATATAAGTTTAAATGCTCTGTAAAAGGGATATGGTGGGCCATGCCATGACCCTAGGGACGTGAGAAGCTTTGCAAGTTCAAAGTAAGGCTCCATAACTTAGTGAGGCCCTATACAACTTAGCAAAACCTACTCTAAATAAAAAAGAAAAAAAAACTGAGGATGTGGTTTACTGATTAAGTTTCTCGAAGTTTAATAGGCTCTTAAAAATTTAAATTTTAAATTTCATGTAAATCTTAAGAGACTTCTGAAATAATCAACTCTGAGTATTATTATTTCTCCAGTTGTGAAAAATGAGACTATTTAATAATTGTTGATTTATACTAAAATTATTTACTTTGAGGGATACACAATTCTATACTTGTATTTCCTTATTTCTACAATATCAGCTAAAGATGTTAAGAAAATTTTCAGCAAATGTCAGAAGCAATTACCCATTTTCTACATTTAAATGATTTTTTTTTTCACCTAGGTCCCAAATACTTCAAGGGATGGGCCATAGATAAAAAACTTACTACAATCTTTATATTTGTCAAGGTGTTTTTGTAAATATTTTAGTATTATCTAAGGTACACACTTTGGACAAATCTACTCCACATTTGCTACAGATATGAGGTCAAAAATTTTAAAATGTCGGAAATTTGAATACAGTCTTGGACACATTCTTTGGGTTTCTATGTGCTATAAATCCTTTAGTTTTTTAAAAATGTTTGATAAATGGACAAAAGCTTTGCATAAAATTTTTCACATGTCCTCTCACTCGAATGAATTCTGAGGTTCTGAGTAGGGTGTGAACTATTGGAGACTCTGACACCAATTTTACACTTGTATAATTTCTGTGGTATCATTTATCTGGTTTGAAATAGTGTTGAACTGCTGTGAAATAAGGGTTGACTCATCCTCAAAGATACTGATGCATTGTTTTCATTGTAAAGCTTCTCTCCAGTATAAAATCTACAATGTTTAGTAAGATGTGATCTTCAATATTAAAAGCTTTGCCATTCTTCACATTTATAGGACTTATCTCTAGTATGGGTTCTCTGGTGTCTAGTAAGTGATGATTGTTGATTAAAATCTTTGCCACATTCTCTACATTTGTAGGGCTTCTCTCCAGTGTGAATTTGCTGGTGCTGAGTAAGTGATGACTTTTGACTGAAACTCTTGTCACACAATTTACATTTGTAGGGCTTCTCTCCAGTATGAATCCTGTTGTGGCGATCAAGATGTGAGTTTGTATAAAAACTTTTGCCACACACTTTACATTTATAGGGCTTCTCTCCAGTATGAATTCTGTTGTGGCGAACAAGACTCGAGTGTATATTAAAAGCCTTGTCACACACTTTACAATTGTAGGGCTTCTCTCCTGTATGAATCCTTTTGTGACAATTAAGGTGTGATGTGCTATTAAAAGCTTTGGCACACTCTTTACATTTGTAGGGCTTCTCTCCAGTGTGGATTCGCTGGTGCTGAGTAAGTGATGATTTTAGACTAAAACTCTTGCCACATACATTACATTTGTAGGGCTTCTCTCCAGTATGAATCCTGTTGTGGCAATCAAGATTTGAGTTTGTATTAAAACTTCTGTCACACACTTTACATTTATAGGGCTTCTCTCCAGTATGAATCCTGTTGTGGCAATCAAGATTTGAGTTTGTATTAAAACTTTTGTCACACACTTTACATTTGTACGGCTTCTCTCCAGTATGAATCCTGTTGTGGCGATCAAGATTTGAGTATGTATGAAAACTCTTGCCACACACTTTACATTTGTAGGGCTTCTCTCCAGTGTAAATTCTCAGGTGCCGAGTAAGTGATGATTTTTGACTGAAACTCTTGCCACAAAATTTACATTTGTAGGGCTTCTCTCCAGTATGAATAATTTTGTGGCAATCAAGATTTGAGTTTGTATTAAAACTTTTGCCACACACTTTATATTTGTAGGGCTTCTCTTCCATATCAATTCTCTGGTAATTTTTAAGGCTTGGTTTTTGACTGAAACCTTTGCAAAATTGTTTACATATGTAGGGCATTACTCCAGGGTGTGTCCACTGCTGACAAATAAGATTGCAGCTTTTATTAGAAGTTTTGTCACATTCTTTGCATTTGCATGGCGTATCTCCTGTTTGAACATTGTGATGTTGAGTAAAGTTCTTGAGTACATTGCATTCTTCACATTGGTATGTCTTCTCTGCAGAATAATTTTTTTGGTGTTGAGTAAGGGTGAAAAACTTTTTAAGGCTTTCCCAAACTTTTTACATTTACAGGTGTCTCCTTCAGTATAAATCCTCTGTTATTTAACAAGTTATAACTTTTAACTAAAAGTTTTTTCACATTCTTTAAATTCGTAGAATTTATCACTGTCATAGTATCTGCTGTGTTTAAAAAATATATCAAAGCATTTACCTGCTCAATATCTCCTATACAACTCGGTCTGTCTTTTTCTATAAATTTTCTTGTATTAAGAA
This sequence comes from Ictidomys tridecemlineatus, assembly GCF_052094955.1. NCBI lineage: Eukaryota > Metazoa > Chordata > Mammalia > Rodentia > Sciuridae > Ictidomys > Ictidomys tridecemlineatus. Next base: position 34,992,097 of record NC_135492.1, on the reverse strand, counting down.
AGCTCTGTACTGTGGTTAAGAGCCCTTTTACATATGTTACACTTGCAGGTTTTTTCTTGGCTATGAATATTTTAATGAACACTAGTTATTGATCAATGAAGCAAGACTTTCCTACATGGTCATCTTGGTAAATTTCCTTTAGAAAAGGACTAGGATTTTTCTATATTTATAAATTTTATCATCAAGGTAAATATACTGGTCATTACTCAGGGTAGAGACATGCCTTATTGTGTTACTTCTAGCATTATCTATATAGTGCACTTTCCAGAAATCTGTATCAGAATTGTCATTAAGCAATAGTGGGGAAGTAGAAACTTTTCTACAATTCTTAATATTATTTATTTGGGCACAAGGAGAAATTAATCTTTTGTTTCAGAAAATGGACATTTTATAAAGAAACTCCCAAAAGGATCATTTTAGAAATATATTTTTTGTGCAAATATTTGACTGGAATTTTAACTCAGTGCTAGTTTTATAATTGGCAAAGTTAAAAACTGATGCATGGTCTGGATTTCAAATTTTCCACATTGACTTTCAGTTCAAAAATGGCTGTGCATTTATTTTTAAAGACATATAAAACTCCTCAAAATAATTGGAATACATTGAATTTGTTTTAAGATATAAATTTTCTCTGGTGTCTTTTGACCATAAAATTTTTATCATAAATAGGGACTACTGATTGATTTTGTCTATTATAATACAATTTTTGAACTTTACTCTCACCTATATTTTCCCATTGTTTTCTTGGTTGTAAACAGTCAAAGTCACACTTTACATATCTTCTCTCTCTCTCATTTATTCCCTGCTCTGGTAAAATTTCTTGAGGATGATGAGAAGTCATGGCTGTAATAAATAAAAATAACAAACATGTTTATTTACTGTACTGTGCTGGGGTTTTTTTCAGACATAAAAAATTACAGCAAAAAATAACATCACTAGGGGAGTGAATTATTAAATCCAGTCTATCATTTATGTAGAAATATATAAATCAAATAAAAATACACACAGAAAATTACTTTGAAAATTTTCCTAATCATCTTTGTGTTCACACTATCCAAGATGAGTACATTCTATAGAGAGTAATATAGTAGAGAAAAAATACATTTTGTTACACAAATATTTTCATACTTCAGAATATATTTTTAAAATCTACTAACTTTCTTCTGTTTCATTAAAAAATAAAAATATGAAACATGCGAATATTTGGGGACTATTCAAAAAGGGGTTCCTGCTTACCAACAGAAAAAAACATGGCTAAATCAACTGTAAGCAAAGTTATGAATTACTTCAAGGGAATAGTCAATTATCATTTAAAAGAAGTTTACTGAACTAAACCAACACACAAAAAAACAGAATAAAAATAAGTGGAGAATTGTTAATAGTAATAAGCAGAAATGTATGTTTAAAGACTTTCTTCAGAAAATGTCTGAAACAGTCAGGGGTGGTTGTACATAGCAAAATAGGAGGTTGAGCTAGAGCATCAAAATTTGAAGGCCAGACAAAGTAAAAAATGCAAAGTGCAAAATCACCCTTAAGTTCTCTTTCCATTATTAATAAACACATCTCAGAAAATAGGAAAAATGAAACATCCAAGCAGCTCAGTTTTCTCCAAGTTGTAAAGACTCAAAGTAGGTTGTAATCCAAGTTTAAAAACTCAGGATACTGAGAGCATCCAAGAAAAAAAGATGGGTCACCTAGAAATGTGTAACTATAATTGTAAAATCCTTAGTCGAATCTTCACAACACAGGAAGGAATTCAAGTCTATCTATATTCAAGGGATGAAAGAATAAAATTATCAACAAAGACATTATCTTGACAGCTACTACCTTTCAAAAGAGAAGGCAAATGAAGTCTTTAAACATATAAAAATACATACACTATTCATCAACACTGGATCTGTTCTCCAAAAAGTACTAAATGTAACCCTTCATAATAAAATGTAAGTGCACACCATCATAAGTCATATAAAATTTTAAAAATTTCTTGAAAAAAACAATTCTATTTTATTGTAATGATGGGTCATAAAACATGTAATTTTGCAATAAAATTTGAAAGACAAAAGCAAAACAACAATATTGTTAATAGGCATATATACCTGAAACTAAAATATAATCTTAAAAGGTCACATAAATATATTCAGTTTTTAATAAAGTGAAGTCAAGTTGATACTCATACAAAGTATGAGTAGGAGATTCTTCATTTTTAGAGTTTTTTTGTTGGCAACTGCAAGATTACAAAATTCTGATCAAAACAAAACTTGGATATCTGAATTGACTCTAAATACTACAATTGTAGATAGTCTACAGGATACTCTAAATATAAGAACACACACATACTAAAAGCAAAAGAATATAATAATGACACATACAAAACTAATTAAACAAAACCTGGGCTGTATAAATTATAGTGCACAAAACATAGTTTAAGACAGTTATAGGACATAGAAGACGTTTTAAATTTAAAAAAAAAAACTTTCAAAAGAGGCAAAAGAGAGAAAAATACCCTTTCCCTAGGTTTTGAATTAAGAGTAAATACATTCGTTATGTACTTCATACTTCCCAAACACACAAAGAAAACACTGAGAGGGTTGAATGAAAACAAAGATTCACCGTCATACTAAGAGACATAAATCCCCACTTACTGAAAAAAGAAATACAGTGAAGCAAAATGGTAATTGCAAAGCATAAGACTTTGAAAATATTTTGAAACTACTATAGACTTATAGAATCTCTGTTCTTAATCAAAAGTGGGATATTATGCTGGTAAGATCAATTTTATATATTAAAACAAAGGTTAATAAATATTTAAGTGATAGTTATTTTGTAACCAACATGGAATACATATTTGAAGTCAAAAGTGGTAGGGATTTTCAAAAATCCCTAAATATGTGTCAGTTGATTGAACACTCTTTGGCATGATGTTGTTCAAAATTGAAAGATTAAATTTAAAGATGTTTATACTACTTAAAATTAACTAGAGGCTCCATATAATATTCATCAACCTTCCATTGTTAAAATTTTTTTGCAGAGAAATCTATCCTTTAAATTGTATGAATAACCCCCAAAATACAAATAAGATTATTTCCCTGCTAAAAAAAATACTAAAAGTTATAGAATTTAATTGTAAATGCAAACATGGAGTCAGGTAGATGGAGTTCTCAGTGAGTGTGGCAATCAGCCCTCACATCAATAGCAAATTAAAAACATTGCACACCAGTTTTGTTAAATTGTTATTCAACAGAGCCATCATGGGGGATTTAAACCAAATATCTCTTGAAAAGAACGATGAGCCATATTGGAATATAAAACTACAGAATTTTGAAGTCAAAGAATTTATTCTAATTATATATTTTACAAAATGTATGTACACTAGGTTAACTGAAATGTCACAGAGAGAATACTGCAGAATTCTACAAACATGACATCTCTAAATTAAAAAAGAATCTTTCTTAACAAAAGAGAATAGTTATGTAATCAGGAGACAGAAATGAGCCCTCACTTCCTAGGCATTGTTTTTTTTTTAGATGTAAACTTTGTAGAAATATGTTTCATAACAATTTGAATTAATGTTACTGAACTATATATTTACAATCTTGGAGACAGTAAGTTTTAATTTGTGGTTTTGATTACACTGAAAATTAATACATAAAGAGAATGGCAACATTTCTCAAAGCTACATTTAAAATAATGTGGTCTTTATCTTTGAAATAAGAAGAAGCTCATCAATATACAAATGATGAGCATGCATGTAATCTCAGCTACTAGGAAGTCTGAGGCAAGCAAATTCCAAATTCAAGACATCCTCAATAACTTAGTAAGAACCTCTCTTTAAATATGAGTGAAAAGGAGCTCGGGTGTAGTTCAGCATGAGAGTATCACAGCCATCAATCTCCAATACAATTACACATAGTAAACTTCAATTTCTACGTACATGGGCAGAATGAAAAGCCAATCAAGATAAAATACAAAAGTCACGGAGAAAAGAGGCTTAATATTTATACAAGCAAAAGCACATATACTATTTTTGGAAATACAAACAAGAATCATACATATCTTGGTTTGTGAAGCAATTAACTGATATGAGGAAACCCAGTCTATAACATGGAACCTACTGTACACAATTTAAAAAAGAGGAAAAACAACCAAATTGTAAATATCCACAGATGTATTATTTTACAAATCCTCTAACTCAAATAAAACTTACACCATCTCTCAAAACAGCAGTCTTTGTCCAACTTGACATTCATTTCATAGCAGATAATTTCATAGAAAATCCATTACACATATCAGAAAGAACACTGATAAGAAAATTTTAGTGAAAAAATGTACAAATAAGATTAGAGACACTGACTTATGATAGTAATGTATTACAATGGGTGGACCTAGAGGTCTCCAGAAATGTGCAAAACTTTCCTGCAAATAATGGAAGAAGATCTGGAGTTTTAGAGCACTGTTAGAGAGCTTGTCTAGCATTTGTGAAGCCCTGGGTTCAATTCTCAGCACCATATATGGATAAACAGGAAATTCATTAACAACTAAAAACATTTTTTATGTTATGGAAGAGCTGTCAGATAACATTAACACTCAAAAGGCAAGGGGAGTGTTTTGTTGTTAATTTGAATGTATGGAGACATTACTGGAGGAAAAGGAGGATACTACATAATTTTAAAGCACAGAACACAGGACAGGTTTTTCTAGGATAACAAGAGAAAGAATTCAAAGCTTCTCAAAAATATTTTCTGTTAGATAATGTCTCAATGAACCTTTTTGAATTTAGGCTTCCTCCTCTACCTCAACTATGTCCTCTGCTATATGTGGGCCACAGGATTTGACATCACTGCATTCTCTAAGTCAACCATATGGCAAGTGAAAGTCATATATCATGCCACCAAAGGAAAACATTAAAGATGAAAGGAAACATCATTAATATTTTCTTGTTAGCACCACGAACTACCCCATCTTTCTTATTGAAAGCATAAATATGCAACACATTCTTGTGGAGAAGTTCCCAAATGATATACTTCAAGGGAAGAAAACTAAATAATGATAATTAGGAATATTGAAGGAAAGTTATGCTCACCCACAAAGACTAGGTTGCTGTAGTTCTCCAACATCACTTCTCTATATAAATTCTGCTGAGCAGGATCCAGGCATTTCCATTCCTCCTTAATGAAATCAATAGCCACATCCCTGAATGTCAATGGCTCCTGAAATAAAAATTGGTAGATCAATAAAACATGGTCCAAACCATTATTCGGTTTATAATTTGAATTAAGAGTTAGTAGAACTGACTGTTATGTAGGAGAGTGACTTGAATTATGTAATAAGATACTTTCCATTATCTAATTCAGAGGAAAATACATAAGTCTAAAAACAGTATATATATTCCGTATCAGAGTGAAGTGAAGGATATATATCATAACCCAAGCACTGAATAAAAGCCCAACGCCTAACTTTTCTGCAATCAGTGAATGTGAAATTTGGCGGACATTCCAGACGCAGATCAGACTTGTCAAAGATATTCTCATGAGGTGATTGTGCACAAGGGAGACAAAAAGAGTGGTAAAAAAGCTTTTTAAAACAGTCTGGTTTGTATTCTCTCTGCTTTCTATCGATGAGATAGATTGAGATTCCCAATACAATTAGTTTCAAGTATCATCCATGACACATTCACAATGTGTAAAATATTCATAAAATATTAATGTTTGGAGACATGTAAAGTGACACAACCACCTTGTGAAAAGACAAACTTGAATTATTTCAAGTTTTATAAGCAGTTCAACGAGTGTATCAATTTGGTGCAATAGAATGAACAATGGGTTACAGAAGACTTCAAAGAGGAAATTAAAAAAATTCTTAGAGGTAAACAAGAACATAGACACAACATATCAAAATCTCTTGGACACTATGAAAGTAGTACTAGGAAGTATATTCATTGCATTGAGTTCATTCCTTAAAAGAAGAAAAAGTCAATCATTAATCTCATACTTCATCTCAAAGCCCTAGAAGAACAAATCAACAGCAAACTAGAAGGCAAGAAATAATTGAAATTAGAACTTAAATTGAATTAAAAGAAACAATAAAACCTTGACAAAAAGTTGGTTCTCTCACAGACCCTATGCTAATAAAGACAAAGAGAGATAAAATTCAAATTATCAGCATATATGATGAAAAAGGCAATATCCCAACAGACACTACAGAAATAGACAAGATATTTAGAAATTATCTTGAAAATGTGTACCCCAATAAAACAGAAGACACTGAAGGCATCAACAAATTTCTTTTTTAAAAAAAATATTTATTTATTTATTTTTAGGCAGACACAATATCCTTGTCTGTATGTGGTGCTAAGGATCGAACCCGGGCCGCATGCATGCCAGGTGAGCGCGCTACAACTTGAGCCAAATCCCCAGCCCATCAACAAATTTCTTAAGTCATATGATATGCCCACATTGAATCAGGAAGACATACACAATTTAAACAGACCAATATTAAATGATGAAATATAAGATGCCATCAGAAGCTTACCAACCAAGAAAGCCCAGGCCCAGATGGATACACTGTGGAGTTAAACAAGACCTATGAAGAAGAAATTCAAAAATACCAATATTCTTCAATTTATTTTAGAAAATACAGAAAGAAGCAGCACTTCCAAACTCATTCAACGAGGCCAATATCACCCTGATCCTCAAACCAGGCCGGGAAAAATGAAAGAAAGAAAACTTCAGGCCAATATCTCCAATGGACATAGATGAAAAAATTCTGAAAAAAAATTTGCCAAATTAAATACAAAAACATATTAAAATGGTTGTGCACCAAGATCAAGTAGGTTTTGTCCAGGAATACAGGGTTGGTTCAACATATAGAAATCAATAAAGGTAATTCATCACATCAATAAACTTAAAAATAAGAATCATATGATCATCTCAAGAGACACAGAAAAACCATTTGACAAAATACAGAACCCTTTCATGTTCAAAAAATTAGAAGAACTTGAGATAACAGAAAAATACCTCAACATTATACTGGCTCTCTACATTAAACATAAGGCCAACATCATTCTAAAGGGAGAAAAACTAAAGGCATTCCCTGTAAAAACTGAAACAAGACAGGGGTGCTCTCTCACACCATTTCTATTCAACATATTTTTTGAAACGCTGACCAGAGCAATTAGACAGATGAAAGAAAGTAAAGGAATAACTACAGGAAAAGAACTTAAATTACCACTAATTGCAGAAAACATGATTCTATACCTAGAAGACCCCAAAAGCACCACCAGAAAAGTTCCGGAACTAGAAAATGAATTCAGCAAAGCAGCTGGATATAAAATTAACACACATTTAATAAAGATATTTCTGTATATCAGTGACAATGCCTCAAGAAGGAAATAAGAAAAACTACCCCATTTACAGTAACTTCAATAAAAGAATACATAGGATACTTGGGAATCAACTTAACGAAAGAGGTGAAAGATCTATACAATGAAACCTACAGAACACTAAAGAAAGAAATCAAAGAAGACCTTAGAAGATGGAAAGATCTACCTTACTCTTGCATAGGCAGAATTAATATTATCAAAACGACCATACAACCAAAAGCACTACACTGATTTAATGCAATTCTGATCAAAATTCCAATGATATTTCTCATAGAAATAGAAAAAGCAATCATGAAATTTATCTGGAAAAATAAGAAGCCCAGAATAGCTAAAGCAATTAAAATCAGGAAGAGCAAAGCAGGTGGTATCACTGTACGAGACCTTAAACTATACTACAGAGCAATAGTAACAAAAACAGCATGGTATTGGCACCAAAACAGGCCAGTAGACCAATGGTACAGAATAGAGGACACACAGACTAACTGACAAAATTACAATTATCTTTCATTAGACAAAGGTGCCAAGAACATGGATTGTAGAAAAGATAGCCTCTTCAACAAATGGTGCTGGGAAAACTAGAAATCCATTTTCCAAAAAATTATATTAAAACCCTATCTCTCACCATGCCGAAACCTCAACTCAAATTGGATCAAAGACCTAGGATTTAAACCAGAGACTCTGCATCTAATAGAAGAAAAAGTAGGCCATAATCTTCATCACATGGGGCTAGGCCGCCACAACTTTCTTAATAGGATGCCTATAGCACAAGAATTAAAACCAAGAATCAACAAATGGGATGGATTCAAACTAAAAAGTTTCTTCTCAGAAAAAAAAAATCTGAGGTGAACAGAGAGCTTACATCCTGGGAGTAGATTTTTACCACTCACACATCAGATAGAGAACTAATATCTAGTATTTAAAGAACTCAAAATGCTAAGCACCAAAAAACCCATTAATCCAATCAACAAATTGGCCAAGGATCTGAACACTTTTCAGAAAACGACATAGAATCAATTGACAAATATATTTTTTAAAAAGTTCATCATCTTTTGCAATTAGAGAAATGCAAATCAAATCCACTCTAAGATATCATCTCACTCCAGTCAGAATGGCAGCTATCATAAAGACAAACAACAAATGTTGGCAAGCATATGGGGGGATAAACACACTCATATACTGCTGGTGGGACTGCAAATTGGTGCAAACAACATGGAAAACTGTATAGAGATTTCTTGGAAATCTGGGAATGAAAACACCATTTTACCCAGCTATTCCTCTTCTCGGATAATTCTCAAATACTTGAAAACAGCATACTACAGGGTCACTGCCATGTCAATGTTTATGGCAGCACAATGCAGAATAGCAAACTGTGGAGCCAACTCAGATGCCCTTCAGTGGATGAATAGATAAAAATATGGGGCATATATACACAATGAAATTTTACTCAGTAATAAAAAAATCATGGCAATTGCATATAAATGGATGGTATTGGAGAAGTGAAGTTAGGCAATCCCAACACATAAATGTTGCATGGTTTCTCTGATATAAAAAGGCTGAGTATAGTGGGGTAGGGAGGGGAAGCATGGGAAGAATAGATGAATTCTACATAGGTCAGAGGGGTTGGAGGGGAGGGGATGAGGCAGGGGATTAGCAGTGATTGTGGAATGTGATGACACCATTATCCAAAGTACATATATGAAGACACAAATTGGTGCCAACATACCTTATATACAACCAGAGATATGAAAAAATGTTATATATATGTGTGTATTAAGACTTGTAATGCAGAAAGAAATGGGTACACATATAATGGCATAAATTAGCATGAATATACTTTCTATACAGAGATACGAAAAATTGTGCTCTGTGTGTAATAAGAATTGTAATGCATTCCACTTTTGTCGTGTATTTAAAAAAATAAATAAATTTTTTAAAAGAAATGTATTGAAACCCATTGGGGACCCTATAAGCCTATATGGCTATGTATCTTAAAAATACAGAGTTGAAATGGAAGATGCATGTACAAAATGAGAAACCAAAAAAGAATGTGCCCCAAACAAAGATGCTACATTATTTGAATCCATGGTCAGAATAGCAGGATAAATGGGAGAAGGTACATAATTTTTCTGTGAATTAAAGGATGATATGAGAGCAAATACAGGCAGCAAAGGATTATTTTGATAAAGAGTTACATAAGCAAACACAGAAAGCAGAAGATTCCTTCAATAAGGAGATAGAGATTTTGAAAAAAAAAAAACAGAGATCCTTGAAATGAAGAAAACGGTAAACCAAATTAAGAACTCAATAGGAAGCATCTCCAACAGAATAGATCACTTGGAAGACAGAACCTCTGACATTGAAGGCAAAATATATAATCTTGAAAAAATAAAGTTGACCCCAGTGAATATGGTCAGAAACCATGAGCAGAAGATTCAAGAATTGTGAGATAATATTAAAAGACCAAATTTAACAACTATTGGGATAGATAAAGGCATAGAGGTCTAAACTACAGAAATGGACAATCTATTCAACGAAATAATACCAGAAAAATTTCCAAACATGTAGAGTCAATTGGGAAATCAAATACAAGGATCATATAGGATACCAAATGAACAAGATTACTACAGGTCTACACCAACGCACATCATAATGAAAACATCTAGCATGCAGGAGGAGCAGAGCATTTCAAAAGCCACAAGAGAAAGGAATCAATTACATATAGGGAAAACCAATCAGGATCTCTGATTTCTGAACTGAGACCCTGAAGTCTACAAGATTCTGCAACAATATAGACCAAGCTCTGAAAGAAATGGATGCCAATCAAGAAGTATACCCAGCAAATTAAATTTTGATTAGCAATTAGATTTCGATTCAGATGGTATTTTATGACAAAATAAAAACTTTCCATCATACACAAAATTTAAAAGAATTTACAATGAGAAATCTGCACTACAGAACATCCTTGGCAAAATATTCCATGAGGAGGAAATGAACAACAATAAAAAATCAGAAAAGGGTAGTATCACTCTAAAGGAAAAACCTATCAAAGAGAAACTGACTTAGTTAAATACCAAAAATAAACAAATATAACTGGAAATACAAATCTTGTCTCAATAATAATCCTGAAAGTTTAGTTCCAACTCAGCAATCAAAAGACAGGCAGATTGAATTAAAAAAAAAGACCAACAATATGCTGACTCCAAGAGACTAATCTCATAGGAAAAGAAACCCAGAGACTAAAGGTGACAGGTTGGAAAAAAATATATCGCTCAGGCTGGGGTTGGGGCTCAGTGGTAGAGCACTAACCTAGCACATGTGAGGCCTTGTATTTGATCCTCAGCACCACATAAAACTAAATCATAAAGGTATTGTGTTCATATACAAAAATAAATACCACTCACATGCACTGTGGAGGCAAGCAGTTGTTTCTATTCTTATATCAAATAATGTGGACTTTAAGTGAAAGTTAATCAAAAGGGATAAAGAAGGACACTACACACTGTTTAAAGGAACCATACACCAACAAGACAAAAAAAATTATAAATATACACACCCCCAAAACAATGGAGCATCTATGTTCAAACAGACGCTTCTCAAGATTAAGGGCCAAGTAGACCACAAGAAAATAATTCTGGGTGACTTTAACAAACCTCTTTTACCACTGGATTGATCTTCCAAACAATATCCAGACAGAAACTATAGAACTTAATAATACAATCAACAACTTAGATTTAACTGACATACATAGAATATATCATCCTTCAACAGGCGAAGAGACTTTCTTCTCAGCAGCAAATGGATCCTTCTCTAAAATAGACCATATGTCATGCAAAAAGGAACTTTAACCAATACAGAAAAGTAAAGATATTACCCTGCATTCTATCAGATCATAATGGAATGAAATTAGAAATCAATGATAAAAATAGAAGCTACTCCTATACCTGGAGTCTAAATAATATGCTAGTGAATGAACAATGGGTTGCAGAAAACATCAAAGAGGAGATTTTAAAATTCTTAGAGGTGAATGAGGACACAGATACAACATATCAAAATCTCTGGGACACTGTGAAGGCATTACTAAGAGGAAACTTCATTGCATGGAGTTCATTCCTTAAAAAGAAGAAGAAGTCAAATAAATGACCTAAAATTACATCTCAAACCCCTACAAAAAACAATTAATCAACACCAAAAGCAGTAAAGGAGAGAAAAGAATTAAAATCAGAGCCGAGATCAATGAAATTGGAACAAAAGAAGCCAATAAAAATTGACAAAGTGAGTGGTAATGGTACTACCATTTGACCCAGCTATCCCACTCCCCAGTCTATACTTAAAGGACTTAAAAACAGCATACTACAGGGACACAGTCACAATGTTTTTAGATGCACAATTCACAAGAGTTAAACTGTGGAGCCAACATAGATGTCCTTCAGTTGATGAATGGATAAAGAAAACATGGCATTTGTACACAATGGAATATTACTTAGCAATAAAAAATAAAATAAAATAATGGCATTTGCAGGTAAATGGATGGCATTGGGGAAGATAATGCTAAGTTAGCCAAACCCAGAATAACAAATGCTGAATGTTTTCTCTGATATAAGGAGGCTGACTCATAGTGGGGTAGGGAGGGGAAGAATGGGAGGAATAGATGAATTCTATTTTGAGCAGAGTGGTGGGAGGAATAGGGAGGGGAAAGGGATTAGCAAGGATGCTGGAATATAATAGACATCATTATGCAAAGTACACATATGAACACATGAATTGATGTCAACCTACTTTATATACAGAGATATGAAAAATTTTGCTGTATATGTGTAATAAGAATTGTAATATATTGTGCTACCATATATTTTTAATTTTTTTTTTAGTTTTCAAAATGAATAGTTGGCTCTTTGAAAAACAAATACATTTGATAAAACCTTATCCATGCTACTGTAGAGAAGGAGAGAAATACTCCAATTACTAAAATCCATGATGAAAAAGGAAATATCACCATGATCACTAGAGAAATACAGAAGATAATTAGAAATTATTTTGAAAATTTGTACTGCAATAAAACAGAATATATAAAAGTTATCAACAAATGTCTAGAATCATGTGACTTACCCAAACTGAATAAGTTAAACAGATCATTTTCAAGCAATGAAATAGAAGACACAATCTAAAGGCTACCAACCCCCCAAAAATAAAAATAAATAAAGCCCAGGACTCAATGGATACAAGACCTTCAAAGAAGAACTAATACCAACACTACTCAAATTATTCTATGAAATATAAAAAAGGGAGCACTTCCAAACTCACTCTATAAGGCCAATATCTCCTTCATTCTAAAATCAGACAAACACAGACAAGAAAGTGTACTTCAGACCAATACCTCTAAAAAGCAGAAGCAAAAATTCTGAATAAAATTCTGGCAAATCAAATACAAAAACATATCCAAAAGATGGTTAATTATGATGAAGTGGGATTCATTCCAGGATGCAACGTTGGTTCAACACATAGATATCAATAAATGTAATTCATCACATCAGTAGATTTAAAGATAAGAACCTTATGATCATCTCAACAAATGCAAAAAAAAAAAGCATTTGACAAAATACAGCACACCTTCATGTTCAAAACACTAGAAAAACAAGGGATAACAGGAACTTCCCTCAACATTTGAAAGGCTCTCAATGCAAAGTCTCAGGCCAACATTATTCTAAATGGAGAAAAACTGAAGGCATTCTCTATACAATTGAAAACAAGACAGGGATGCCCTCTCTCACATTTCTATTCAATATAGTTCTTGAAACACTGGCCAGAGAAATTAAACAGATTAAAGAAATTAAAGGAGTGATTCTGCAATCTGCATTTGGGGTAAAATTGGAAGTTCTTCAATGTAATGTATAAAATATGATATGTAAAGAGCTTTGTAATGTTGTGAACAACCAATAGAAGAAAGAATTTTTAAAATAAGAAATTAAACAAATAAGCATAGGAAAAGAAGAACTTAAACTAGCACTATTTGCTGATGATATGATTCTGTACCTCGAAGACTCAAAGAACTCCACTAGAAAACTTCTAGAACTAGAGTTCAGCAAAGTAGCAGGATATAAAATCAACACCCGTAAATCAAAGGCATTTCTGTATATCAGTGACAAATTCTCTGAGAGAGAAATGAGAAAAATTACCCCATTCACAATATCCTCAATAAAAAAGATACTTGGAAATCAACAAGAGGTGAAGGATCTATACAATGAAAACTATGAAACACTAAAGAGAAATCAAAGACCTTAGAAGATGGAAAGATTTAACTTGATCTTGAATAGGCAGAATTAATATTATCAAAATGATCATATTACTAAAAGCAACAATAGAATAGAGAGCATACTTTCTGGGAGGAAATCTTTACCCCATCACACATCAGTTAGAGCACGAATCTCTAGGGTATATAAAGAACTCAAACATCTCAACTACAAACAAACAAACAAACAAAAGCCCAAATAATCCAATCAATAAATGGGCTAAGGACCCGAACAGACACTTCTCAGAAAAGGATACACAATCAATCAACAATTATATGAAAAAATGCTCATCATCTCTAGCAGTCAGAGAAATTCAAATTAAAACCACTCTAAGATTCCATCTCACTCTAGTCACAAGGGCACCTATTATGAAGACAAACAACAATAAGTGTTGCAGAGGATGTAGGGAAGAGGTACACTCATACACTGCTGGTGGGACTTCAAATTGGTGCAGCCAGTATGGAGATTCTTTGGATATCTGGGAATGGAACCACCATTTGACCCAACTATTTCTCTTCTTGGACTATACCAAAAACAGCACACTACAGGGACACAGCCAGGTCAATGTTTATAGCAGCACAATTCACAATAGCTAAACTATGGAGTCAACTTAGATGCCCTTCAGTGGATGACTGGATAAAAAAAAATGTGGCTTATATACACAATGAAATATTACTCATCATTAAAAAAGAACAAAATCATGGCACTTGCACGTAAATGGATAGAGTTGGAGAAGATAAATCTAGGTGAAGTCAGCCAACCCACCCCCCAAAAAAAATGCCAAATGTTTTCTCTGATATAAGGAGGCTGACTCATAGTGGGTTAGGGAGGGGGAGCATGGGCAGAATAGATGAGTTCTAAATAGGGCAGAGGGGAAAGGGAGGGCACAGGGGATTAGCAAGGATGATGGAATGTGATGGACATCTTTATACAAAGTTCATGTATGAAGACTTGAATTGGGTGTCAACATATTTATATACAAAGAGAGATAAAAAATTGTGATATATATTTGTATAAAGAGTTGTAATGCAAAAAAGTACATGTATAATGGCATAAATTGATGTGAATATACATTATATACAGAAATATGAAAAATTGTGCTCTATGTGAAATAAGGATTATGATGCATTACACTGTTGTCATGTATTTCAAAAAAATAATAAAAACTATAAAAATTCATGATTGAAAAAACATCTAGAAAAAAACAAACAAACAAACTAACTAACTAACTGAGATAGAATGCATTTGGTGCTACATACCCGATATATCCAGTGGTCTGGAGGCTGAGGCAGGGGGATCACAATTGTGAAGCTTACCCTAGCAACCGAGTGAAACCCTGCCTAAATTTAAAAATAAATAGGCAGTAGTAATTTTTAAAAATTAAGAAAAAATTAAATTTTTTAAATAAAAATTTTAAAAGGACTGAGGATAGTGTTGAGTAATAGGGCAACCTGGTTCCAATCCCCAGTTTCACAAAAGGAAAAAAAGATTTAAAAAAAGTCCTTTTCAAAGTTACAGAAAAAATATTTTTAAATTTATACATTGTATATATGAAAACAAAAATTCTATTCCTAAAATGACTCCATTAAAGAGAACACGGAGAAGTGACAGATGAAAGAAACCAATTGCCTCAACTTTAACCAAACTCTTCTAAGAAAGGAGAACAGAGACTAAGAGAAACGCAGGCAAGAGCCGTGAACATCCCCTTCAAATAGCAGATATCTAAATGTCCCTTCACCACAAAGCAATAAACCTCTTAAGAAAGGAGGGACTGCACCATAAAGTCACATTGAACAAAAATTGAGACAGTGTTGAAGAACATGTGAGGTTATCATGAAGGTCCACAGAAACAGATATGGACACTACAGCACCTGTCCATATGGGGATACAGCATACTCTTCCAGAGCCGAGACCCCAGGGCCTGGTGACAGAGGATGTCCATTTGGTAATAGATAAATAATAAACTATGGAAAATAACTATATCTGGCAATCAGCCACATTTTGTTTGCCATATTGCATACAGTTTGACAAATACTATGAACACCATGTTAGTTTTATATAGCTGTCACATAAATGTCACATTTCACATATAAGCATACTTAAACAGTACATCTGCAGAATTTGAAAAAATACAAATACAGATCAGCACATAACAGACTGAATTACACACCCTGGGTATAGATGATAGGACTCCTCATTATAAAGAGGACAGCTTTCCTCAGGTTTATCTAGGATAACACCCCATCAAAATTTCACAATGATTTCCTTGTAATTGAAGAAGGGACCAAAGCAAACAGTTTGAAAATTCTCCTGGAAGGGTAAATCAATATAAAATTAGCCAAGAATTCTAAACTCTAAGAGCAAAAGCAGGAGCTATCATTACCAGGCACCAATGCATATTATAAAATTATCATATTGCAGTAATTTGAAGACCAAAAATATCACAAAGCAGAAATTTCATAGATGACTCCATAAGTATGTAAATGTCATTTTTATTATGAAGTGCATTGAAAAGGTCTAGATAAATGCCACCATCTACAGCTGAGGATTTAATGTGAATGAACAAGACAACCCAACGTGAAGGGAGGTCTGGGAACTGGAGGCGCAGAGCACTGGTAGGGCTTGGGGGCAGGATGTGCGTGGTACTGGACTATACTTCAGCACCCCGAAGAAGCACATATTGAGGAGGATTATGTTTCAAAATTACACCAAAATAGGAGGCTCCTGGATTCTCTTCACACATGGATACACCCAATAAGCACCTACTTCTGTTTTGAGTCCACCTTAAATAAAGTTATACATGGACTGAGAGACCTATGCATTGGACCACTCAGAAAATCTCTACCATCCAAAGGGCAGGCAAAGTTGGGGGACACATGGGCATTAGTCCTGCCTTGAGCAATGTGCCACATAATTGGGACAGAATACCCCAATCCAGAGGCACCCAGATTAGAGGCAGACTGAATTGGGGTCACAAATGGAGCACATTGAACACTAAATGACTTGTAGCTGGAAAAGCAATTTGTATGGTGCTCATCGAAAAAAGAGCTGGATATACACAAGTATCAGGACGAGAGAAAAAGGAGTGCTTTTCTATGGCTGTGGAGGGTCATGAGCTTTATCCATGGGACCAGGGAAGAAGGAGACTGAGGTCTCAAGGGTCCCAGTTTATCCCTAAAAGGGATTGGCCAGCATGATCTGCAAACTGTGGTTGCTAACAGTTTAGCTCCTCTCTAGCCAGTCAATAAAGGTAGACAGGACAAATGCAGTCCACCCAGCAGCCCTGCCTGAGCCCTTTTCCCCCTACCTTAGTAATAACTCCAGGCCTGAACAGTTCTTTCTGGAAGGAGTATGTCCAGGCACTCAGAGTCCCAACATTTTTCCCCATTCATGGACTCCATCCTAACCCACCAAGTTTTGGGAGCAATGGCAAAATGATCTCCCTGGATCACAAAGGAGGGGCATCATATTGATGTCTCAGTATTTCCCTGTGCTACAATCCACACCAGGAGTGCAGCAAAAGGGGTCAAAACCCTATTTCTATCTAGAATAGGCTCACACCACCTTCCTGCAGTGAGCACAGGCAGCCTGGGTTCTAACAAATTGCAACAGGAATTCAGTCACCAGCAAAGTAGGAGAGCTTCTGCAGCCCAACTTCAGGTGTGGGAAAGGCTCCTATCAAACAGGTGAAGGAACCAGTCCTCCAACCACGTGGGTATGGAGAAAGAGACCCGCTCACATGGGGCTAGAATATCAGTTTAGTGCAGCCATTTTTTAAAAATAGCATGGAGTTCTTTAAAAGCTAACAACCACTCTGGATGTATTTCCAAAGGAACTTGAACCAGTGTGTTAATAAATGGCTGCCTGCCCACTGATGTTCAAGTATCCACAGGAGTCAGGACGAGGGAACTTCTGAAGTGGCTTCTGGATAAGGAGACTCCTCCAAGCCTCAGAGCAGTCACCTGCTCCCCTGAGAAACTACTTCCCCTAAATGCACCTGCTCATAGGTCAACATGTGGCTGATATTTACCAGACACTAAGGAGACCTCAGATGACCCAGGTGTGGGATCCCTGTGTCAGGCAGAGCCAAACCAGGACCAGGAAAATATCACAAAGGGCATGAGACCCCTAGGACATGCAGTCCACAGCAGGGACACTCAGCCCAAAGACATTCTGACAAAGTGTCTGGCCTGGGAGAGAAAAAGGGAGTACACATGAACACACACACAAACTCACAAATTTTTTCAAATGTTAAGTGGTTTTTGGTGTACTTTTCTCTCATGTAAAATGCTCATAAAGTGAAAAAAAAAACCTTTTCTTTTTATTTTATTACAGTGGGGACAGGGGACTGGAATTTGAGGAATTCATTGATACAAGTGTACAGATTTTGTCTGGGAGACAGGGTTGTGGATCTGACATTTTTCTTCCCTTACATTTAGAACATTCAGAGGGGCCCGGGCAGGAGGGCCACCTCTGTAATCCCAGCTACTCAGAAAGCTGAGGTATAAGTTCAAGGCCAGACTCAGCATCTCAGCATCTTTCAGGAGATAAATGATAGAAAGTACAAGGGATGTAGCTCTGTGGAAAAGGACCTCTGCATTTATCCACTATGCTCCCCATGCCCCCAAAACAGAATGAAAACCTCAGGCTTGAAAAAAACCTGACACCCCTGAAGATCCCAGCCTGCTTCAGTAGGAAAAGGGCCCACGAACTGGTGATTCTCACTGTCCCAACACTCTGAAATCCACCATTGAAGAAATTCAGGAAGAAGACTTGAGCTGCCAATTTGTACAGGAGATACCCATGTGTTTAATAATGAGAATAAAAAGAATTCAACATCTTTAGAAACCCAAGAAATGTAAAATAAAATCCTATTAGAGACAAAATTAAATAGTATCAATGATGATAGGAAACAAAATAATTCTAATAAACTGAAAGAGTTTAAGTGCTTCTTAACTATTTGTAGAAACTGTTTTGCTAATAACGACACATGATAGACCCCCACCACAGGGACTTGCTGAAATCAGTTAACAAGACCAGGATAATACATTAACAGTCATGGTACATTCAGCTTAAAAATAGTATAAAATAGCATGGGTAAGTTTTACACGGGTGCCATATTCATGAGGTATTATGTGTAACTATGATGCACTAATAAACAATGCAGCATGCTTTACTCTTAATGGAAGCATCCAGTCCTACAATTCATCAACAAAGTTAAATATATGTAAACTTAATCAAGAAACTTTTGAAATATAAGAGAAAAAGAGTTATTACCTAACATGTACATTGTGGAGCTGTATTGTTACAATTATCATCTAGGAATCACAACGTCAATAAAGTCCACCCATGAACCCACGTGGATGTGAAAATCCTATACTTAATTGCAACGGAAAAGTCATTATCAATCAAACCCTAACAAAGTCAATCTCAGCAACTTAGCTAGACCCGCGGTCAGAATAAAAACTAAAAACTACCAGGGATATGGCTGAGTGGTAAGGCACCCTTATGTTAACTACAAAACAAAAAAACAAACTCCACAAAACTAGCTGAGGAATAAGCGAGGTCCCTGTTCACCATAGATCCCCTCTTGCAGGAAAAGGGTGTTTGGAGATTGGAATTTTTTTTTTATTGGTACTGGGCATTGAACTCAGAGGTCCTCAACCACTGAGCCCCATTCCCAGTCCTATTTTGAACTTTATTTAGATGCAGGGTCTCCCTGAGTCTCTAAGTGCCTCACCCACTTGCCTAGGCTGGCCTTGACCTCACAATCCTTCTGCATCAGCCCCATACCCGCAGCCACTGGGATGACAGGTGTGCGCCATCCTCTGGCTTGCAGTTGATTATTTTCTGGTTCAACCTGTCAATCACCAGAGCCCAGGAAGACGCTGGGCAGCCAAGCTCACCTGCCACTTAGGACTGGAGCAGGGGCTGAGGTTGCCCCAGGGGATGGGGAGGCTGGAGGGGTCCCGGCCACTGTCACGCTCTCCACCTGGCTGGCCCCAGGGACTGAGGGGCGCTGTCCCCAATGGGCTCAGGCCTGTGGACACGGAAAGCCCCCGGAGTTGGGTTCAGCCAACTCAGGTTCCACCACAGTGGGTCCCACCTGATGGCCTCCCTGCCCTGCATCCCTCCCAAGCCTCCCTATCCAGGCACCTGGTGCCACTGCACACTCACCATATCCTGGTGCCCAGCAGCCAAGCCTGCCCTGGAGAGCTTCAGCCCCTGCATGGCAGGGCCAACCAGGATCCCGGGCACCCAGCGAAGCCTGGAGGCCAACTGCACAGACCCGGGAGAAATAAATCCCTTCCCGAGCGTGGAGGCCCGCCCCCTGTTCGCTGGCTGTGCTCAGGATTGGACATCTCTCAGCACGGGGGCTTCTGATTGGACAGGGCATCAGTCAGTCTCTGCTCTCCCCAGCCTGAGCCCAGCAAACCTTCTTTTTGAGTGATAGCAGCAAGAAGGAGGCCAGAATGGCAGGGTTTGAGTGCAGCTTTTTTTCTTTTCCTTTTGAGGTCTGGGCATTGGGTTAGGGTTTGGGTGACCAGAATTCTAAGTTCTGTTGGGTTTTGATGTTAGGAAATTGAAGTCATTTCTTGAAACTTTCACCACCTGGGCCTCCTCCTATAATAAGACAACCCAGAGCATCTTCGGGATGCTGACTTGTCCTTTGTTCATCTGTGCAAAATTCTCCAAGTAGAACTGGCCTTTTGCCCTGTGGAAACTATCCAGTTCATCATGGCCAGCGCTGGATGAGGCTCATGGTGGTGGTGGTGGGGGCCGGCCCCCTGGAAAGGGTTTCCACCAGGTTGGCAGTATGAGAGCTGATGTTCCTCCAGCTGTGTTGAATCTGTATCTGGAGCCCACATTGAGCTGGAGGCAGAATAAGGAGATCAGCACAGAAGAGACCCCCAGAGCGCAGACCTGGGTAAACCCCAGCCGCACCCAGGCTCCGTCTCCCTCTGGCCACTGAGGGTTGAATTCAGAGGCCTTGACCACTGACCCCCTTCCCCAGCCCTAGCTTGAAGTTTAGAGACAGGGTCTCATTGAGTTGCTTATCACCTTGCTTTTGCTGAAGCTGGCTTTCAATTCGCCATCCTCCTGCCTCAGCCTCCCTAGACGCTGCAATGATGGGCGTGTGACACTTTTTTTTTTCTTTCTTACTTTTTGAGAAAAATACCTGCGGTGGCCACAGGATAACAGCCTTGTGCAGATCAAGGCCACCCTGGGTGATCTCTCTAGTTCCCACCAGTCCCCTGGATCCCAGGCAATGGGATCTTGCCTCCTCCAAAAACCAGAGACAAACTTCCCAGGTGTGCATCCTTATATCAGCTGAATACTCTGCACTTTACAAAAAGAAAAGAAAAGAAAAGAAAAAAGACAGACCCTACCTGCTTGTCTTGATGCAAACAAAGCCAATGTGTTTCCAAAGAGAGCTCTGGTCTTGTCCCCCCAATTCAGTGGTGAAAAAAGTCACATGATACAGAGAAGACTTCTCATTAAGGTGGGCTTCATGGTCTGTCTATTAATGAAAAACAATTTGGGTTTGATTGGGAGTCCAGGAAAGCCAATTCCAGGTTTTCCTAATTTGGTAAATAACTCCATAGATTCGAATGCACCCTGCTACTCTCTGCCTTAATTAATCATGGAGGTCTCAAGGTTACCTGCCCCCTAGGACCCCAGCTCCTGCACATAAAAGCAGGGGGAATCCTTTTTTCTCCATACAGCATCCTGAAACTCCACCTTCCCTTCTGACTCCAACACCTTTGGCAGTATCCAATGGGAGAGCGATTTAAAAAATTCTGTAATGTACCTAAAGATATTTCCTAATCCGAGTGTGATGCTATCAATTTGGTCCTATGGCCCTGTTTAGTATGTTTTATGTTTTTCTATTTTGTTGGTTCTTCTTAGTTATACATGACCAGAGAGTGCATTTTGGTAAAATTATCCAAGCATAAAATATACCTTATTCTCCTTAGGACCCCATTCATGTGGGTGAGTATGATTGTTACTGTATTCTGGATAAATGCCATTTTGACTTGAGTGAAAGGGAATCTCAGTGCAGTTTTAATTTGCATTTCCCTAATTGCTAGATACATTGACTCTTCAATATTTATTTTTTAAAATATGTTTTATAATTGGAGTTGGACCCAATACCTTATTCTATCCATTTATTTTTTTGTGGTCCTGAAGATGGAACCCAGTACCTTGAACGTGCTAGGTGAGCACTCTATGGATGAGCCCCAGTCCCAGCCCCCATTTTCAGTATTTTTTACTTTTGTTTCTCAGTAACAACAGACTAGGTCTTTGGGGAACCAGTTTTGCTGCATTTGTGAATTGGGAACATTTCTTTTGAAGAAAGACTGAGAAGGTCAAGGCACATGCCCAGGATTCCAGGGATGAGCAGTACACAGTCGTCTTGCCCAGGATAATGAGAAGATTATGTGGGTGAGAAAAGAAAAAGAGCTGGGGTCACTTTTGGGCCAGAAACTCTCCTTCCTCCATGAGGGAAATTATTCTTGCTGTTAGTTTTCTTAACCCAAATCAGAGATTTTCCTAAGCTACCAGTGTCACTAAATATAATTTTCTGGATAAAGCTCAGATTTGTCTTGAGAGGCAAGGAAAAGTAAATAACCATCCCAGTGGTTCCAATACCAACAAGCTAGACCTTGGGCTCCTTGGGGGCAAAACACTGGGGTTTACCCAATAATTGACAATCCAACAGCACCCGACACCCAATTAATGGGGGATGGAGAATTGGATCAGTGTGTGTGGGGGTCTATAGGTGGCCACCTGCAGGAGCTTGCCTCTGGGGTGCATTCCTTGCATCTGGGAGGTTTTTCAACACCAATGAGATAAACAAAGTGGTGAGAACACTGGCACAACCCTCTGCAATATTCTAGCCAGGAAAATTCATGAGCACTTTAAAAGCAGCTTAATGTTTACCCTCAGTCAAATGTGCCTCAATCCGAATGAAACCATTTAAAAAGAGTTGTCAACATGAAAAGTTTCTGAAATCTGCTGGTTTGTGGATCACTGCAAATCCATATGAGTCCATGGCTAAATACATAAGTAAAAATACAAATCTAATAATGAGCATTTTCTTAAAACTTCTCTCCTGAAAACACTGCCCTATTTGCTTTGACAACTAAATGATCATTTAATTATTCCTCTAGTAACACTTGAGGTCCATAAAGAACTATGGAACACGTCTGGTTAAGGCAGAAATGTTGAGACACCAAAAAGAAAGTTACTCTGAACCTCAAAGGAAAAGAAGTCATAAATCACCACAATTCAGGAATGCCCACAAAAACTTGAAATTAAAAACAAGGGACTGGGGTTGTGGCTCAGTGACAGAGATCCTGCCTAGCTCATGTGAGGCACTGGGTTTAATCCTCAGCACCACATTAAATAGAAATATGTAAAATAAAGGTATACTGTCCAAATAAAAACTATTTTTAAAAATAAACATCAATTTTTTTTAAAAAAATAAAGCAACACCCTGCAATGCAGCATTTCTCCTAGAACAGCTTCCTTGACCCCCAGATACTAGCATGATATGAGAAAGCTTAGAAAAATGGGTGAGAAATTACAGAACTCTGCTCTGGCCCCATCTCTAGTACAGCCCCACTTAAATGTCCCTCTCCAAATAGCAACACCTCAGACCACGTATTTGCTGTCTCTCCCTTTAGGGCTTCCTCACATTTTTTCCCTTTCTTTCTTCTTGTGGTGCTGGGGATTGAACCTGGGACCTTGTGCATGTAGAGCAAGCACACAACCGACTTCACTGAATCCCCAGCTCCTCATTTTTTTTTCCTGAATGTCCATGCGCCTGACAAATGAAGTTCTTTTCTGCCATGAAAACCAAGGAACCTACTTTTTCTGAGCTGATGTCTCTCTCTCTCGCCCTGGAATCCCTTCTCATCACAGAACCTCTCACAGCCAGAGTCAGACTTGAGCTTTGGAATTGTGTGGGGTTTTTATTGCTTGGGGTCTGGTGTCAAATATATCACTGGAGGGAGGTAACCAGCAGCTATGCACTTTTTTCTTTTAAAAAGCAAAGGACAAGTTTTGGTAACACATTTTGTTAAGGCCAGGGATTTGGGAGACTGCTTCAGGGGGATCTCAAGTTGATCTCCGAATAGTTTATTTTGAGGCAGGGTCCTCTAAGCAAGACCCTGCTTCAAAATAAAATATTCAAAGTTCTGATATTGGGTGAGTCTTCATGAACAATGAAGGGTCAGAGTTCCTGTTTCAACAGTCTCCCTTTAGGATGCTGTGTGTAGGTGTGTGACTGTTTCCTTCCAACAGGACCTAGAGCAGTTGCTGGTGTCCACCTGTAATAATAAATAGATCAAATGAAGTGAGTAAATAACTAAAGCAATAAAAGATCTGACACTTTAGCTGGTTGTGATCCCAGCGATATGGAGGTTATGTTGTTTTTCTTGGCTTTTGTGTTCTTGCAAGAGTGGATTTTAGATAATACATAAAATGTAATCAAAGTAGAGCAAAGCTCATTGGCCCAGAAATCACTATCAAGAAATGGGGAGAAAAAGAGTGAAGCTTCTCTGACATCTCTAGGCCTCACACCCCTTTGATCCTGAAGTTTATGGGAGATGCTATGGGTGATTCCAGAATTCTGCCCATGGACAAATTCCTACTCTTAACTAGCAGTAGGATGACATTGTATTTGTAGGTTCCTACTCCACATGGTCTTGTCCAGACACACCAAAGCAAAACCCAAGTGTGTGTGTGTGTGTGTGTGTGTGTGTGTGTGTGTGTATGTGTGTGTGTGAATTTTACTATAATAAAAATTTTATTATGGCAGCTGTTATGAAGACAAACAACAACAAGTGTTGGTGAGGATTTGGGGAAAATGGTACACTCATACACTGCTGGTGGGACTGCAAATTGGTGCAGCCAATATGGAAAGAACTATGGAGATTCCTTGGAAATCTGAGAATGGAACCACCATTTTACCCAGATATCCTGTGGAGCCAAACTAGATGCCCTTCAGTGGATGAATGGTTAAAAAAATATGCCTTATATCTACACAATGGAATTTTATTCAGCAATAAAAGAATAAAATCATGTGTGTGTGGGGGGAGATTATGGTGTTGTTTTCTTGGTTTCTGACTTTTAGAGAATAGAGTTTTTCTGAGATTCTCACCAGTATCTTTGCCTTTGTCAAAGGGGTATTGCAACTTACTTGTGTTTTTTACTATCTAACTTTTGTGGTTTTCCAATATGATGTATGAGGTAGTAGTGGATTTTAAGTGGATATTTTTAATGTAGGAGTTCACTAATTACTATTAGAAGCATCAGATGAGCTAAGAACAGTAATAAAATTTAATATCATCAGTTATTTATGTGCATAAGAAAATAAGTAGCAAACATAAAATTAAAGACAGTTCTAATGACCATAATATCAAAAGAAAAATACTTGGGAATTTTTCAAGAAATGTGAACACTTGGACTTTTAACATGGCTTGTTTTTAGAAAATATAACATTATCCCTAAGCCACCTTCTTTTTTGTGGGGACCTAAACTCATAGAAAAATGATAGGAATTAAAAACTTTTCCCTGTGATCCTGAAGACAGGAGTTATGTATGGTCTACCAGTGAGCTCTATCATCATCCCATTTTTATTTTTCTTTTGAGATATGGTCTTGCCAAGTTAGTGAGGCTAGATTCAAAGTTGTGACCCTCAAGGCTCGACTTCCAGAGCAGTTCGGGTTACATGCATGTGCCATCACAACCCTGGTAGGCATACGTCTTTTTTGTTTTCTTTTGTTGTAGTGGACTCAGTAACATTTTATATATTTATTTTTATATGATTCTGAGGATTGAACCCAGTGCCTCACTTGTGCTAGGCAGGTGCTCTAACCCTGAACCCCAGACCCAGAGATTAAATTCTTAACTTTCATATTACAGGTCGGCTCAGGATAATATCTAGGTTTGCAAATGTGAATAATGTCTCCATTTTGTTAGTAGAAGGCAGAGGCCACAATGAGAGAAAATGTCTATCCTTATCCTTGGAAGAGGAACATCAACTGTGGATTCACCTGCAACTTAGCATTTGAGGATTTCCCAGATATTCAAAATATAAGTGAAAGAGACATGAGGCCAAGGCTCTGAGGAAGGGCACAAGGAATTTCAAATTGTGAGGCATCAAACTGAGAAATACAATGATAAGGTAGCTGGGTATGGAGAATAGGGTCCCTCACATTTAACTGTAGAATCCCAGAAGATATATAAGAAAACAAACCATTTACTGGGTACATTTTAAAAAGATGATCATGGGTAGGACTTGGTCAGAAGTCATCATTATCACACCCTACCCATACACCCACACACATTACTTCCCTTTTACCTCTTCCCCACTTTAGCAGTCAACATCCACTCTTCAAGGTGCATCCTTGAATGAAGAGAAAGGACTGAGCCACAGTACCCTGGGGATCACAATGGGCACATCTTTGCCTAGCTTATGGCAGAAACTAGCAAAAGAATGGCAGAGTTCAGGAACATCTTTGTCTCTTTTTTCTCAAAAACAAATAACTAGAGATTTCAATTATAAATTGATGGATGAAGTAAACTTGGGAGTATTGGGCCAAATATTTGCAACACTAAAAATATAAATGTTCAGCAGCCAAACGTGTTATTTTTTTTATCTTTGTTTTTGTTTTTAATGCTGTGGATTGAGCCCAGGGGCACTTAACCTCTCAGCAACATTCCTGATATTTTTTTGTAATTTACTTAGAGACAGGGTTTCACTGAATTGCTTAGTTTTTTCCTAAGTTGTTGAGGCTGGCTTTGTATCAGCCTCAGAGACACTGGGATTACAGTCATGCACCACCACACCTGGCTAAGGTTTTATTTCATTTTTTGCACAAGAGCAGTTTTTCATGTAATATAACCTACTGAATGCTCTCAAAATATTTCACTTTGTGAAAAATTCAAAGAGATAGCTTATTAACTTTATATTAACAAACAAAGAATATGTTTTTCTTATGCCTTGGCTTCTTTTCACTTGATAAAATTAGGTTAGGGCATAGTTTTCTAGTTTCTTTATTCTCTTTTATTTAGGGGGAGGTATACTAGGGATAGGTCCCAGTATCACTCAACCACAAAGCCACTTCCCCAGTTATGTTTATTTTTTTTAAGAAACAGAGTCTCACTGAGTTGTATATTTCCCTATTAATTTGCTTAGTCTGTCTTTGAACTCGTGGATTTCCTGCCTCAGCCTCCCAAGCCATTGGGATTGCAGGTATGTGCCCCCACTCCCAGTTTCTTCATTCTTTTTTAGTTGTTGCTTTCTTTTGTTACATAAATTCAAGTTGAATAACAGTATGTTTAACAATACAGACATAGAGAAAAGCCAGTGTTGTAGGTAAGCAATTGAAAATATCCACAAGAAAGTACATTATATATTCACCATGGTGTATTACTCAGCCATCAATACAAACTCCTTCTAATGGTCAGGAAAATAGATGGAATTGGATGATGTCATAATAAGTGAAGACATACACAATAGTGTCACATCTCATACGTTAACTAATATAATATCATGTGCAAGTACAATAATGGTTAGTATGGCTGAGGAGTGTGTGGGGGCATCAAGGGCAGAAGAGGGTGTTTGGATATTATGAATACATGTATCTGCATATATATAAACATCACACTGAATCCCATTAGTATGTGCAATTGCTATGTGATGATAAAACCCATCATCTCTCATAATTATCCATTTTGCACTAAGAATAGAATCCTGCTGTCTTTTGTAATTTCTAGTATATGATGAAATATTATTGATGCTGCTCCCTGATAACAACCCCGCTCTCCCTACACATCCATTCTATTTTCTGCCAGGCTCTGAACATAGAGTATACAATGTATTTCTGCATCTGAATCATCTCACTTAGCCTAAAGTCCTTCAGCTTGTCTGTGTTATTGGAGAATATTCTTTTCTTTCTGGGGTTTCAACCCAGGGTTGCCTTACCAGTGACAGAGATCCACCATCATTTTCTTTTTCAGTTTTAAGACAGAATGTCACCAAACTACTAAGGCTGGCCTTCACATTTTGGCAACACTGCCATATACATCATCCTTATTTTACAGTTGAGTAATAAGTGAGGTGTAGAGGAACATTTCTTTTGTCATGCTAGAGACTCGATAGGTTGAGGGAGGAGAATCATGATCTTGGAGCCAGCCTCGCATCTTGGTGACACCCACTGCACCTTAAAAGACCTTGTCTCAAAATAATGGTAAAAAAACTGAAAAGGTTATACATGTATGTTGATACATTTTTGTGTAAACACAATGATAAATCTCTCTTTCTCTATTATCTGTAATATACCATAGGTTCTTTTTCCTGAGTTACTCTTTGGAAATTTATGTTGTGGATAGTATGGTGGTTAACTTGGGAGGGTAGATATTCCTAAAGATGGATTTTATTTCCTTCAATTGTTGAAGTGGTTAATATCAGCTGTCCATTTGAGTGGATTGAGATACCCAGAGAATTGGTGTGGAAGATCTCTGCAAGTGTCTGTGAGTGTGCTTCCAGAAGGCTGAGTCAGAAAGCATGTGGAATACCTGTAATGAACATATATATTGGTGTTCAATAGGTTTGATTTGGAAAAAAGCAAGAGAAACAGTCACTCACTTATGCTCCAAGCTTCTTGAAGTCCCCTTTGGGGACTTGCACTATTGGCTCTACCTGGGTCTTTTTAAAAAATTTTATTTGTTTAAATTAGTTATCCATGACAGTAGAATGCATTTATATACTTTGATATATTATACATAGAAGGAATATAATTTCTCATTTTTCTGAGTATACATATTGTAGAATCACATGGGTCATACATTCACATACATACATACATAAAGCAATCATGTCTGTTTCATTCTCTTTCTTATTTCCACATCCCCTGCCTTCCCCTCCTTTCATTTTCCTCTACTTAATGTAAGTTAATGATAATCTTTTTCTTTTGCATTACAATTCTTAATACACATATATACCACATTTTTATCTTTTTAATGTAATGTTATGTTGACACCCAATTCAAGTCTTCATACATGTACTTTGGATGATGTTGTCCATTACATTCTACCATCCTTGCTAATCCCCGTTCCCCTTCCTTTTTATTCCACCCCTCTGCCCTATCTAAAATTCATCTATTTCTCCTATGCTCCCCCTGCATACTCCTCTATGAGTCAGACCCCTTATGTCAGGGAAATATTCGACATTTGTTTTAAGTTTTTAGAGGGGGGCATTGGCTAACTTCACTTATCATTATCTTCTTCAACTCCATATATTTACATGCAAATGGCACCATTTTATTCTTTTATTGCTGAGTAAAATTTCATTTTGTATATATGCCACATTTTTTTGTCTATTCATCCACTGAAAGACATCTATGTTGGCTCCATAGTTTAGCTATTGTGAGTTATGGTGCCATAAACATTGATCTGGCTGTGTCCCTGTAGTATGATGTTTTTAAACCTTTATGCTTAGACTGAGGAGAGGGGATAGGTGGGTCAAATGGAGGTTCCAGTCCAATATTTCCAAGGAATCTCCATACTACTTTCCAAATGGGCTGCATCAATTTGCAGTCCCACCAGCAGTGTATAAGTGTACCTTTTCCCCACATCCTCACCAACACTTATTGTTGTTTGTCCTCATAATAGCTGCCATTCTGACTGGAGTGAGATGATATCTTAGAGTAGTTTTATTTGCATTTCTTTGATTCCTAGAAATGAAGAGCATTTTTTCATATATTTATTGATTGTATATCCTATCCTGACAAGTATCTGTTCAGGTCTTTAGCCCACTTTGATAAGGTTATTTGTTTTCTCATCTACCAAATGATTTAAGTCCTCTGTTTTGGACCACAGCTGCTTCATTTTCTTCCTCATATTTTGAAGCTTCCAGCTTCTTGGACTGAGCTGTTACCAGTTTCCCAGTGTTGCCATTCTGTAGGCAATATTTGGTGACTATTACTCCCATGATTATGTGAGTAACTATAATAAGCTCCCTTCTGTATACTCATGTATATTTTTTGTGTATTCTACTTTTCTGAAAAATCCTAAAAACACAGGCATATTCTCAATGTCTGGGTCATATGACATCTCTAATTTTAATTTTTGGAAAAAACCCCTTATAGTATTTTTAATGTCTATTTAAATTTATATTCCTGACAAAGATGTCCAAATGTTTCCTTTTCTGCATATCCTCTGCAGTAAGTTTTACCTACCAACATTTTGAGGATTGAGCCCACAAGTGTGTGGTTATATCTCATTGTGATATAACCTGAAAGCATAAAAATTCCAGAAGAAAATGAGAAATCTTTTTTTCCATTTGTGTTGGCAATGGTTTTAGATAGAATATGCAGAGACTGTTCAAGAAAAAACAGCTGAGACTATATAAAGCTAAAAATGCTTCTATACAGCAAACGAATCAATCAATGAAATGTAAAGTAGACTGGGTTAAAGAAAACCGATTCTAGCCTCATGTCTTAAAAAGCTCAACATCCCAAATATAAGAAACTTACACAACTCACCAAAATTAAATATAAAGCCCTCATAACCTAATTTAAATATGGTAAAATATTTAGATTCTGCCCTAAATTTAAACAAGTGTGTAAAGACATATGAAAGTTACTCAAGATCACGTATTAGGCTACATAAAATGATAATTTAGATTTTCTGCTTTATTTGTCTCACAGGATTATGGTGCACACTCTCTATCTTTCACGGAGCATCTTGAGATCAATTAGCAAAATGCCAGGTTCTCATTTTCCCACATTATGCTTCCTTATTATTCCATATTAATTGCCAAAAAAATCTTGAGCTGAAAAACAACAAAATATAGATAAATTGCTAGATAATCATCAACTTTGAATATTACTTCAGAAATCAATAGAATACATTAGTAGACCCAGATGTGAAGAAAAGTAAAATAGACCTACAAATCAACATTTAACTATACAGCTGCTCAAAAAATACATGCAGTTATGCTGATATAGGAGCACATGCCACTAGTCTTGACTACCTTGAGGCCACAGAAGGAGAAGGATTTAGGCTAAGGAATTTGAGACCAAAATGGCAGAAACCTAGCTCTAAAATTGACCCACCAAAAAACCAAACAGTAATCACATTTTTAAAAAGAAGGCTTCACGGGTGATTTCTATGAAACATGTAATAAGGATCAGTAACAATAATTTATGATCATGTCTAAATGTAGAAGAAGAAAATTGACTAATTCTTTCCATAAGGCGAGAAATACCAGCTAACACATCATAAGAATAGAAATTGCAGACCATCTTTTTACAGATGTTGATGCAGATATTCAAAACCCCTAGCAAACTTAGAACAACAACAAAAAGAATGGTTGGACTTCATGACCAAAAGGGACATTGTCATATGGGAAGTTTCCAAAAACCATTTTGATAGAGCAAAGCTTTTGGCAAATCACTTACCAAATTACTGTAAAAACTTATGGCCAATTAAAAGACCAGAGGAAAATTGTTTTTCAATCCACTTAAAGGAAGCTATAAACTGTTTTTATACTTAATGGTGTGAACTGAAGTGTTTATCAATTTATTTTTAGGAAAAAAGTATGCTTTTCTAACTTCTAAATATTGTTTTAGAATATTAAATGATATATTATACATCAAAAATCAAATAGAATATGCAGATGATACTATTATTTCTATAAAGTTTCTAAGCAATTTCCATGAACTAATGAAACATAAGAATTACTTGAATAATGCCATGGGTTAAATGGTCAACATTAAATCATTTAAATTATATACAGTAGCAATGAGCAGTGTTAAAATCGAGGCACAATCCATTCACAAATATAGGGAAAACAATCTAAATGAAAGTATTAACAAAAGAATTGTTCACTGCAAAGTAAAAATTTAAGGTGAAAGTAAAATGCAAAAAAAATGATCATGAAAACAAAATGGGAAAACTGTTAACATTCAATGATTAAAAGTTTGATTTGGGGTTGTAAGGGTTGATAGGCTTCCTCCAGATTAGCGCATGGGGTGGGGCCAGGCTTCCTCCTCTACTCTGGCCTGGTGCAGTGCCGGGCTTCCTCCTCTTATCTGATATGTATTCTATATATATGAGTTAAGTTATTAATTGAGTTATTGAGCTCTATAGTTTCTTTATTCAACTTTTGTTTGGAAGATCTATCCAGTGGTGAGAGAGGTGTGTTAAAGTCACCCCAGATTACGTTGTGGTCAATTTGACTCTTGAACTTGAGAAGAGTTTGTTTGAACATAGGTGTGCCATTTTTGGGGGAATATACATTTATGATTGTTATGTCTTGTTGGTGTATGGTTCCCTTGAGCTGTATGAGACATTCTTCTTTATCTATTTTGATTAAATTTGGCTTAAAGTCTACTTTATTTAATATAAGTATGGATATTCCTGCTTGCTTTCAAGGTTCATGTGAGTGGTATGTGTTTTTCCCAATCTTTCACCTTCAATGTGTCTTTTCCTGAGTTTTCTGGAGGCAGAATATTGTTGGATTTTTTTTAATTTAGGCTTCTAGCCTATGTCTTTTGATTGGTGTGTTAAGCCACTAACATTTAAGGTTACTATTGAGACATGGTTTGTATTTCCAGCCATCCTTGTTTATTTTTGGTACTTGACTTGAAGTGTTAATTATTGTTTAATTTTTAATTGGTATCTACATATACAACCCAGCATTTAAATTGAACATGTGTAGTGATCAAATCAGTGCAATTTCTACCTTCTAAAACATCATTTTGGTGTTTGAAACCTGTGAACTCTTTTTAGAATGTCTACAGTCTAATAATTACTTGTACGATTCAAACTATGTGCTGTAAAACCTGAGTTACTTTTCCCTCTTAACTGCTTTTTGGCATTCCTTGCCATCTGTCTCTTAAAACAGATATGAAAAGCTTTTCTCGTTTATGGTTCTTTGTGATCAACTTTTTCAGCTTCAACATGTGAGTGCAAACATACAGAATTTGTGAAATATGAAAAATCACTAGAAGAATACAGTCTCCCATGGTAAATCCAGAAAAAAATATAAATTTTAAAATTGTAAACTATAATCCCCGTGCCTTGGGAGGCTAAGACAGGAGGATGGTGATTTCAAATCCAGTAACAGCAAGAACCTGAGCAACTTGGTGAGATGCTGTCTCTAAATAAAATACAAAATAGGAGTGGGGATGTGGCTCAATGGTTGAGTGCCCATGAGTTTAATCCCTGGTAACCCCCCCCAAATAT
This sequence comes from Ictidomys tridecemlineatus, assembly GCF_052094955.1. Taxonomy (NCBI): domain Eukaryota; kingdom Metazoa; phylum Chordata; class Mammalia; order Rodentia; family Sciuridae; genus Ictidomys; species Ictidomys tridecemlineatus. Next base: position 34,959,166 of record NC_135492.1, on the reverse strand, counting down.
TTTAGGGTTAACATTTAATCACTAGGCCTTAGTTGTTTTTTGGTGAGATCTATATATAAATGTCATATGCCAATTCTTATGAATTTATTTTACGTTAGTCAAATATTATATAAATATTTTGATAGTATAAGATTAAATTGATCTATGTTAGCATGTAAAGGAATAACTTAAAAATTGTTTTTGGTGAGGCTGAATGCCTGCAATCCCATTGGCTCAGGAGTCAGAGGATTACAAGGCCAAAGCTCAGTAACTAGGCAAGATTTTCTCCCAATATAAAAAAAAATGGCTGGTGAGATAGTTTAATGACTAAATGCCCTGGGTTCAATCTGGGGTACAAAGGAAAGAAGGAGGGTTTAAAATTGCCTTATCTCAACAACAAAAAGACATGTGAAATTTGAAACCAAAAACTGCATTCTATCACTTTTCTGTGACACACAGAACCTGCTTTAATTCATTTTAAACATTTGAATCTTACACAATCTAAGTTTTCTAACACTCAATAAATGACATGTTTTAATCACGTGGGTCTCAAGGCCATTGGATGAATTTAAGGTTAGTGTAACTGAGGAATCTGAAGTCATACAAACTGGAGTGTGCAGGTGCCATGAATTTGCAGTAATAGTCAAAAACTCATGTATGGGTTGTTCATTGCCTTGAAACTGTTGGAAAATTGTTTTCTGATGGTAAATTTCTGTATCAGTATTGGAAAAAACTTAGACCCTTTCCTGATATCATGCCTCAAAAAAAGGGATACAATTTCATGCAATAATGAGGAGAACTAATCTTCACACAGGTAGTGGCTAGGAGAAAGCACAGTCTGGTCATTCTGCTAGCTCCAGTTTTGAACCACAATCATTACTAAATGATGTGCATCAAGTATGATTAAAATTGTGTACATGTACCATGGTAGTGTTGTGAAGAAATATCTATAGTAATGTCGATCCTGAGCTATGTACCTTTCTAGCTGTACATATTATGCCTGGCAAAACATAGTCCAGGAGATCATGAGACATAACACAAGCTGTCTGACATCAGGGAGGTAATCTGAGAAATACCCCTCAAACAAGGGTATACAGAGTGATGCTTTGAGCTTGGTCCAGGGATGCACTATTGTACTGGGCACTCATGTCCTTTATGCACTGGAGAAATCAAGCTGCCCCCTAGAGTGGGCATTCTGTGTGGAAGGATATGTAAACCACAGGGAATCAAACACAGATTACTGAAATAGGTTACATTAGAAAAATTTACATATGGTAAGAAGAAAGAAAGGCCAAGGGAGGAGATGAGAAAAAACAGATGACACATGAAAGAGAAATTTTCAAAAAAACAATCAGAAGTTTTGTTTGTTAGAGCTGGTAGTAAAGACTCCCTCTAGTATCTGGATCCAGGAAGGAGTCATGTTAGATATGGTGCTCTCACTTAAGTCAGGGGTGGCTATATGACACATGCAACATCATCTGCGTTTTAACGATCTAGTGAGGACTGCTCAGGTAGTGGACATGAGCTGGTGGTCAGGACAGAAGTAGAGAGAATTATAGGAGAAGGATACCCTGCTGCAAGTTAGGGTTATTTGGATCCTCTGGGTGGGCACATTTCATGGTGAAAGTGAGAAGAAGAAGCATCTCTTCTCCCATGTGCAGTGTGAGCCCCATGATGTTCATATGGGGTGAGAAAATAGGATCTGTCACCCCTAACAACACATGTGCAGACTTACAGCTTGGGGTTGTCCTCATCTCACAGCTCAGCTTTACCACTACTTCCAACCCTCTCCATGTCCTCTGGGTGTTCACTAACAGACAAAAGGGAGATGGAGAATTGAGACTGGTTTTGCTTTAAGCAAGTGGGCTTCTGACTGATGTCAGCCTAGGCAAATACCTTTTACATGTGGCTCTTTGTGTGCTGGGAATCTATGAAGAGCACTAGGGAAAAATGACTGACACCTCAGAGAGGGCAACACCATCACCCAGCACCTCTGCTGCAAAACACACTCTCCAGTAACATGATGAGCAAACCCTGGGCAAGACTTGACTGAATGAATGGCAGCTCTATGTGAGAAGTAGATATGAGAACCATGGCTTCCTTTTATAAAGTGTCAGGGTTTTAAAATACAGCTCAGGATTCACACTTACATCTATAATATTTATATTAGTATCATTTTAAATTTCTTCTGAGAAAAGCAACTAGAAGAGAAATTGTTCTTTAAATTCAAGAAAGAAGAAGCCCCAGAGGTGCTGCTTTGTGGGAACAAGTGCTTGGAGTACTGCATACAGGGCATAGGTTAAGGGCATCTGAGTGGCAGGCCACCCCCTATGCTAGGCCTGTGAGTGGCAAACTGCTTATCCCGTTGACACAGCTCTGGTCATGAGGCCGCCTGTTGCAGTCCCACTGGTTGATTGTTCACTGCAAGGACAGTTAGCAGACATTACATTGGTGGCTCTCTATATTTTGTTTAGGCACTGCCTGAGTACATATACATGGTAACTGCACAATAAAATCAGGCCTGCTTCCTAATTGGTCACTGGAGGACTTGATTAGAGACTACACAGCCACACTCTCCTCTACTATGTTCTGTGGACATCCTCAGGGATGAGAGAGCTCAAGCACTTCTCTGCAGACCCCAAACTCTCGTTACTGGAAAATCCACATGATCCTGCATGAGAGTCCATTTTCCCTGACTGATATTGCGATGGAAGAGTCAAGTTCTGCTTTCAGCTTTCCTGATTTATCTTGTTCTGTGTGTCTTGGGTTCACAATTATCTGTGCATGCTAATGACATAAAAAAATTGAATTTTGGAAAAAAATCTGAAATTGACCAGGGCAGGATGGGTTTCAAGTGTCCTGAATGTTCCTCTAAGCAAAATCGAATTTACACATTTTCATTATATATTTCAAAATGTTTTTAGTTATTAAAACAGAATGGACTAATACATAAAAATATTCTTCCAAATTCTTGTGAATTATATTCATAAACCTATAATTTGGAACCATGGACTGGAAATTACCAACATATTTATTTGATTTTTCTAAAATATTTAAAGTACTTTCTTCTGATTTTGGTCTCTTGTTTGACATTTACCAACTGAAAGTTCTTAACCATGTGAGATTCCATTCTATAAAATAAGGTTTTGAACATAGAACCTCATTTTTCTTAAAAATTTCAAAATGTACAACTACTCAAACTATAATTGTACTAAGAGATATGAAGATGACCAAAGCAAGATTATCAATAGAAATATTAAAACTTATTAATTCCCTGGCAATAAGTATACAAATTAGTAGTGTTTAAAATCTCTATATGACATATCCTATGTAAGTTATGTCCCATGAAGTTATTAAATTGAAAAATAAAGAAAAGCTGACATTCCCTATAAAAAAATTGACTCATTTTAGCAGGATCTCAAGGAAGCAAACATCTTTAGAAGACAATATCCTCATTACACCATACAGAACATGGTCCTCTGGGCTCCAACAGTTCTAATACGCCCAAAGGACCATGTTCGGTATGGTGCAATGAGGATATTGTCTTCTATGTTTGCTTCTTTGAGAAGCAAAGAAGCTACTGGAAAAGGTCACTAGTAGATTGAGGTCCCTCCTCCAATGCCTTTTTTAGAATCCACACTAACTTTGCTTCTGAGGACACAGAGGTACTTTGTCACCTGAATAAGCTGAGCAGAGCACAAATATTTGTAAGTTTTATAGAAAAAATGTGTTTAAGTTTTGTCTCTGCAGACTTGTAATTTTAATGTCTGTAGAAAGGCAAAGAGTTCCCACTGGAGAACACAGAACTGTGGCTGCCCCAGTGGGACATGTACTGTCTCTTAATTTCATTGTCTTCTGTGATGGATAACAGCAATCCAAGAAATCTTGGCTTCAAACTCTTAGAGTTTCCTGGAAACATCTGGAAAGGGATCTTGATTGAGATCATTTTCTCATGTTAATAAGGAAACTTAAATTACTCTAATTCTGGTCCTAAAATCAAATTAGTCCAAACCTGTCCTACAACCTATAATGCCTCTACTTTGATGTGAGGGACTCCGGGCACCCCCATAATTTCCCTGAAGCCCTGAAGTGAGTGATGGGCCCCTTTTTCCTAGTTTGCACATGGAGCACACCTTCTTGGGGGTAGTGATGGTTTGGTATGTCATCCTTTCCAAAGTGACAGTCCTGTGGCTCAAGCTCTAAGAGAAATATTAGAATTAAAAAGAAGAAAAGGAAGACCTATAGGTCACATGTTGTAGAAATCACAGGAAGATGGAATCTAGTCAGAGCCAAGGCAGAGTCCGAGCTGGAGTCCACTCTAAACCTACATGATCAACTCCACCTTCTCTGAGAGAAAACCATGTAAAAAGCAGGCTCAGTATCCTGGGTACTGTATACAAATATACATAAAAGCATTAAAGCGCTGTATTAAAAAGGATCCCCATTATTTGGAGTCAAAAGAAAGGACAGTTATTTCAATCAGACCCACTTATGTTTCAGTTGTAGAAATCAGGCGATAGTTTTTGAACACTGCCATTATCATCATGTGAAGGGTTAGTACAAGCATGATAATGAAAGAAACAATTTTTTTCTAGAGGTAATTGCAAAATTGGACTAAATGGAAATATATAAAATTAAAACTCATATCCACAGACAGAAATTCCACATGGATGGGATGAGGAAGGTTGGAAAACTAAAGAAGAAAGTCACAATAATTGCCAAAGCATGAGACCTCCAAGGTCACATGAGAGGAAAACATAAAACAGGAAAAGAGTGCAAGTCATTGAACAAGTATTTCAGCATGTAAACAGTTAGAAAGACACATCAAGGGTGGAGGAAAAGTATCCCATCATGAATCCCCCATCCTGGACCAGCCACATGAAAGTTTTGTGCCTTTGGTGAATTGGGCTCTGCCTTAATCCCTGTCATAGCCCATTAATCACCAACGTGCCACCTAGAATACTATCCCTCATACACACTCACTTTCTTGGAGGCTTCTGAATAAGCCATGGCGGAGAGTTGGCAAGTACTCTCAGCTTTGTGGAGCCAAGAAGGTCTCTTTGGAGGAGTGGAGAATTGCATACCACACCTTTGTTGTAATGTGGACATGCTGTGTAATTGTTGAGTCCAATCTCATTGTAGCCATGATTTTTCATAGAGAGGCAAATAATTTCATCGATAATTGTGAGGATTAGGACAAAACATACTGAACAAGTGGGTTCCAACCAGTTAAAGAAGGCTCTCTGGGAAGCTGGGCATGGTGGTATTTGCCTGTAATCTCAGCAGCTTGGAAGGTTGAGGAAGGAGGGTCATGAGTTCAGACCCACCCTCAGTGAAAAAAACTTACTAAGCAGATCAGTGAGATCCTATCTCTACATAAAATAGGAATAGGGATGTGGCTCAGGGGTTGAGTGCCCCTGAGTTAAATCTTCGTCATCGTACCCCTCCAAAAGAGAATGTCTGGGGAGTGAGTCTCAGGCTTTGGATTTATAAGCGCTTTCATAGAGGTTCTAAAGTGTAGAACTAGTATAGAATAAGTGTTATGGGGCAAGCTCTGGGTTGGATGTGCATGCATTTGAATCCAGGCTTTTATATATATTTATATATATTATAGATTTGATGTGTTTCTACTGATGGAATATTTCCTACACAGGGCATGTATTTGCTTTAGTTAAAGTCTGAAATAGTAGATATATATTTTAAATAATCTGCAGCTACATATTAAAAAATAATAGTCATCAGAAAATCATGTATGTGAATTAGATCATTTCATGATTCTTTAGAACATGTAGATGTATAAGGAAAGATAGTGAGAGAAACAATAAAACTGAAACATTAATGAACTTGGGATACCATTTAAAAATCTAAGGTGAATGTTGGTTCACAATCTGACTTCCATAACAAGTCCTTTTCAGCACAAATATTAAAAATCAAGAATAAATAAATGAGATAGATTCAAACTAAAATGCTGCTTCTCAGAAAAAGAAACAACAATGGAAGAAAGAAACTACAGATTTTATACAAATCTTTACCACACATAATTAAAAAAAAAGCACTAATGTCTAGGGTATATAAAGAACTCAAAATTAACACAAACAACAACAACAAAAACCAATTAACAAATGGACTCAGTAACTGAACAGACAACTTCACAGAAGAAATATAAGCCATTAACAAATATATAAAAAAAACATTCCACCTATCTAGCAATTAGAAAAATGTAAATCAAAATTACTTTAAGATTTTATCTCACTTCAGTCAGAATGGAATCATTAATAATACAGGCAACAATAAATTTTGGTGAGGTTGTGAGGGAAAAGAAACCCTCACGCATTGCTCATGAGATATATAATATATATATATATAAAATTTCCCCCACCAATGAATATTACTTAGCTTTAAAGATGAATGAAACTATGCCATTTGGTAGTAAAAAAATAGAGTTGAAGAATATCATGCTAAGTGAAATAAGCCGCCTCCAACACACGCAAACACAAAGGCCAAATGTTCTCTCCAATAAGTGTATGCTAATTCACAATGGGGGTGGGGAAGAATAGTTGTTTTGATTAAGTAGAGAGGAGTGCAGGGAAGGGAGGGAATATGGGGATAGAAATGATAGTAGAATGAAACAGACTTTACATGTAATACATAATATATAGAGATGTTAAAGTACTCAAAAAGGGAGGGGAGAGAATAAAAATTCAGTGGATTAGACAAAGTTGGATTGAAGTGAAGAAAAGGGAAATAAGAATACAAATGACAGTAGAATGAATCAGACACAACTTTCCAATGTTTATATATAAATACACCACCAGGGAAGGTCCACACCATGTACACTTCAAGAATGTTATGATAACTAAAATGAGTTTTACTCCATGTATAATATGTCAAAATTTGCTCTACTATCATGTATACCTAAAAAGAGTAATAAATTTTAGAAATGACAAGGGATAATTTGTATACTGAGAAGGTTTGTGAGTAAAAAACTCTTCAATGAATGGTAATGTCATTAAGGTTAAATAAAAGTATAAAAGAGTACCTTGAGCCCATACAAAACAACAATGGTAAATAGGGTTGCCCAAGTCAGTCTGCCCAACTATCAATTACCCCCAAATTTTTTGTTTACACCTTTTTTCTATTTGATTTACAAAGCATCATAAGAACAATACTAACAAGTTGAGCAGAGAGGAAACATTACATAGCAGTGTTATGAATACTATGAATAGTGCTGTGGACACTCAAAGAAAGCATTCTCAATTTTCTCCCCCATGAAATAAAAAATCATGCAGTTGAAAGATACACTACTTACTGATTAGATAACACATACATGTGTTTGTGACATTCAGTATGTGGGCAGCTGCTCAACTTCGCAGGTCAGGTCCAATAGATAAGGAAGACACTCTCTTCACACAAGACAGTGTTTCCTTGAGTAATACTATGAAAGCAAGAGAGAAAGCAAAAGGGAAAAACATAGGCAACTGTATTGCCAGACTAGGAAAACCCAACCTCTGAACCTATGTACTGGGGAGTCCCAAAGAGCTTTTCAGGGTCCTGACTGGGAAGTGCTGGGCAGAGCATCCTCTCCACAGGTGAGAGTCTGAAGTCTTGTTCTAACTTGTATTGAAAGTGAGGCCGAATAAATACAAGTTAGAACAAAGAAAACTTCATTCTAACATCTTGCATGACCTGGTGATCCCCTGAAGAACACCAAGTTCTCCCAAGAACAGGTCAGATCCTAGAGGATGGAGTGATAGCATTGAGATGACTAAATAAATTGGGATTCCAATGAGTGAGCCACCCAGGCAGATGCATGAGAAATCAGCATTCTTTATCTCTTTCATCAAAAACTGCAGACATCATTCAATCAAGAAAAGGGAAGATCTTTAGTATTTTTCTTAGACCTCTAGGACTGAATCTTCCCTCTTGGCCTTATAAATAGTTTAAACTCTCATATGTTAAATGAAGTCAGTTTTCTGCATAAAATAATGTGGATATAAGCATGAAACCTAGATATTTCCCCTTTGGAATAAAGAATGTTGTGAATATTATTCTCCTAGAACTTATCATTATATTTCAATATTTATTTTCCCCAATAAAGTTAAATAAAATGTTGGTAGGTGGTGTTTTGTTGACCCAAAAGGCTCACATATGAAGAGAATATTGTATTTTTACTTTTTGAACAGGACTTGTAGATGAGAGTATAGAGTTTTATTTCAATCAAAATTGTGTTTCTCTCTCTGTGGTGTCATGGACTCTTGGAGCTATAAGATCTGAAGAGGGACAGGATTAGTTTATAGTATCTTATAATTACTGGGTTGCAGAGGGTTCTGGGAGACCATGACACATGCGATCTATCATATAATCCAATAAGTATAACAAACATTATATTGTAAATAATTAAGTAGAACCAAAGGGTCTACAAAATGAAAATATATAATGAAATAAAAAAATATGGGGGCATAAATGCTCCTATAGTATGTCTTTTTCTTTTTACAGTCATCATTTTACATGTTTCTAGTTAAACTTTTTTACTGGGTATGCAAAACTAAAGAAGTGGTCCCAAATCGTGATGTTTTTCTTATACTAGAGGTGAGTATAGTCACCTCAGTGATGAAAGTCATAGAATTAATTAGGAACCGCATAATTTCTTCAGTCCAAGAGTGACGATGGGCCTATGGATTATGTGGATTCCCCAGGAAACATTAAGACTATTTCCCCCTTCAGCAACCCTGCTTTATTGCCTGAATATGCATGTTGGCTCCTAGTCTCTTGGGTCTTTCTTTTCTCCTTGATTGGGAGCTTGTATAACTCTCCGGAGTTGTAGATCCCTTAGGGAGTACTGCTACTCTATAAGATGGAATGTTAAACTCATAATTCAAACTAGAGATATCTGGGCATTATTATAGTATCCCTAGGTCCTTCCTATAACTGTCTTAATTTTCCCATAATTACAAACAAGAGAGTATATAATTTATATAAATAATATTATTCAAATAATACTTGATTAAACATATTAAATAATTAATGGTGATGTTATAGCATTATTTACCCAATAGAATGTTTTACTATTGCATCGATCCATTAGCAAAGTGAATAGTGGGAGATGTGTGACCTAATAACATCATTAAATGCATAACAAGTTTAACATTAAGAAATTCACACTTTATTTAGAAACAAATTACATCTGTAATGAAATATAAGTAAAAACGCTCTGTAACACTTGCATGGTGGACCATGTTTTGACCCTAGGGATTTGAGAAACTTTACAAGTTCAAAGTCAGGCTCCATAACTTAGTGAGGACCTATTCAACTTAGCAAAACCTATCTCTAAATAAAATAGAAAAAAATCTGAGGATGTAGTTTACTGATTAAGTGTCCCTAACTTTAAGGGGCTCTGAAAATTTTAAATTTTAAATTTCATATAAATCTTAAGAGACTTCTGAAATAATCAACTCTGAGTATTATTTCTTCAGTTGTGAAAAATGAGACTCTTTAGTAATTGTTGATTTATACTAAAATCATATCTTTTTAGGGATGCACAATTCTATACTTGTATTTTCTTATTTCTACAATATCAGCTCAAGATGTTAAAAAAATTTTCAGCAAATGTCAAAAGCAATTACCTATTTTCTACATTTAAATGATTTTTTCCCTCCTAGGTCCCAAATACTTCAAGGGATGGGCTATAGATATGAAACTTACTATCATCTTTATATTTGTCAAGGTGTTTTTGTAAATATTTTGCTGTTATCTAAGGTACACACTTTGGACAGATGCTACTCCACATTTGCTACAGATATGAGGTTAGTAATTTAAAAATGTCAGAAATTTAAATACAGTCTTGGACACATTCTTTGGGTTTTTATATCCTATAAATCCTCCAGTGTTTCAAAAATGATGGATCAATGGCCAAAAGCTTTGCAAAAAATTTTCCGTACAGCCTCTCACTCATATGAATTGTGAGGTGCTGAGTAGGGTGTGAACAACTATTGGAGACTCTGTCATCTATTTTACATTTATATGATTTCTGTGCTATCATATCTCTGGTGTGAAATAGTGTTGAACTACTGTGAAACACTGATGCAATGTTTTCATTGTAAAACTGCTCTCCAGTGTAAAATCTATAATGTTTAGTAAGATGTGATCTTCAATATTAAAAGCTTTGCCACTCTTCACATTTATAGGACTTCTCTCTAGTGTGGGTTATCTGGTGTCGAGTAAGTGATGATCGTTGAATAAAATCTTTGCCACATTCTCTACATTTGTAGGGCTTCTCTCCAGTATGAATCCTAAAGTGACAATTAAGCTGTGAGATGGTATTAAAAGCTTTGCCACATTCTTTACATCTGTAGGGCTTCTCTCCAGTGTGAATTCGCTGGTGCTGAGTAACTGATGATTTTTGACTGAAACTTTTGCCACACACTGTACATTTGTAGGGCTTCTCTCCAGTGTGGATTCTCAGGTGCCGAATAAGTACTATTTTTTGATTAAAACTTTTGCCACATTCTTTACATTTGTAAGGCTTCTCTCCAGTGTGGTTTTGCTGGTGCTGAATAAGTGATGATTTTCGACTGAAACTCTTGCCACACACTGTACATTTGTAGGGCTTCTCTCCATTATGAATCCTGATGTGGTAATAGAGATTTGAGTTTGTATTAAAACTTTTGCCACACACTTTACATTTGTAGGGCTTCTCTCCAGTATGAATCCTAAAGTGACAATTAAGCTGTGAGATGGTATTAAAAGCTTTGCCACATTCTTTACAGCTGTAGGGCCTCTCTCCAATGTGGATTCGCTGGTGCTGAGTAACTGATGATTTTTGACTGAAACTTTTGCCACAAACTGTACATTTGTAGGGCTTCTCTCCAGTGTGGATTCTCAGGTGCCGAATAAGTACTATTTTTTGATTAAAACTTTTTCCACATTCTTTACATTTGTAAGGCTTCTCTCCAGTGTGGTTTCGCTGGTGCTTAGTAAGTGATGATTTTTGACTGAAACTCTTGCCACACACTGTACATTTGTATGGCTTCTCTCCATTATGAATCCTGATGTGGTAATAGAGATGTGAGTTTTTATTAAAATTTTTGCCACACACTTTACATTTGTAGGGCTTCTCTCCAGTATGAATCCTATTGTGGTGATCAAGATTTGAGTTTCTATTAAAACTCATACCACACACTTTACATTTGTAGGGCTTCTCTCCAGTATGAATTCTCTGGTAGTTTTTAAGGCTTGGTTTTTGACTGAAACATTTACAAAATTGTTTACATATGTAGGGCATCATTCCAGGGTTTGTCCACTGGTGACAAATAAGATTAGAGCTTTTATTAGAAGTTTTGTCACATTCTTTGCATTTGTATAGCATATCTCCTGTATGAACACTGTGAGGTTGAGTAACGTTCTTGAGTGCATTGCATTCTTCACATTGGTAGGTCTTCTCTGCAGAATAAATTTTTTGGTGTTGAGTAACATTGAAAAACTTTTTAAGGCTTTCCCACACTTTTTACATTTACAGGTCTCTCCTTAAGTATAAATCCTATGATACTTAACAAGTTTGTAAGTTTTCACTAAAAGTTTTTTCACATTCTTTAAATTTGTAGAATTTATCACTGTCATAGTATCTGCTGTATTTTAAAAATAAATCAAAGCATTTGCTTGCTCAATATCTTCTATACTTATAGGGATCTTTTTCTCTATAAATTTTCTTGTATTAAGCAAGCTCTGCACTGTGGTTAAGAGCCATTTCACATATCTTACACTTGCAGGTTTTGTCTTGGCTATGAATATTTTAATGAATACTAGTTTTTGATCACTAAAGTAAGACTTTCCTACATTTTTCTTTTTAGTAAATTTCCTTTAGAAAAGGACTAGGATTTCTCTATATTCATAATTTTTATCACCAATTTAAATATACTGGTCATTACTCAGGGTAGAGACATGGCTTATTGTGTTACTTATAGCATTATCTATATAGTGCACTTTCCAGAAATCTGTATCAGGATTGTCATTGAGCAGTAGTAGGGAAATAGAAACTTTTATACAATTCTTAATATTGTCCATTTGGGCACAAAGAGAAATTAATCTTTTGTTTCAGAAAAATGGACATTTTATAAAGAAACTCCCAAAAGGATCACTTTTAGAAATATCTTTTCTGTGCAAATGTTTGACTAGAATTTTAAATCAGTGCTACTTTTATAATTGGCCAAGTTAAAAACTGATGCATGGGCTAGATTTCAAATTTTCCACATTGCCTTTCAGTTCTAAAATTGCTGTGGATTTATTCTTAAAGACATATAAAACTCCTCAAAATAATTGAAATACATTGAATTTTTGTTTCAAATATTAGTTGTCTCTGGTGTTTTTTGACCATAAAATTTTTTATCATAAATAGGAACTACTTACTGACTTTGTGTATTATAATACAATTTTTGAACTTTACTCTCACCTATATTTTCCCATTGTTTTCTTGGTTGTAAATATTCAAAGTCACACTTTCCATAACTTCTTTCTCTCTCTTTTATTCCCTGCTCTGGTAAATTTTCTCGAGGATGATGAGAAGTCATTGCTGCAATAAATAAAAATAACAAACATTATTTCTTAGTGTACTGAGCTATATGTGAGTGACAGGATTTGACATCACTGCATTCCTCTAAGTCAACCATATTTCAAGTGAAAGATATATATCTTGCCACCAAAAGATAACATTAATGAACATCATTAACATTTTCTTGTCAGCACAAAGAACTACTCCTTATTCTTTATTGAAAGCATAAATCTGCAACACATACTTGTGGAGAAGTTCCCAAAAGATACACTTCAAGGGAAGAAAATTAAATAATGATAATTAGTAATTTTGAAGGAAAGTTATGCTCACCCACAAAGACAAGGTTGCTGTAGTTCTCCAACATCACTTCTCTATACAAATTCTGCTGGGCAGGATCCAGGCATTCCCATTCCTCCTCAGAGAAATCAATAGCGACATCCCTGAATGTCAATGGCTCCTGAAATAAAAATTGTTAGATAAACAGAACATGGTTCAAACCACTATTCAGTTTTTAATTTGAATTAAAAGTTTGTAGAACTGAATGTCATGTAGGAGAGTGACTTTAATTATGTAATAAGATACTTTCCATTATCTAATTCAGAGGAAAATACATGAGTCCAAATACAGTATGTATATTCCATATCAGAGTGATGTGAAGGATATATACCATAACCCAAGCACTGAATAAAAGCCCAACTTCTAACTTTTGTGTCATCAGTGAATGTGAAATATGGCGGACATTCCAGATGCAAATCAGACTTCTCAAGATATTCTCATAAGGTGATTGTATACAAGGGAGAAAAAAAGACTGGTAAAATCGCTTTTGAAAACAGTCTTGTTCCTATTCTCTCTGCTTTCTATCCATGAGATAGATTGAGATCCCCAATACAATTAGTTTCAAGTATCATCAATGAAACATTCCCAATGTGTAAAATATTCATAAAATATTAATGTTTGGAGACAGGTAAAGTGACACTTCCACCTCGTGATAAGACAAACTTGAAATATTTTAAGATCTATAAGCAGTTCAACGAATGAATAAATTTGGTACAATAGAATGAACAATGGGTCACAGAAGACTTCAAGGAGGAGATTAAAAATTTCTTAGAGGTAAACAAGAACATAGACAAAACATATCAAAATCTCTTGGACACTATGAAAGCAGTACTAAGAGGAAACTTTGTTGCATTGAGTTCATTTTTTAAAAGAAAAAAAAGGCCATCACTAATCTCATACTTCATCTCAAAGCCCTAGAAGAAAAAATCAACAGCACAAGCAGTAGAAGGCAAGGAATAATTAAAATTAGAACTGAAGTTGAATTAAAAGAAACAATTAACCCTTGACAAAAAGTTGGTTCTCTGACAGACCCCTAGCTATGCTAATGAAAAGGAGAGAGAAAATTCAAATTACCAGCATACATAATGAAAAAGGCAGTATCTCAACAGACACCTCAGAAATAAAGAGGATATTTAGAAATTATCTTGAAAATGTATACCCCACTAAAATAGAAGACATTGAAGGCATCAACAAATTTCTTAAGTCATTTGAAATGACCAGACTGAACCAAAAAGACATACACAATTTAAACAGACCAATATTAAATGATGAAACACAAGAGCCATCAGAAGCTTATCAACCAAGAAAATCCCGGGCCCAGATGGATACAATGCCGAGTTAAACAAGACCTTTAAAGAAGAAATTCAAAATACAAATGTTCTTCAATTTATTTCAGAAAATACAGAAAGAAGCAGCACTTCCAAACTCATTCAATGAGGCCAATTCACCCTGATCCCCAAACCAGGCAGGGACAAATGAAAAAAAGAAAACTTCAGGCCAATATCTCAAATCAACATAGATGCAAAAATTCTGACTAAAATTCTGCCAAATGAAACACAAAAACTTATTAAAAAGGGCATGCACGAAGATCAAGTGGGGTTTGTCAAGGAATATAGGGTTGGTTCAATATATACAAATCAATAAAGGTAATTCATCACATCAATAGACTTAAAAATAAGAACCATATGATCATCTCAAGAGACACAGAAAAGCCATTTGACAAAATACAGCACCCTTTCATGTTCAAAAAATTAGAAAAACTTGAGATAACAGGAAAATACCTCAACATCATACTGGCTCTCTACATTAAGCCTAAGGCCAACATCATTCTAAAGGGAGAAAAACTAAAGTAATTCCCTCTAAAAACTGGAACAAGACAGGGGTGCTCTCCCTCACCATTTCTATTCAACATATTTCTTGAAACACTGGCCAGAGCAATTAGACAGATGAAAGAAATTAAAGGAATAACTAGATGAAAAGAAATTAAATTAGCACTATTTGCGGACAATACGATTCTATACCTAGAAGACCCCAAAAGCACCACCTGAAACGTCTAGAACTAAAAATGAATTCAGCAAAGCAGCAGGATATAAAATTAACACACATTTAAAAAAGGCATTTCTGTATATCAGTGACAAAGCCTCAAGAAGGAAATAAGAAAACCTACCCCATTTACAGTAACTTCAAAAAAAGAAAACATAAGATACTTGGGAATCAACTTAAGAAAGAGGTGAAAGATCTATACAAGGAAACATACAGAACCCTAAAGAAAGAAAACAAAAAAGACCTTCAAAGATGGAAAGATCTATCTTACTCTTGCATAGGCAGAATAAATATTATCAAAACAACCATACAACCAAAAGCACTATACTGATTGAATGCAATTATGAACAAAATCCCAATGACATTTCTCATTGAAATAGAAAAAGAAATCATGAAATTCATATGGAAAAATAAGAAGCCCAGAATAACTAAAGCAATTATAAGCAGGAATAGCAAATCAGGTGGTATGATTATACCAGACCTTAAACTATACTACAGAGCAATAGTAACAAAAGCAGCATGGTATTGGCACTAAAACAGGCCAGTAGACCAATGGTACAGAATAGAGGACACATAGACTAACTCACAAAATTACAATTATCTTATATTAGACAAAGGTGCCAAGAACATGGATTGGAGAAAAGATAGCCTCTTCAACAAATGGTTCTGCGAAAACTGGAAATCCATTTTCAAAAAACTTAAATTAAAACCCTATCTCTCACAATGCACAAAACTCAACTAAAAGAGGATCAAGGACCTACAATTTAAACCAGAGACTCTGCATCTAATAGATGAAAAAAAGGCCATAATCTTCATCACATGGGGCTATGCCGCCTTAAATTCCTTAATTAAATGCCTATAGCACAAGAATTGAAACCAAGAATCAACTAATATGATGGATTCAAATTAAAAAGTTTCTTCTCAGAAAAAAATCTGAAGTGAACAGAGAGCCTACATCCTGGGAGTAGATTCTTATCTCTCACACACCAGATAGAGAACTAATTTCTAGTATATAAAGAACTCAAAAGGCTAAACACCAAAAAACCCCAATAATCCAACCAACAAATTGGCCAAGGACCTGAACAGACACTTCTCAGAAAAGGATGTAGAATCAATCAACAAATATTTAAAAAAATGTTCATCATCTCTTGCAAGTAGAGAAATCAAATCAAAACCACTCTAAGATATCATCTCACTCCAGTCAGAATGGCAGCTATCATAAAGACAAACAACAAGTGTTGGCAAGGATGTGGGGGAAAAGGCACACTCATACACTGCTGGTAGGACTGCAAATTGGTGCAAACAACATGGAAAACTGTATAGAGATTCCTTGGAAATCTGGGAATGAAAACATCATTTTACCCAGCTTTTCCTCTTCTCGGACTATTCTCAAAGGACTTGAAAACAGCGTACTACAGGGTCACAGCCATGTCAATGTTTATTGCAGCACAATGCAGAATAGCAAACTGTGGAGCCAACCCAGATGCCCTTCAGTGGATGAATGGATAAAAATATGGGACATATATACACGATGCAATTTTACTCAGCAATAATAAAATCATGACAATTGCAAGTAAATGAATGGTATTGGAGAAGTGAGGTGAGGCAAACCCAAAAAATAAATGTTGAATGGTTTCTCTGATATAAGGAGGCTGACTATAGTGGGGTAGGGAGGGGGAGCTTAGGAGGAACAGATGAATTCTACATAGGTTAGAGGGGTTGGAGGGGAGGGGAAGAGGCAGGGGATTAGCAGTGATTGTGGAATGTGATGACACCATTATCCAAAGTACATGTATGAAGACCCAAATTGGTGCCAACATACCTTATATAGAACCAGAGATATGAAAAAATGTGATATATATGGGTATTAAGATTTGTATTGAAGAAAGAAACGAGTACATATATAATGGAATAAATTAGCATGAATATAATTTCTGTACAGAGATATTAAAAATTGAGCGCTATGTGTGTAATAAGAATTGTAATGCATTTCACTGTTGTCATGTATTTAAAAAAATAAATTTTTAAAAAAGAAGGGTATTGAATCCCATTGGGTAAACGATAAGCCTACATGGCTATATATCTTAAAAACAGAGCTGGAAGGGAAGATGTATGAACAACATGAGAAACCAAGAAAGAATGTACCCCAAACAAAGATGCTACATTATTAGAATCCATGGTCAGAATACCAGGATAAATGGGAGAAGGTACATAATTTTCTGTGAATTAAAGGATGATATGAGAGCAAATACAGGCAGCAAAGGATCATTTTGATAAATAGTTACATAAGCAAATACAGAAAACAAAATATTCCTTCAAAATGGACATAGAGATTTTGAAAAATAAAACAGAGATCCTTAAAATGAAGGAAACAGTAAACCAAATTAAGAACTCAATAAGAAGCATCTCTAACAGAATAGATCACTTGGAAGACAGAACCACTGACATTGAAGGCAAAATATATAATCTTCAAAAAATAAAGTTGACCCCAGTGAAGATGGTAAAAAACTATAAGCAGAAGATTCAAGAATTGTGAGATAATATGAAAAGACCAAATTTAACAACTATTGCAATAGATGAAGGCATAGAGGTCTAAACTACAGTAATGGACAATCTATTCAATGAAATAAAGCAGAAAAATTTCCAAACATGTGGAGTGAATTGGGTAATCAAATGTAAAGATTGTATAGGACACCAAATGAACAAGATCACTACAGGTCTACAACAACGCACATCATAATGAAAACACCTAGGATACAGGAGAAGCAGAGCATTTCAAAAGCCACAAGAGAAAGGAATCAAATTACATATGGGGAAAACCAATCAGGATCTCTGATTTCTGAACTGAGACCCTGAAATCTATTAGATCCTACAACAATATAAACCAAGCTCTGAAAGAAATGGATGCCAATCAAGAAGCATACCCAGCAAAATTAAATTTTGATTAGCAAATAGATTTTGATTCAGATGTTATTTTATGAGAAAATAAAAACCTTCCATCACACACAAAATTTAAAAAATTTACAATGAGAAACCTGTACTTCAGAAAATCCTTGGCAAAATATTCCATGAGGAGGAAATGAACAACAATAAAAAAATCAAAAAAGGGTAGTATCACTCTAATGTAAAAACTGTCAAAGAGAAACTGACTTAGTTAAATATCAAAAATAAACAAAAAAAACTGGGAATACAAATCTTGTCTCAATAATAACCCTGAAAGTTTAGTTCCAACTCAGCAATCAAAAGACAAGCAGATTGGATAAAAAAAGACCAAAAATATGCTGCCTCTAAGAGACTCAGCTCATAGAAAAAGACACTTATAGAATAAAGGTGACAGGTTGGAAAAAAAATATATCACTCAGGCTTGGGCTGGGACTGGGGCTCAGTGGTAGAACACTCGCCTAGCACATGTGAGGCCCTGTATTTGATCGTCAGCACCACATAGAACTAAATAATAAAGGTATTGTGTCCATATACAAAAAAAATAAATATTAAAACACATACCACTCACATGGACTGTGGAGGCAAGTAGGGGTTTCCATTCTTATATCAGATAATGTGGACTTAAAGTGAAAGTTAATCAAAAGGGATAAAGAATGACACTACATTCTGCTTAAAGGAACCATACACCAACAAGACAGAACAATTATAAATATACACACCCCCAAAACAATGGAGCATCTATGTTCAAACAGACACTTCTTAAGTTTAAGGGCAAAGTAGACCAGAAGACAATAATTCTGGGTGACTTTAACACACCTCTTTTACCACTGGATTGATCTTCCAAACAATATCCAGACAGAAACTATAGAACTCAATACTACAATCAACAACTTAGATTTAACTGACATACATAGAATATATCATCCTTCAACAGGTGAAGAGACTTTTTGCTCAGCAGAAAATGGATCCTTCTCTAAAATAGACCATATGTCATGCAAAAAAGGAACTCTAAGCAATACAGTAAAGTAAAGATACTACCCTGCATTCTATCAGATCATAATAAAATGACATTAGAAATCAATAATAAAAATAGAAGTTACTCCAACACCTGGAGACTAAATAATATGCTAGTGAATTAACAATGGGTTGCAGAAAACATCAAAGAAGAGATTTTAAAATTCTTAGAAGTGAATGAGGACGCAGATACAAAATACAAAAATCTCTGGGACACTATGAAGGCATTACTAAGAGGAAAGTTTATTGCATGGAGTTCATTCCTTTAAAAAAGAGAAAGTCAAACAAGTGATCTAAAATTATATTTCAAAGACATTGGAAAAACAATTAATCAACACCAAAAACAGTGAAGGACAGAAAATAATTAAAATCAGAGGTGAGATCAATGAAATTGAAACCAAAGAAGCAAATAAAAATTGACAAAGTGACTGGTAATGGTACCACCATTTGACCCAGCTATCCCACTCCCTGGTCTATACCTAAAGGACTTAAAAACAGCATACTAAAGGGACACAGTCACAATGTTTTTAGCAGCACAATTCACAAAATTAAACTTTGGAGCCAACATAGATGTCCTTCAGTGGATTAATGGATAAAGAAAACATGGCAGTTGTACACAATGGAATATTACTCAGCAATAAGAGAAAATAAAATCATGGCATTTGTAGGTAAATGGATGACATTGGGGAAGATAATGCTAAGTTAGCAAAACCCAAAATAACAAATGCTGAATGTTTTCTCTGATATAAGGAGGCTGACTCCTAGTGGGGTAGGGAAGGGGAGCATGGGAGGAATAGATAAATTCTAGTTTGGGCAGAGTGGTGGGAGGAATAGGGAGGGGAAAGGGATTAGCAATAATGGTGGAATATAATAGACATCCTTATCCAAAGTACACGTATGAACACATGAATTGATGTCAACCTACTTTATATACAGAGATATGAAAAATTGTGCTGTATATGTGTAATAAGAATTGTAATATATTGTGCTGCCATATATTTTTAATTTCTTTTTAAATTTTAAAAATGAAAAGTTGGCTCTTTGAAAAACAAATACATTTGATAAAACCTTATCCATACTACTGTAGAGAAGGAGAGAAATACTCCAATTACTAAAATCCATGATGAAAAAGAAAATATCACCATGAACATTAGAGAAATACAGAAGATAATTAGAAATTATTTTGAAAATTTGTATGGCAATAAAACACAATATGTTGAAGTAATCAACAAATGTCTAGAATCATGTGACTTACCCAAACTGAATAAGTTAAACAGATCATTTTCAAGCAATGAAATAGAAGACACCATCAAAAGCCTACCAACCAAAAAAAAAATAATAATAAAGCCCAAGACTCAATGGATACAAGACCTTCAAAGAAGAACTAACACCAACACTCCTCAAATTATTCTATGAAATATAAAAAGAGGGAGCACTTCCAAAATCACTCTATACAGCCAATATCTCCTTCATTCTAAAATCAGACAAACACAGACAAGAAAGTGTACTTCAGACCAATACCTCTAAAAAGAAGAAGCAAAAATTCTGAATAAAATTCTGGCAAATCAAATACAAACATATCAAAAAAGATGGTTCATCATGATGAAGTGGGATTTATCCCAGGGATGCAAGGTTGGTTCAACATACAGATATCAATAAATGTAATTCATCACATCAGTAGATTTAAAGATAAAAACCTTATGATCATCTCAACAAATGCAGAAAAAGCATTTGACAAAATATAGCACCCCTTCATGTTCAAAACACTAGAAAAACTAGAGATAACAAGAACTTATCTCAACATTTTAAAGGCTATTTATGCCATGCCTCAGGCCAACATCATTCTAAATGGAGAAAAACTGAAGGCATTCCTTCTAACATCAGAAACAAGACAGGGATTCTCTCTCTCACCCCTTCTATTCAATATAGTTCTTGAAACAATGGCCAGAGAAATTAGAAAGATGAAAGAAATTAAAGAATAAGTATAGGAAAAGATGAACCTAACCTAGCACTATTTGCTGATGATATGATTCTGTCCCTAGAAGACTCAAAAACTCCACTAGAAAACTTCTAGAACTAGAATTCAGCAAAGTAGCAGGATATAAAATCAACACCTGTAAATCAAAGGCTTTTCTGTATATCAGTGAAAAATCCTCTGAGAGTTAAATGAGTTAACTACCCCATTCACAATATCCTCAATTAAAAAGGATTCTTGGGAATCAACAAGAGGTAAAGGATCTATACAATGAAAGCTATGAAATAGTAAAGAGTAATCAAAGACCTTAGAAGATGGAAAGATTTAACTTGATCTTGAATAGGCAGATTAATATTATCAAAATGACCATACGACCAAAAGCACTATACTGGATAAAGAAAATGTGGCTTATATACACAATGGAATATTACTCATGATTAAAAAAGAACAAAATCATGGCACTTGCATGTAAATGGATGGAGTTGGAGAAGATAAATCTAGGTGAAGTCAGCCAATCTCCCCCCCAAAAAAATGCCGAATATTTTCTCTGATATAAGGAGGTTGACTCATAGTGGGTTAGGGAGGGGGAGCATGGGAGGAATAGATGAATTCTAAATAGGGCTGAGGGGAAAGGGAGGGCACAGGGGATTAGCAAGGATGATGGAATGTGATGGACATCTTTATACAAAGTTCATGTATGAAGACTTGAATTGGGTGTCAATATACGTTATATAGAAAGAGAGATGAAAAATTGTGATATATATGTGTATTAAGAGTTGTAATGCAAAAAAGTACATGTATAATGGCATAAATTGATGTGAACATACATTATATACAGAAATATGAAAAATTGTGCTCTATGTTAAATAAGGATTATAATTCATTCCACTGTTGTCGTGTATTTAAAAATAAAAACCATAAAAAAATCATGATCGAAAAAACATCTAGAAAAAAAGAAAAAAAACAAACAAACTAACTAACTAACTGAGACAGGATGCATTTGGTGCTACATACTTGATATATCCAGTGGTCTGAAGGCTGTGGCAGGGGGATCACAATCGTGAAGCTTACCCTAGCAACCGAGTGAAACCCTGCCTAAATTTAAAAATAAATAGGCAGTAGTTATTTTTAAAAATTAAGAAAAAATTAAAAATTTTAAATGAAAATTTTAAAAGGACTGAGGATAGTGTTCAGTAATAGGACACCCTGGTTCAAATCCCCAATTTCACAAAAGGACAAAAAGAATGAAAAAAAGTCTTTTTCAATGTTACAGAAAAAATATTTTTAAATTTATAAATTGTATATATGAAAACAAAAATTCTATTCCTCAAATGACATCATTAAAGAGAACAAGGAGAAGTGACACATGAAAAAAAACAAATTGCCTCACCTTTAACCCAACTCTTCTAAGAAAGGAGAACAGAGACTGTGAGAGAAACGCAGGCAAGAGCCGTGAACAGATATCTAAATGTTCCTTCATCACAAAGCAATCAACATCTTTAGAAAGGAGGAACAATACCATAAAGTCACACTGTACACACAAACTGAGACAGTGTTGAAGGACATGTGGGGTTATCATGAAGGTCCACAGAAACAGATGTGGACACTACAGCACCTGTTCATATGGGGACACAGCACGCTCCTCCAGAGCCTGGTGACAGAGGATGTCCATTTGGTAATAGATAAATAATAAACTATGGAAAATAACCATTTCTGTTAATCAGCCACATTTTGTTTGCCACATTGCATACAGTTTGACCAATACTATGAACACCATGTCAGTTTTATATAGCTGTCACATAAATGTCACATTTTACATATAAGCATACTTAAATAGTATATCTGCAGAATTTGAAAAAAAATACAAATTCAGATAAGCAAAAGACTGAATTACACATCCTGGGTATAGATGATAGGACTCCTCATTATAAAGAGGACGGCTTCCCTCAGGTTCATCTATGATAACAGCCAATCAAAATTTCACCATGGTTTCCTTTCCATTGAAGAAGGGACCAAAGCAAACAGTTTGAAAATTCTCCTGGAATGTTTAATCCATATGAAATTAGCCAAGAATTCTGAACTCTAAGAGCAAAAGCAGGAGCTATCATTACCAGGCACTAATGCATGTTATAAAATTATCATATTGCAGTAATTTGAGGACCAAAAAAAATCACAATGCAGAAATTTCATAGATGATTCCATATGTATGTAAATGTCATTTTTATTATTAAGTGCATTGAAAAGGCCTAGATAAATGCCACCAACTCCAGCAGAGAATTTGATGTGAATAAACAAGGCAACCAAACGTGAAGGGAGGTGTGTGAAATGGAGGCACAGAGCACTGGTAGTGCTTGGGTGAAGGACGTGCGTGGTACTGAATTATACTCCAGCATCCCAAAGAAACACATAGAGAAGGATTATGTTTCAAAATTACACCAGAATAGGAGGCTCCTGGATTCTCTCCACACATGGATACACCCAATAAACACCTACTTCTGTTCTGAGTCCCTTTTAAATAAAGTTAAAATGGACTGAGAGACCTATGCATTGGACCACTCAGAAAATCTCTACCATCCAAAGGGCAGGCAATGTTGGGGGACACGTGGGCATTAGTCCTGCCTTGAGCAATTTGCCACATAATTGGGACAGAATACCCCCATCCAGTGTCATCCAGAGTAGAGGAAAACTGTTTGGCATCACAAATGGAGCACACGGGACACGAAATGACTTTTAGCTGGAAACACAATTTGTCTGGTGCTCATAGAAGAAAGAGCTGGATATACACAAGTATCAGGATGAGAGAAAGGGGGATATTTTCAATGGCTGTGGAGGGTTATGAGCTTTATCCATGGGACAATTGCAGAAGGGAAGTGAGATCAAGGGTCCCAGTTTATCCCTAGAAGGTATTTGCAGCATGATTTGTAAACTGTGGTTGCTAACAGTTGAGCTCCTCTCTAGCCAGTCACTAAGGGTAGACAGGACAAATGCAGTCCACCCAGCAGCCCTGCCTGAGCCCTCTCCCCCCTACCTCAGTAATAACTCCAGGTCTAACCAGTTCTTTCTGGAAGATGGAACTCCAGGCACTCAGGGTCTCAACATTTTTTCCATTCCATGGACTCCATCCTAACCCACCAAGCTCTGGGAAAAGTGGCAACTGTGCATGTGCATATCTCAGAAAAAAGGGGCTCCACATTAGTGTTCAGGCACTTCCCTGGACTATGATCCCCGCTCCCAGGAGTGAAGCAAAAGCTGTCAAAAGCATAGCTCTGTTTCTTTCTAGAATAGGCTCACACCACCTTCTTGCAGTGATCACAGCCAGCCTGGGTTCCAACCAATTGCATCAGGAATTCAGCCCCCAGCCAAGTAGGACAGGTTCTCAGTCTGAGTGCAGCTGTGGGAAAGGATTCTATCAAACAGTCAAAGGAACCAGTCCTCCAATGACATGGATATGGAGAAATAGACCTGCTCACATAGGGCGAGAATATAAGCTCAGTGCAGCCATTTTTGAAAACAGCATGGATCTAATGTATGAAATATGATATGTCAAGGGCTTTGTAATGTTGTGAACAACCAATAAAAAAAAATAAAAAATTAAAAAAAAAAACAGCATGGAGTTTTTTAAAAGCTAACAGAACAACAACTCTAGATGCATTCCCAGAGGAACTTGAACCCGTGTGTTAATAAATGGCTGCATGCCCATCGCTGTTCCAGGATTCACAGGAGCCAGGACAAGGGAACTTCTGAAGTGGCTTCTGGCTAAAGAGATTCCTCCCAGCTGCAGGGCAGTCACCTACTCCCCTGAGAAACTACTTCCCCAAAATACACCTGCTCATAGGTCAACAGGTGGCTGATATTTACCAGATGCTCAAGAGACCTCAGATGAGCCAGCTGTGGGATGCTCATGTCAGGCAGAGCCAAAACAGGACCAGAAAAATCTCAGAGGTCATGAGACCCCTAGGACATGCAGTCCACAGGGGGGAACCTCAGCCCATAGACATTCTGACCAGGAGTCTAGCCTAGGAGACGAAGGGAGAATACACATACACACACACACACACATAAACTCACACATTTTTTCAAATGTCAAGTGGTTTTTGGTGTACTTTTCTCTCATGTAAAATGCGCATAAACAGAAAACAAAACCTTTGCTTCTTATTTTATTACAGTGGGGACAGGGGACTGGAATTTGAGGAATTCATTGATACAAGTGTACAGGTTTCGTCTGGGAGACGGGGTTCTGGATCTGACATTTTTCTTCCCTTACATTTAGAACATTCAGGGGGCCCCAGGCAGGAGGGCCACACCTGTAATCCCAGCCAGTCAGGAAGCTGAGGTATAAGTTCAAGGTAAGACTCAGCATCTCACCATCTGTAAGGAGATAAATGATAGAAAGTACGAGGGATGTAGCTCTGTGGGAAAGGACCTCTGCATTCAATCCACTATGCTTCCCATGCCCCCAAAACAGAATGAAAACCTCAGGGGTGAGAAAATTCTGAGACCCCTGGAGATCCCAGCCCACTTTGGAAGGAAAAGGGCCCACGAACTGGTGATTCTCACTGTCCCAACACTCTGAAATCCACCACAGAAGAAACTCAGGGAGAAGACTTGAGCTGCCAATTTGTACAGGAGATACCCATGTGTTTAATAATGAGAATAAAAAGAATTCAACATCGTTAGAAACCCAAGAAATGTAAAATAAAATCCTATCAGAGACAAAATTAAATAGTATCAATGATGATAGGAAACAAAATAATTCTAATAAACTGAAAGAGTTTAAGTGCTTCTTAACTATTTGTAGAAACTGTTTTGCTAATAAAGACACATGATAGACCCCCGCTACAGGGACTTGCTGAAATTAGTTCATAGGACCAGGATAATACATTAATAGTCATGGTACATTCAGCTTAAAAATAGTATAAAATAGCATTAGTAAGTTTTACAAGGGTGCCATATGCAGGTGGTATTATGTGTAACTCTGATGCACTAATAAACAATCCAGCATGCTTTACTCTTAATGGAAGCATTCAGTCCTAAAATTCATCCACAAAGTTAAATATATGTAAACTTAATCAAGAAACTTTTGAATTATAAGAGAAAAAGAGTTATTACCTAACATGTACATTGTGGAACTGTACTGTTACAATTATCATCTAGGAATCACGACGTCAATAAAGTCCACCCATAAACCCACGTGGATGTGAAAATCCTATACTTAATTGCAACGGAAAAGTCATTATCAATCAAACCCTAACAAGGCCAATGTCAGCAACTTAGCTAGACCTGCAGTCAGAATAAAAACTAAAAACTACCAGGGACATGGCTGAGTGGTAAGGCACCCTTCTGTTAACTACAAAACAAAAAAACAAACTCCACAAAACTACCTCAGGAATAAGCAAGGTCCGTGTTCACCATAGAAAAGGGTGTTTGGAGATTGGAATTTTTTTTTTTTTTTTTTGGTACTGGGCATTGAACTCAGAGGCCCTCAACCACTGAGCCCCATCCAAATCCCTATTTTAAATTTTATTTAGAGGCAGGGTCTCCCTGAGTCTCTAAGTGCCTCACCCACTTGTCTAGGCTGGCCTTGACCTCGCAATCCTTCTGCATCAGCCCCCCTACCTGCAGCCACTGGGATGACAGGTGTGCGCCATCCCCTGGCTTGCAGTTGATTATTCTCTGGTTCCACCTGTCAATCACCAGAGCCCAGGAAGACGCTGGGCAGCCAAGCTCACCTGCCACTTAGGTCTGGAGCAGGGGCTGAGGCTGCCCCAGGGGATGGGGAGGCTGGAGGGGGTCTCCGCCACTGTCACGCTCTCCACCTGGCTGGCCACAGGGACTGAGGGGCGCTGTCTCCAATGGGCTCAGGCCTGTGGACACGGAAAGCCCCCGGAGTCGGGGTCGGCCAACTCATGTTCCTGCCACTGTGGGTTCCACCTGATGGCCTCCCTGCCCCGCCTCTTTCCCAAGTCTCCCTATCCAGGCACCAGGTGCCACTGCAAACTCACCATTTCCTGGTGCCCAGCAGACAAGCCTGCCCTGGGGAGTTTCATCCCCTGCATGGCAGGGCCAACCAGGATCCCAGGCACCCAGCAAAGCCTGGAGGCCAACTGCACAGACCCGGGAGAAATAAACCCCATCCCGAGCGTGGAGGCCCGCCCCCTGTTCGCTGGCTGCGCTCAGGAATGGACAGCGCTCAGCATGGGGGCTTCTGATTGGAAAGGGCGTCAGTCAGTCTCCACTCTCCCCAGCCTAAGCCCAGCAACCTTCTTTTTGAGTGACAGTGGCAAGAAAGAGGCCAGAATGGCAGGGTTTGAGTGCAGCTTTTTTTTTCTTTTCCTTTTGAGGTGTGGGTATTGGGTTAGGGTTAGGGTGACCAGAATTCTAAGTTCTGTTGGGTTTTGATGTTAGGAAATTGAAGTCATTTTTTGACAGTTTCACCACGTGGGCCTCCTCCTATAATAAGACCACCCAGAGCGTCTTCGGGATGCTGACTTGTCCTCTGTTCATCTGTGCAAAATTCTCCAAGCAGAACTGGCCTTTCGCCCAGTAGAAACTGTCCATTGAATCACGACCATCACTGGTGGAGGCTCACGGGTGGATGGGATGGGGGGTGTGGGGGGGATGGCAGGCCCCTTGGAGTAGGTTCCCACCGGGTTGGCAGTGTGAGAGCTGATGTTCCTCCAGCTAAGTTTAATCTGTATCTGGAGCCCATATTGAGCTGGAGGCAGAGTAAGGAGATCAGCAAAAAAGAGACCCCCAGAGCGCAGACCTGGGTAAACCCCAGCTGCACCGGGCTCTCTCCCTCTGGCCATTGAGGGTTGAATTCAGAGGTTTCATTGAGTTTTTTAGCACCTTGTTTTTGCTGAAGCTGGCTTTCAATTCGCCATCCTCCTGCCTCAGCCTCCCTAGACGCTGCAATGACAGGCGTGTTACACTTTTTTTTTTCTTTCTTTCTTTTTGAGAGAAATACCTGGGGTGGCCACAGGATAACATCCTTGCACAGATCAGGGCTATCCTGGGTGCTCTCCCTGGTTCCCACCAGTCCCCTGGTCCCAGGCAATGGAATCCTGCCTTCTCCAAAAACCAGAGACCCCCTGCCCAGGTGTGCATCCTTATATAGGCTGAATACTCTGCACTTGACAAACAGAAAAGAAAAGAAAAGAAAAGAAAAGAAAAGAAAAGAAAAGAAAAGAAAAGAAAAAAGACAGACCCTCCCTGCTTGTCTTGATGCAAACAAAGCCAATGTGTTTCCAAAGACAGCTCTGGACTTGTCCCCTCAATTCAATTGTGCAAAAAGTCACATAATACAAAGAAGACTTAGCATTAAGGGGGGCTCCAGGGTCTGTCTATTAATGAATACAATTTGTTTTTGATTGGGAATCAAAGGAAGCCAATTCCAAGTATTCTTAATTTGGTAAATAACTCCATTGATTCGAATTCGCCCTGCTCCTCTCTGCCATAATTAATCATGGAGGCCTGAAGGTTACCTGCCTTCTGGGACCCCAGCTCCTGCAGATAAAAGCGGCGGGGAGGGGGTCCTTTGTTCTCCATGCAGCACCCTGAACCTCCACCTTCCCTTCACACTCCAACATCTTTGGGGGAGCGATTTAGAAAATTCTGTAATGTACCTAAAGACATTTCCTCATCCAAGTGTGATGCTATCAATTTTGTCCTAAGGTCCTGTTTAGTATGTTTTATGTTTTTCTATTTTGTTTGTTGTTCTTAGTTATACATGACCAGAGAGTCCATTTTGGTAAAATTATCCAAGCATAAAATATACCTTATTCTCCTTAGGACCCCATTCATGTGGGTGAGCATGATTGTTACTGTATTCTGGATAAATGCCATTTTGACTTGAGTGAAAGATAATCTCAGTGCAGTTTTAACTTGCATTTCCCTAATTGCTAGATACATTGCCTTTTCAGTATTTATTTTTTAAAATATATTTTCTATTTTGAGTTGGACCCAATACCTTTAATCTATCCATTTATTTTTCTGTGGTGCTGAGAATGGAACCCAGTACCTTGCACGTTCTAGGTGAGCACTCTATGGATGAGCCCCAGTCCCAGCCCCCATTTTCAGTATTTTTTACTTTTGTTTCTCAGTAACAACAGACTAGGTCTTTGGGGAACCAGTTTTGCTGCATTTGTGAATTGGGAACATTTCTTTTGAAGAAAGACTGAGAAGGTCAAGGCACATGCCCAGGATTCCAGGGATGAGCAGTACACAGTCGTCTTGCCCAGGATAATGAGAAGATTATGTGGGTGAGAAGAGAAAAAGAGCTGGGGTCACTTTTGGGCCAGAAACTCTCCTTCCTCCATGAGGGAAATTATTCTTGCTGTTAGTTTTCTTAACCCAAATCAGAGATTTTCCTAAGCTACCAGTGTCACTAAATATAATTTTCTGGATAAAGCTCAGATTTGTCTTGAGAGGCAAGGAAAAGTAAATAACCATCCCAGTGGTTCCAATACCAACAAGCTAGACCTTGAGCTCCTTGGGGGCAAAACACTGGGGTTTACCCAATAATTAACAATCCAACAGCACCCGACACCCAATTAATGGGGGACTGAGAATTGGATCAGTGTGTGTGGGGGTCTATAGGTGGCCACCTGCAGGAGCTTGCCTCTGGGGTGCATTCCTTGCATCTGGGAGGTTTTTCAACACCAATGAGATAAACAAAGTGGTGAGAACACTGGCACAACCCTCTGCAATATTCTAGCCAGGAAAATTCATGAGCACTTTAAAAGCAGCTTAATGTTTACCCTCAGTCAAATGTGCCTCAATACGAATGAAACCATTTGAAAAGAGTTGTCAACATGAAAAGTTTCTGAAATCTGCTGGTTTGTGGATCACTGCAAATCCATATGAGTCCATGGCTAAATACATAAGTAAAAATAGAAATCTAATAATGAGCATTTTCTTAAAACTTCTCTCCTGAAAACACTGCCCTATTTGCTTTGACAACTAAATGATCATTTAATTATTCCTCTAGCAACACTTGAGGTCCATAAAGAACTGTGGAACATGTCTGTTTGGGGCAGAAATGCTGGGATACCAAGAAGAAAGTTACTCTGAACCTCAAAGGAAAAGAAGTAATAAATCACCAGAATGAAGGAATGCCCACAAAAAATTGAAATTAAAAACAAGGGACTGGGGTTGTGGCTCAGTGACAGAGATCCTGCCTAGCTCATGTGAGGCACTGGGTTCAATCCTCAGCACCACATTAAATAGAAATATGTAAAATAAAGGTATACTGTCTAAATAAAAACTATTTAAAAAAATAAAGATCAGATTTAAAATAAAAAAGAAAAGCAACTCCCTACAATGCAGCATTTCTCCTAGACCAGCTTCCTGGACCCCCATATACTAGTATGATATGAGCAAGGTTAGAAAAATGGGTGAGAAATTACAGAACTCTGCTCTGGCCCCATCTCTAGTCCAGCCCCACTTAAATGTCCCTCTCCAAATAGCAACACCTCAGACCACGTATTTGCTGTCTCTCCCTTTAGAGATTTCTCACATTTTTTTTCTTGCTTCTTGTGGTGCTGGGGATTGAACCTGGGACCTTGTGCATGCAGGGCAAGCACACTACTTACCTCACTGAATCCATGGCCCCTCACGTTCTTTTCTGAATGTGCATCTGTTTTCTAATTAGGTCTGTTCACGTGCCTGACAATGATGAAGTTGCTTTCTTCTTTCAAAACCAAGGAACCTACTTCTTCTGAGCTGATGTTCCTCTCTCTCCCTGAAATCCCTTCTCATTACACAACCTCACACAGCAAAATCAGACTTGAGCTTTGTAATTGTGTGGGGTTTTTATTGTTTGGTGTCTGATATCACATATATCACTGGAGGGAGGTAACTAGCAGCCATGCACATTTTTTTTTAGTAAGCAAAGGACAAGGTTTGGTAGCACATGTCGTTAAGGCCAAAGATTTGGAAGGCTGCTTCAGGAGGATCTAAAATCTGAGGCCACAGTTGGCTTCTTAGCAAGACCCTGCCTCAAAATAAAATATTCAAAGTTCTGACACTGGGTGAGTCTTCATTAACAATGAAGAATCAGAATTCCTGTTTCCACAGTCTCCCCTTAGAATACTGTTTATAGGTGTGTGACTGTTACCTTCCAACAGGACCTAGAGCTGTTGCTGGTGCCCACCTGTATTAATAAATAGATCAAATGAAGTGAGTAAATAAATAAAGCAATAAAATATCTGACACTGTAGCTGGTTGTGATCCCAGGGATATCGAGGTTATGTTGTGTTTCTTGGCTCTTGTGTTCTTGCAAGAGTGGATTTTAGATAATACATAAAATTTAATCAAAGTAGAGCCAAGTTTATTGGCCCAGAAATCACTATAAATAAAGCGGGAGGAAAACAGTGAGTCTTCTCTGACATCTCTAGGCCTCACACCCCTTTGATCCTCAGGTTTATGGTAGATGCTGTGGGTGACTCTAGAATTCTTCCCATGGACCAATTCCTACTCTTAACTGGCAGTAGGAGGACATCGTGTTTTAGATTCCTACTCCACATGGTCTCGTCCAGAGACACCAAAAAAAACCCCAAGTGTGTGTGTGTGTGTGTGTCTGTGTGTCTGTGTGTCTGTGTGTCTGTGTGTGTGTGTGTGTCTTGGTGAATTTTAGTACAATAAAAATTTTATTACGGCAGCTGTTATGAAGACAAACAACAACAAGTGTTGGCGAGGATGTGGGAAAAATGGTACACTCATACACTGGTGGTGGAATTGGAAATTGGTGCAGCCAATATGGAAAACAGTATGAAGATTCCTTGGAAATCTGAGAGTGGAACCACAACTTTACCCAGATATCCTGTGGAGCCAACCTAGAGACCCTTCAGTGGATGAATGGATAAAAAATATGCATTATTTATACACAATGGAATTTTATTCAGCAATAAAAGAATAAAATCTTGTGTGTGGGGGAGATTATCGTCTTGTTCACTTGGTTTCTGACTTTTAGGGTATAGAGTTTTTCTGAGATTCTCACCAGTATCTTTGCCTTTGTCAAAGGGTTATTGCAACTTACTTCTATTTCTTGCTGTCTAACTTTTGTGGTTTTCCAATATGAGGTATGAGGTAGAAGTGAATTTTAAGTGGATATTTTTAATGTAGAAGTTCACTAATTACTATTAGAAGCAACAGATGAGATCAGTACAGTAATAAAATTTAATATCATCAGTTATTTATTTGCATAAGAAAATAAGTAGCAAACATAAAAATAAAGACAGTTCTACTGACCATAATATCAAAACCAAAATACTTGGGAATTTTTTAAGAAATGTGAACACTTGAACATTTAACATGGCTTGTTTTTAGAAAATATACAATTATCCCTAAGCCACCTTCTTTTTTTGTGGTGACCTTAACTCATAGAAAAAAGATATGAATTGAAAACTTCCCCCTGTGATCCTGAGAACAGGACTTAGGTATGGTTTACCAGTGAGCTCTATCATCATACCATTTTTATTTTTCTTTGAGATATGGTCTTGCCAAGTTAGTGAGGCTAGACTCAAAGTTGTGACCCTCAAGGCTCGACTTCCAGGGCAGCTGAAGTTACATGCATGTGCCATAACTACCCTTTAGGGATTCACCTTTTTTGTTTTTTTTTAGATGTAGTGGACAGAGTACCTTTATTTTATATATTTATTTTTATGTGGTGCTGAGGATTTAACCCAGTGCCTCACATGTGCTAGGCAGGTGCTCTAACCCTGACCCAAGCCCCAGGGATTAAATTCTTGACTTTCATATTACAGGTTGGCTCAGGATAATATATAGGTTTGCAAACGTGTATAATGTCCCCATTTTGTGTGTAGAAGGTAGAGGCCACAAAGAGAGAAAATGTCTATCCTTATCCGTGGAAGAGGAACATCAACTGTGGATTTACCTGCAACTTAGTATTTGAGGATTTCCCAGATCTTAAAAATATAAGCAAAAGAGAAATGAGATCAAGGCTCTGAAGAAGAGGCACTAGGTATTTTAAATTGTGAGGCATCAAACTGAGAAAAACAATGCTAAGGTACCTGGGTATAGAGAATATGGTCCCTCACATTTAACTGTAGGATCAGGATCCCAGACAATATATAAGAAACCAAACCATTTACGGGGCACATTTTAAAAAGATGATCATGGGTAGGACTTGGTCAGAAGTCA
This sequence comes from Ictidomys tridecemlineatus, assembly GCF_052094955.1. Lineage (NCBI taxonomy): Eukaryota > Metazoa > Chordata > Mammalia > Rodentia > Sciuridae > Ictidomys > Ictidomys tridecemlineatus. The sequence goes on along the minus strand of NC_135492.1, from coordinate 34,926,170 downwards.
TCATTATCACACCCCACCCACATGCCCACACACATTACTTCCCTTTTACCTCTTCCCCACTTTAGCAGTCAAGTCAACATCCACTCCTCAAGGTGCATCCTTGCTTGAAGAGAAATGACTGAGCCACAGTACCCTGGGGATCTCAATGGGCAGATCTTTGCCTAGCTTATGGCAGAAACTAGCAAAAAAATGGCAGAGTTTAGGAACATCTTTGTCTCCTGTCTCTCACAAATAACTAGAGATTTCAATTACAAATTGATGGATGAAGTGAAATTGGGAGTATTGGGTTAAATATTTAAAACACTGAAAATATAAATGTTCAGCAGCCTTAACGTCTTATTTCTTTATCTTTGTTTTTGTTTTTAATGCTGTGGATTGAGCCCAGGGGCACTCAACCTCTCAGTAACATTCCTGATCTTTTTCTGTGATTTAGTTAGAGACAGGGTTTCACTGACTTGCTTAGTCCTTTCCTAAGTTTTTGAGGCTGGATTCGTATCAGCCTCTAGAGACACTGGGATTACAGTCATGCACCACCACACCTGGCTAAGGTTTTATTTCATTTTTTACACTAGAGCAGTTTTTCATGTAATATAACCTACTGAATGCTCTCAAAATATTGTACTTTGTGAAAGATTCAGAGATAGCTTATTAACTTTATATTAACAAACTTAAAAAAATATGACTTTTCTTATGCCTTGGCTTCTTTTCAAAAAAAATCAGGTTAGGACACAGTTTTCTAGTTTTTTTTATTTTTTTGTGGGGGGGGTATACTAGGGATAGGTCCCAGTATCACTAAACCACAAAGCCACTGCCCCAGTCATGTTTAATTTTTTTTTAGAAACAGGGTCTCACTGAGTTGTATAGGTCCCTATTAATTTGCTGAGTCTGTCTTTGAACTCGTGAGTTTCCTGCCTCAGCCTCCCAAGCCATTGGAATTGCAAGTATGTGCCCCCATTCCAAGTTTCTCCATTCTTTTGTAGTTTTTGCTTTCTTTTGTTACATAAATTCAAGTTGAATAACAGAATGTTTAACAATACATACATAGAGAAAAGCCAGTGATGTAGGTAAGCAATTGAACATATCCACCAGAAAGTACATTATATATTCACCATGGTGTATTACTCAGCCATCAATACAAACTCCTCTACTGGTCAGCAAAATAGATGGAATTGGATGATGTCATGCTAAGTGAAGAAATACACAATAGTGTCACATCTCATATGTTAACTAATATCATGTGCAAGTACAATAGTGATTAGTATGGCTGAGGAGTGTGTGGGGGTCATCAAAGGCAGAATAGGATGTTTGGATATTATGAATACATGTATCTGCATATATATAAACATCAGACAGAATCCCATAATATGTGCAATTGCTATGTGATGATAAAACCCATCTTCTCTCATAATTATCAAATTCTGCACTAAGAACACAATCCTGCTGTATTTTGGAATTTTCAGTTTATGATGCGATTTTATAGATGATGCTCCCTGATAACAACCCAGCTTTTTCTACACATCCATTCTATTTTTTTCCAGGCTCTGAACATAGAGTATACAAAGTATTTCTGCATCTGAATCACCTCACTTAGCCTAAAGTCCTCCAGCTTGTCTGTGTTATTGGAGAATATTCTTTTGTTTCTGGGGTTTCGACCCAGGGTTGCCTTACCAGTTAGAGAGATCCACCATCATTTTCTTTTTCAGTTTTAAGATAGAATGTTACCAAACTACTAAGGCTAGCCTTCACATTTTGGCAACACTGCCATATACGTCATTCTTAGTTTATAGTTGAGTAATAAGTGAGGTGTGGAGACACATTTCTTTTGTAATGCTAGGGACTGGATAGGCTGAGGGACGAGAATCACTATCTTGGAGCCAGCCTCGCATCTTGGTGACACCCACTGCACCTTAAAAGACCTTGTCTCTAAATAATGGTAGAAAAACTGAAAAGGTTATATATGTATGTTGATACATTTGTTTGTAAACACAATGATAAATCTCTCTTTCGCTATTATCTGTAATATACAATAGGTTCTTCTTCCTGAGTTACTCTTTGGAAACTTAGGTTGTGGATAGTATGGTGGTTAACATGGGAGGGTAGATATTCCTAAAGATGAATTTTATTTTCTTCATTTGTTGAAGTGGTTAATGTCAGTTGTCCATTTGTATGGATTGAGGTACCCAGAGAATTGGTGTGGACGATCTCTGCAGGTGTCTGTGAGTGTACTTCCAGAAGGCTGATTTACAAAGCATGGGGAATACCTGTAATGAACATATATATTGGTGTTCTATAGGTTTGATTTGAAAAAAAGCAAGAGAAACAGTCACTCACTTATGCTCCAAGCTTCTTGAAGTCCCCTTTGGGGACTTGCACCATTGGCTCTACCTGGGTCTTCTTAAAAAATTTTATTTGTTTAAATTAGTTATCCATGACAGTAGAATGCATTTATATACTTTGATATATCATACATAGATGGGATATAATTTCTCATTTTTCTGAGTATACATATTGTAGAATCACATGGGTCACACAGTCACATACATACATAAAGCAATAATGTCTGTTTCATTCTCTTTCTTATCCCCACATCTCCTGCTTTCCCCTCCTTTCACTTTCCTCTACCTAATGTAAGTTAATGCGATTCTTTATTCTTTTGCATTACAATTCTGAATACACATATATACCACAATTTTTGTATCTTTTTTATGTAACATAGGTTGACACCCAATTCAATTCTTCATACATGTATTTTGGATATATGACACATTCTACCATCCTTGCTAATTCCCGTCCCCCTCCCTTTTCCTCCCACCCCTCTGCCCTATCTAAAATTCATCTATTTCTCCTATGCACCACCTGCATACTCCACTGTAAGTAAGCCCCCTTATGTCAGGGAAATGTTTGGCATTTGTTTTTAGTTTTTAGAGTGGGGGGCCATTGGCTAACTCCAGTTATTATCTTCTCCAACTCCCTCCATTTACATGCAAATGCCATGATTTTATTCTTGTATTGCTGAGTAAAATTCCATTACATATATATGCCACATTTTTTTTATTTATTCATCCACTGAAGGGCATCTATGTTGGCTCCATAGTTTAGCTATTGTGAGTTATGGTGCCATAAACATTGATCTGGCTGTGTCCCTGTAGTATGATGTTTTTAAACCTTTATGCTTAAACTGAGGAGAGGGATAGGTGGGTCAAATGGAGGTTCCAGTCCCGTATTTCCAAGGAATCTCCATACTACTTTCCAAATGGGCTGCATCAATTTACAGTCCCACTAGCAGTGTATAAGTGTACCCTTTCCCCACATCTTCACCAACACTTATTGTTGTTTGTCCTTATAATAGCTGCCATTTTAATTTGCATTTCTCTGATTCCTAGAGATGATGAACATTTTTTCATATATTTATTGATTGTATATGCTATCCTGACAAGTATCTGTTCAGGTCTTTAGCCCACTTTGATCAGGTTATTTGTTTTCTCATCTACCAGGATCATTTAAGTCCTCTGTTTTGGACCACAGCTGCTTCATTTGCTTCCTCATATTGTGAAGCTTCCAGCTTCTTGGACTAAGCTGTTACCAGTTTCCCAGTGTTGCCATCCTGTAGGCAAACATTTGGTGACTATTACTCCCATAATTATGTGAGTGAATATAATAAGCTCCCTTCTTATACACATGTACATTTTTGTGTATTCTACTTTTCTGAATAATCCTAAAAATACAGGCATATTCTCAATGTCTGCGTCATATGGCATCTCTAGTTCTTATTATTTGAGAAACCCCCTTATAGTTTTTTTAATGTCTATTCAAATTTATATTCCTTGCAAGGATGTCCAAGTGTCTCCTTTCTGCATATCCTCTGCAGTATGTGTTAGCTACCAACATTTTGAAAATTGAGCCCACAGGTCTGTGGTTATATCACATTGTGATATAACCTGAAAGCATAAAAATTCCAGAAGAAAATGAGATTTTTTTTTTCCATTTGTGTTGGCAATGGTTTTATATAGAATGTGCAGAGACTGTACACGGAAAAACAGCAGAGACTATATAAAGATAAAAATGCTTCTATACAGCAAACGAATCAATCAATAAAATCTAAAGTAGACTTGGTTAAAGAAAACCGATTCTAGCCGCGTGTCTGAAAAAGCTCAACATCCAAAATATAAGAAACTTACACAACTCACCAAAATTTAATATAAACCCCTCATAACCTAATTTAAATATGGTAAAATACTTAGATTCTGCCCTAAAATTAAACAAGTGTGTAAAAACATATGAAAGTTACTCAAGATCACGTACTAGGCTACATAAAATGATAATTTAGCTTTTCTTCTTTATTTGTCTCACAGGATTATGGGTACACACTCTCCATCCTTCATGGGGCATTTGAGATCAATTAGCAAAATGCCAGGTTCTCATTTTCCCACCTTATGCTTTCTCATTATTCCATGTTAATTTCCAAGAAAATCTCGAACCTGGAAAACAACAAAATATAGATAAATTGCTAGATAATCATCAACTTTGAAAATTACTTCAGAAATCAATAGAATACATTAGTAGACCCAGATGTGAAGAAATGTAAAATAGACCTAAAAATCAACATTTAACTTTATAGCTGTTCAAAAAATACATGCAGTTATGCTGATATGGAAGCACATGCCACTAGTCTTGCCTACCTTGAGGCCACAGAAAGAGGAGGATTTAGGCTAAGGAATTTGAGGCCAAAGTGGCAAAAACCTAGCTCTAAAAATTGACCCACATAAAAACCAAACAGTAATCACATTTTTAAAAAGGAGCCTTCATGGGTGATTTCTATGAAACATGTAATTAGGATCAGTAACAATAATTCATGATCATGTCTAAATGTAGAAGAAGAAAATTGACTAATTCTTTCCTTAAGGTGAGAAATACCAGCTAACACAGCATAAGAATTGAAATTGCAGACCATCTTGTTATAGATGTTTATGCAGATATTAAAAAACCCTAGGAAACTGAGAACAACAACAAAAAGAATGATTGGACTTCATGACCAAGAGGGACATTGTCATATGGGAAGTTTCCAAAAATCATTTTGATAGAGCAAATCTCTGGAAAATCACTTACTAAGTTACTGTAAAACCTATGGCCAATTAAGACCAGAGAAAAATTCTTTTTCAATCCACTTAACGGCAGCTATGAACTGTTTTCATACTTAATGGTGTGAACTGAAATATTTATCAATTTATTTTTAGGTAAAGAAAAAAAAATGTATGCTTTTCTAACTTCTAAATATTGTTTGAGAATATTAAATGATATTTTATACATCAAAAATCAAATAGCATATGCAGATGATACTATTATTTCTATAAAGTTTCTAAGCAATTTCCATGAACTAATGAAACACAAGAATAACTTGAATAATGCCATGGGTTAAATGGTCAACATTAAATCACTTAAATTATATACAGTAGCAATGAGCAGTGTTAAAATTGAGGCACAATCCATTCAAAAACAGAGAAAACAATCTAAATGAAATATTAACAAAAGAATTCTTCACTGCAAAATAAAAAATTAAGGTGAAATTAAAATGCAAAAAAGATCATGGAAACAAAATGGAAAAACTGTTAATATTCAATAATTAAAAGTTTGATTTGAGGTTTTAAGGCTTGATAGGCTTCCTCCAGATTAGCACATGGGGTGGGGCCAGGCTTCCTCCTCCAATCTGATATGTATTCTATATATATGAGTTAAGTTATTAATTGTGTTATTGAGCTCTATAATTTCTTTATTCAACTTTTGTTTAGAAGATCTATTCAGTGGTGAGAGAGGTGTGTTAAAGTCACCCCAGATCACGTTGTGGTCAATTTGATTCTTGAACTTGAGAAGAGTTTGTTTGAAAATAGGTGCCCCATTGTTTGGGGCATATATATTTATGATTGTTATGTCTTGTTGGCGTATGGTTCCCTTGAGCAGTACGAGATGTTCTTCTTTATCTATTTTGATTAACTTTGGCTTGAAGTCTACTTTATTTAATATAAGTATGGAGACCTCTGCTTGCTTTCAAGGTTCATATGAGTGGTATGTTGTTTCCCAATCTTTCACCTACAGTCTATCTTTTCCCGAGTCTCCTGGAGGCAGAATATTGTTGGATTTTTTTAAAAATCCAGACTACTAGCCTATGTCTTTTGATTGGTGTGTTAAGCCACTAACATTTAAGGTTACTATTGAGGCATGGTTTGTATTTCCAGCCATCCTTGTTTATTTTTTTCTATTTGACTTGAAGTGTTAATTATTGTTCAATTTTTAATTGGTATCTACATATAGGATGCAGTGTTTTAATCGAACATGTGTAGTGATCAAATCTGTGCAATTTTTACCTTCTAAAATATCATTTTGATGTTTGAAACCTGTGAAATTTTTTTAGAATGTCCACAGTCTAATAATTACTTATCCTATTCAAACTATGGGCTATAAAACCTAATAGTTACTTTTCCCTCTTAACTGCTTTTTGGCACTTCTTGCCATCTGTCTTTTAAAACAGATATAAAAAGGTTTTCTCGTTTGTGGTTCTTTGTGATCAACTTTTTCAGCTTCAACATATGAGTGCAAACACAGAATTTGTGAAATATGGAAAATCACTAGAAAAAGACAGTTTCCCATGGTAAATCCAGAAAAAATAATATAAATTTTAAAATTGTAGACTATAGTCCCAGTGCCTTGGGAGGCTAAGAAAGGAGGATGGTGAGTTCAAATCCAGCAACAGCAAGACCCTGAGAAACTTGGTGAGATGCTGTCTCTAAATAAAATACAAAATAGGAGTAGGGATGTGGCTCACTGGTTGAGTGCCCATGAGTTTAATCCCTGGTAACCCCCCAAAAAATATATTAGGGTTCACATTTAATCACTAAGCCTCAGATATTTTTTTGGTGAGATCTATATATAAATGACATATGCCAATCCTTACGAATTTTTTTATGTAAGTCAAATATAATATAAATATTTTTATAGTATAAGCTTAAATTGATTTATATTAGCATGTAAAAAATAACTTAAAAATGCTTTTAGGTGAGGCTGAATGCCTGGAATCCCATCGGCTCAGGAGTCAGAGGATTACAAGGCCAAAGCTCAGTAACTTAGCAAAATTTTCTTCCAATATAAAAAATGGCTGGTGAGATAGTTTAATGACTAACTGCCCAGGATTCAATCTAGGGTACAAAAGAAATGAGGAGGGTTTTAAAATTGCCTTGTCTCAACAACAAAAAGACATGTGAAATTTAAACCAAATACTGCATTCTATCACTTTTCTATGATACACAGAATCTGCTTCAATTTATTTTAAATATTTGAATCTAACACAATCTAAGTTTTTTAACACTCAATAAATGACATGTTTTAGTCACAGGTGTCTCCCAGCCATTGGATGAATGTAAGATCAGTGTAGCTGAGGAAAATGCAGTCATACAAACTGGAGTGTGCAGGTGCCATGAATTTGCAGTAATAGTCAAGAACTCATGGATGGGTTGTTCATTGCCTTGAAACTGTTAGAAAATTATTTTCTGATGGAAAATTTCTGTATCAGTATTGGGAAGAACTTAGACCCTTTCCTGATAGTATGCTTCAAAGAAAGGGACACAATTTCATGCAATAATGAGAACTAATCTTAATACAGGTAGTGGCCAGGGGAAAGCACCGTCTGGTCATTCTGCTAGCTCCAGTTTTGAACCACAATCATTACTAAATGATGTGCATCAAGTATGATTAAAATTGTGTACATGTACCATGGTAGTGTTGTGAAGAAATATCTATAGTAATGTCCCTGCTGAGGCGCCATTGTTGTAAGGAAGCATCCTGGAGAAAGGGAATGATTCATAGATCACTGAAATTTTGAGCTATGTACCTTCCCAGCTGTGCACATTATGCCTGGCACAACATAGTCCAGGAGATCATGAGACATAACACAAACTCTCTGACATCAAGGATGTAATCTGAGAAACACCCCTCAAACAAGATTCTAAGTAGTGATACTTCCAGCTTGGTCCATGGTTGCCCTATTGTACTGGGCACTCATGTCCTTTATGCACTGGAGAAATCAAGCTGCCCCCTAGAGTGGGCATTCTGTGTGGAAGGATATGTAAATCACAGGAAATCTAACACAGATTTCTGAAATAGGTTACATTTGAAGAATTCACATATGGTAAGAAGGAAAGGCCAAGAAAGGAGATAAGAAAAAACAGATCACACATGAAATAGAAATTTTCAAAAAAAAAATCACAAGTTTTGTTTATTAGAACTGATAGTAAATACTCCCTCTAGTATCTGGAACCAGGAAGGAGTCATGTTAGATATGATGCTGTCACTAAAGTCAGGGGAGGCTGTGTGATACATGCACCATCATCTGTGTTGCCACCATCTAGTGAGGACTGCTCAGGCAGTGGACACGAGCTGGTGGTCAGGACAGAGGTAGAGAGAATTACAGGAGAAGGACATCCCACTGCAAGTCAGGGTTATTTGGACCCTCTGGGTGGGCACATTCCAGGGTGAAAGTGAGAGGAGAAAACATCTCTTCTCCCATATGCAGTGTGAGCACCATCATGTTCATAACGGGAGAGGAAATAGGATCTGTCACCCCTAACAACAAATGTGCAGACTTACAGCTTGGGGTTGTCCTCATCTCACAGCTCAGCTTTACCACTACTTCCAACCCTCTCCATGTCCTCTTGGTATTCACTAACAGACAAAAGGGAGATGGAGAATTGAGACTGGTCTTGCTTCAAGCAAGTGGGCTTGGGACTGATGTCAGCCTTGGCAGAAACCTTATACTTGTGGCTCTTTGTGTGCTGGGAATCTACAAATAGTACTAGGGAGGAATGACTGACACCTCAGAGAGGGCGACACCATCACCCAGCCCCTCTGCTGCAAAACACACGCTCCAGTAACAAGACGAGCAAACCCTCGGCAAGACTTTACTGAATGAATGGCAGTCAAGTCATGAGAACCACAGGTTACTTTTGTAAATTGTCAGGGTTTGAAAATACATCTCAGGGTTAACACTTACAGCTATGATATTTATATTACTATTATTTTAAATTTCTCCTCAGAAAAGCCACTAAAAGAGAAATTGTTCTTTAAAGTCAAGAAAGAAGAAGCCTCAGAGGTGCTTCTCTGTGGGGACAAGTGCATGGAGTACTGCATATAGGGCATAGGTTAAGGGCGTCTGGGTGGCAGGCCACTCCCCATGCTAGGCGTGTGAGTGGCAAACTGATTACCCCATCAACACAACTCTGGGCTCGAGGCCATGTGTTTTAGTCCCACTCTTTGATCATTCACTGCAAGGACAGCTAGCAGACATTACATTGGTGGCTGTCTATATTTTGCTTAGGCACTGCCTGAGTACATAAACATGGTAACTGCACAATAAAATCAGGGCTGCTTCCTGATTGGTCTCTGGAGGACTTGATTAGAGACCCCACAGCCACACTCTTTTCTACCCTGTTATGTGGACCTCCTCAAGGATGAGAGAGCCCATGCACTTCTCTGCAGACCCCAAGCTCTCATTACTGAGAAATCCACACGATCCTGCAGGAGAGTCTTTTTCCCCTGACTGATATTGCGATGGAAGAGTCAAGTTCAGCTTTCAGCTTTCCTGCTTTATCTTGTTCTCTGTGTCTTGGGGTCACATTTAACTGTACATGCTAATTACATGAAAAATTAAATTTTTAAAAAAATCTGAAAGTTACCAGGGCAGGATGGGTTTCAAGTGTCCTGAATTTTCCTCTAAGCAAAATTGAATTTACACATTTCCATAATTAGATATTACAAAAGGTTCTTAGGGATTAAAACAGAATGGACTAATACATAAAAATATTCTTCCAAATTCTTGTGAATTATATTCCTAAGCCTATAATTTGGCACCATGAATTGGAACTTACCAACACATTTATTTGAATTTCTAAAATATTTAATGTACTTCCTTCTGATCACAGTCCCTTTTTTGACACTTACCAACTGAAAATTCTTAACCATGTGAGATTCCATCCTATAAAATGAGGTTTTGAACATAGAACCTCATTTCTATCTAAAGATTTCAAAATGTACAATTATTCAAACCATAATTGTTCTATGAGGTATGAAGATGACCAAAGCAAGATTATCAATCAGAATATTAAAAATTATTAATTCCCCGGTAATAAGTATAAAAATTAGCAGTATTTAAAATCTCTACATGACATACCATATGTAAGTTATGTTCCATGAAGTTATTAAATTGAAGAAGTAAAACTGACATTCCGTATAAGAAAAATTGACTCATTTTAGCCAGGTCTCAAAGAAGCAAACATATTTAGAAGACAATATCCTCATTACACCATACAGAACATGGTCCTCTGGGCTTCAACAGTTCTAATGAGCTCAGAGGACCATGTTCTTTATGGTGCAATGAGGATATTGTCTTCGAAAGATGTTTGCTGCTTTGAAGAAGCAAAGAAGCTATTGGAAAACCTCACTAGTAGATTGAATTCTCTCCTCAAATGCCCTTTTTAGAATCCACACTAACTCTGCATCTGAGGACACAGAGGTACTTTGTCAACTGAATAAGCTGAGCAGAGCACAAACACTTGTAAGTTTTATGGAAAGGATGTGTTTAAGTTCTGTCTCTGCAGATTTGTAATTTTAATGTCTGTAGAAAGGCAAGAAGTTCCCACTGGAGAACACAGAACTGTGGCTTCCCCAGTGGGACATGTCATCTCTCTTAATTTTATTGTCTTCTCTGATGGATAACAGCAATCTAATAGATCTGGGCTTCAAATCCTTAAAGTTTCCTGGACACATCTGGAAAAAGGATCTTGATTGAGATCATTTTCTCATGTTGATAAGGAAACTTAAATTACTCTAATTCTGGTCCTAAAATCAAATTAGTCCAAACCTGTCCCACAACTTATAATGCCTCTACTTTCATGTGAGGAATTCCTGGCACCCCCATAATTTCCCTGAAGCCTGAAGTGTGTGATAGGCCCTTTTTTTCTAGTTTGCACATGGAGCACACCTTCTTGTGGTTAGTGATGGTTTGGTAAGTCATCTTTTCCAAAGTAACAGTTCTATGGCTCAAGCTCTAAGTGAAATGTTAAAATTAAAAAAAAGAAAAGGAAGACCTATAGGTCACATGTTGTAGAAATCACAGGCAGATGGAATCTAGTCAGAGCCAAGGCAGAGTCCATGCAGGAGTCCACTCTAAGAAACCTACATGATCAACTCCACCTTCTCTGAGAGAAAACCATGTAAAAAGCAGGCTCACTATCCTGGGTACTGTATATAAATATACATAAAAGCATTAAAGTGCTATATTTAAAAGGATCCCTGTTATCTGGAGTCAAAAGAAAGGACAGTCATTTCAAGCAGACTCATTTATGTTCCAGTTGTAGAATTCAGAAGATACTTCTTGAACACTGCCATTATCGACATGTGAAGGGTTAGTACAGGCATGATAATGAATGAGACATTTGTTTTTTCTAGAAGTAATTGCAAACTTGGACTAAATGAAAATATATAAAATGAAAACTAATATCCACAGACAGAAATTCCACATGGATGGGATAAGGGAGGTTGAAAAACTGACGAAGAAAGTCACAATAATTGCCAAAGCCTGAGACCTCCAAAGCCACATTAGAGGGAAACATAAAACAGAAAAAGGGTGCAAGTCATTGAACAAGTATTTCAGCATATGAACAGTTAGGAAAGACACATCAAAGGTGGAGGAAAAGTATCCCCTCATGCAGCCCCCATCCTGGACCAGCCACATGAAAGTTTTGTGCCTTTGGGGAATTGGGCTCTGCCTTACTCCCGAGTATAGCCCATTAATGACTAACGTGCCACCTGGAATACTGTCCCTCATATACACTCACCTCCTGGGAGGCTTCTGAATGAGCCATGGCAGAGAGTTGGAAAGTACTCTCAACTTTGTGAAGCCAAGAAGATCTCTTTGGAGGGGTGGAGAATTGCATACCACACCTTTGTTGTAATGTGGACATGTGCCGAAGTCTGGCTTGGCACAATTCAGGAGCCACTTGTCAAAATAAACTAACTTTATTTTTAGAACTACAAAAGCCAAACAAAACAGCTTCTCAGGGAAAAGACCCTCAGAGTCCAATTGCCACCACCGGCTTCCACAAGCCTCTCACCCCCACACCAGCCTCTCAACCTCCCACAATCCTCCTGCTCTTGAGGCCGATTGGCTGGGTTGCGTGGGCAGAGCAAAAGAAGTCCCCCAATGAGCAGCTCCATGGAGGAGCCAATCAGCTAGATGTTGCTGGGGCCTCTGTGAGCCAATCATCAGCCGGCAGCTGGAAGTTTGCTGGCAGCTGGATCATCAGCCGGCAGCTGGAAGTTTGCTGGCAGCTGGAAGTTTGCTGGGTCCCCTTTGGCTGTGGCTCTCAACATCTCCCCATCTCTGTTTAAGCAACAAGCATGTGGCTTAGGGACCAGACTGTGCCTGCCTTAGGTTGTCCAATACTACTATGGTCCTTACCCGTCTTCGGATGAGCTGACCTCAGGGCGTCAGCCTCCTGTCTTAGGTTGGTACAACTGTAATTGGATCTTACCCGTCATTGACTACCGGTCCAGTATACAGCCACACCTGTGGAGAGGTATCAGCAGGAAGGTAAGGTTCTTTGCCTCATCTCTGTAGCTGAACGATCATGACAAGCAGAAGGGAAGAAGATATACCAAGCCAATTGACGGCTCCTTTTGGGAAAATTGTACCACCGATGACATCATCAGCAAAAATACCCCAACATTACCACAAGTTGATGCACTAACAGATAGTTCACAATGCATACAAGTGACACATAGTCTAGGCAAGTTCTGCAAGCAGTTCAGTGATGGCTATTGCAGAAGCTGTAGATTAGTTTTATCTTTGTCTTCACTGGCACTAGGATGAAGATAGGAATTCTGGCAATAATGGCTAAAGAAAAATTGTGTAACATTCCAGAAGGCACTAAAAGAAAACAATTTTCTTAACAATTTACATTGTCTTGAAGAGAATTATTAAATATAATGAAAAGTAAAGGTGAAAGTAAACAAACAGATCTGTTAACCTCCTTTTTTTTTACAAATTAAAACAATTCTTAGCAGTTATTTACCCAATTTAAATTAAAGTATTTAAATCACGTGAATAAAAAAAAATATTTGGATCCATTTTTTCATGAGCGCTCATCATATATGATATATGGACATACGTACATTAAAACATATAACACAAAACACAAGTGTGCACACATAATATAATACACACAACACATAACATAATAATAAAGGCCTTATAACTTTTTACAGGTAAAATCTCTATTGCAATGTTTAAAAACTCTATAGTCAAAAAAAAATAGAACTGATCAGCAAAACATTAACCTAGGTCTGTATGAGCTCAAAAAAAAAAAAAATAGAACTTCATGATATGGGAAAGGGCAATAATAAAATAGATATTGAAAAAAGCATCCTGGTTCTGTCACAGATGTAAGGATAGCCAAATTGGAGTTTTGGATATCAGCTGTTATGGATTTGAGCTTAATCATCTTCTTTTTGGTCTATAGAAATCGCTTTAGTTAATCTCTCTGGAATCCAAATCGGCTGCTGTTCTCCCTGTGGAAACACACAAACAGACCCCCGACTCCAGACAATCACTGGGTCAGGATTTTAGTTAATCTCTCCGGAATCCAAATCGGCTGCTGTTCTTCCTGTGGAAACACACAAACAGGCCTCCGACTCCAGACAATCACTGGGTCAGAACTTTGGTTAATCTCACTGGAATCCAAATCGGCTGCTGTTCTTCCTGTGGAAACACACAAACAAACCCCTGACTCCAGACAATTACTGGGTCAGGACCTTTCCATTGTCCTGTTAGAATATCTTTCCAAAGTACTTTGGGCTTATGTACATTTTTTGGACACATATGCCTTTCTGCAGCACTAAGTCCTGATGAATCCAAATTTAAAAAGTTTAGAGTAAAAAGAGTTATTTTAAGTTTATCTTTGGGGAATATATACCCCTTCCCAATTCCGTCCTTTTGCTTTAATAAGTACATTTTAATAGTTTGATGAGCTCTTTCAACTATGCCTTGTCCCTGTGGATTGTATGGGATTCCTGTTATATGAGTAATGTCAAATGATGAGCAAAATTGTTTAAAAGAAGTAGACGTATAACCAGGGGCATTATCTGTTTTTAACTGTTTTGGAATGCCCACAGTGGCAAAATTTTGTAAGCAATGAGCTATAACATCTTTAGTTTTTTCTCCAGTATGAAGGGAGCCCATCAAAAATCCAGAAGAAGTATCAACTGTAACATGCAAATATTTTAATTTTCCAAATTCTGCAAGTGTGTGACGTTCATTTGCCAAATATGCTTAGGTATCAATCCTCTAGGATTGACTCCAAGATTAACTTGTGGTAAAAAGGTCACACAATTTTGACATTGTTTTATTATTTGTCTAGCTTGTTCCTTAGTTATTTTAAAATGCTTTTGTAAAGTATTAGCATTGACATGGAATCTTTTATGAAAATTTATAGCTTCTTCTAGTGTAGAGAAAATATGTATGTCATGTGTAGTTTTATCTGCTAAATCATTGCCCAAACTAAGGGCTCCAGGCAATCCTGTATGTGCCCTGATATGTCCTATAAAGAATGGATCTTTTCTGTCCCAGATTAAACTTTGTATAGTGGAAAACAAAGAGAAAACAGTAGAAGAAGGGGAAATCCTACCAGCATCTTCAAGGGATATTATAGCATTAACTATATACTGACTATCAGAAAATAAATTAAATACAGAATCTTTAAACATCACAAAAGCTTGTAATACTGCATTAAGCTCTACCTTTTGAGCTGATTGTTTGGGTACTAAAAATGTAAAAGTTTGATAAGGTGTAACTATTGCTGCTGTATCATTATTTGACCCATCAGTGAATATATTTGGAGCATTCATGATGGGTGTTTTTCTTGTCATTTTTGGAAAAATTACAGGATGCAATGACCAAAAAGACAATAAAGGATTAGATGGTAAGTGGTTATCAAATGAAACATTAGATTTGCACATGATTATTGCCCAAGTATTTAACTCATTAGCTAATTCATCAATTTGATTCATAGTATATGGAGTAATAATTTTATTGGGAGAAATTCCAAACACTCCCTTTGCTGCTTTTATTCCTTTGAGTATTAATTGTCCTACAGCCTCAGGATACCTAGTAAGAATAGTGTTAGGAGAATAAGATAAATGTATCCATAATAATGGACCTTCTTGCCAAAATACTCCTGTAGGAATATTTTTTGTTGGTAGTACAATAAATAATAAAGGCAAACATATCAATTCTATCCAAATGCATATTTTCCATATATGTTTCTATGAATTTAATGCCTTTCTTGCTTCAGGCATTAACATTCGGGGTGAATTTGGATCTGATGGACCTTTTAGGATATCAAATAAAGGTCCCAATTCTCCTTTTGGAATACCTAGATAAGGCCTTATCCAATTTATGTCTCCTAATAACTTTTGAAAGTCATTAAGTGATTTGAGTTGATCTACTTGTATTTGAATTTTTGGTGGATGGACCATGGTTGAGGATAATAGAACTCCTAAATAATTAATTGGAAAATTTAATTGTATTTTATCTATTGTTATCTCTAGATTATAATTTTTTAATAAGTTTGTAAGTGTGGCATAACATTCTAGCAACGTGTTTTTAGCTTTGTGTGCTAATAATACATCATCCATATAATGAAATATTTGTAGTTCAGGATTTTGATTTCTAAGTGGCTGGATTACTTTGTTAACATAAATTTGACACATAGTTGGGCTGTTAGCCATCCCTTGAGGGAGTACTTTCCATTCATATCTCTGATCAGGACCTTCATGATTTAATGCAGGGATAGTAAATGCAAAACGTGGACTATCTTCAGGATGAATTGGAATTGAAAAAAAAAACAATCTTTAATATCTATAACTAAAACATACCAAGTTTTTGGCAAAGCAGACAATTGATGAATCCCCGATTGAGCAGGTCCCATAATGACCATTTCATTATTAATGGCTCTTAAATCTTGCAATAATCTTCATTTACCAGATTTCTTTTTGATGACAAAAATGGGAGTATTATGGGGAGATACAGAAGGTTGTATATGTCCTTCCACTAATTGTTGTTTGACCAGATCATGGGCTACTTGTATCTTTTCTTTAGTCAAGGGCCACTGAGGAACCCATACTGGTCTTTCTGATTTCCATGTAATTTTTATTGTCTCAGTGGCCCTTTGTGAAAATCCAACCCATGTCTATCTGTTCCTTGATCTATTTGTATTGGTGCTGCTATACCTTTTTCTTGTTTTTCTAATATTTTTCCTTTCCTAAAACCTTGTCTAGCCATAATAGTGGGTGCATTTTGATTGATATTATTTGTTAATGTCAAACCTAATTGATCTAGGACATCTCGTCCCCATAAATTTACGGGAAGATAATTCAATACATATGGCTGTATAGTTCCTTCACATCCTTCAGGATCCTGCCAATCTAATACCATTGCACTTCTAACGGGATTAGTCGCCACTCCTAGGCCTCGAAGCGTTTGAGTGGCTTGTTGTAATGGCCAATGTTTTGGCCATTCTTGACGAGAGATAATGCTAAGGTCTGCACCTGTATCCAGTAGCCCATTAAATTCATGTCCTTGAATATTTAGTTTTAGCATGGGGCGAGAATCTAAATTTAAAGAAAGCATAGCCCAATCTACACCTGTGGAGCCTAATCCCTTGAACCCTCTTTCTACAGCATGACTGAAAAATTTATCATGTAGGCTTGGTATTATTAGTAACTGTGCTATTCTATCTCCTGGTGAAATTATTGATATACCCTTTGGAGAACTGGCTATAATTTTTATTTCACCTTCATAATCAGAATCAATTACCCCAGGACTTATCAAAAGTCCTTTTAGAGTAGAAGAGCTGCATCCCAATAATAAGCCTACTGTTCCTTTGGGAAGAGGTCCTTTCACCCCTGTGGGAATGATTTGAACTCCCATCTCTGAAGTTAGTACTGATTTGGCGGAGGTGCAGATGTCCAACACTGCGCTCCCTCTAGTTTGTCTGATGAGGGATCTGATGTCCTGGGCACTGCCCTGATGGGGTTGCTGGGGTTGCTGGGTTCCTCCAGTGCTCCATATATTTGTGGTTTGGGGCCCCGGAGCATTGGGGCCCCCTGTCTATTTTTTGGCAACGGAGCCCGATGCCTTTGTCCACGATATTGTGGATAAACACCTTGTCCTTGTTCGTTTTTTGATAATGGAGTACCCTCTATGGTGGTTTGAGAACGGTATTCATTAGCCCAATATAATGGAGTACCTCTATGGTGGTTTGAGAATGGCATTCATTAGGCCAATGTCTCCCTCTATGGCATCGTGGGCAAATACCTGGTATTCTACTCCTTTGATAGCTAGTTTTGTTAAACCCTCCTATTATGGGGCAACTCCTTTTAAAATGTCCTGTTTGTTCACAATTGTAGCATGTTCTTGGCCTGGAATCTAAAGCCTGTTTTACTGCAGCTGCCACAATTTGCCCTTGTTCATTAATGTCTCTGGCATCTAAAGCCTGTTTTACTGCAGCTGCCATGACTAGCTCTTGTTCATTAATGTCTCTACATAATTTAATATATGTGTTTAAATCTTTCTGTTTCCATGGTCTAATGATATCTCTGCACCAACGATTCGCTTGGTCATAAGCCAGTTGTTTTATTAGTGGCATTGCTTGTTCTGTATTCCCAAAAACTCTGGTAGCTGTTTGAATAAGCCTATCTACAAATTCAGCGTAAGGTTCATTAGCTCCTTGTATTATCTTAGATAAAGATAATACAAGGAGCTAATGTAAACATGTAAACCTCCATGTCCTTGTAAAGTCTTCCATGCCTTAACTGAATTTACAGCAATTTGTAAGTATACACCAGGATCATATGCAAGTTGTTGCTGCCTATCCTCATAAGGTCCCTTTCCTAACAACATATCTAGATTTCTCTGAGGATAACCAGCTGTTGCATTTCGACTAGCCGTCTCCTTGCAAAATTCCTCATTGGCAACCTTCCATAACAGGTATTGTCCTCCAGTTAACACAGCTTTATGAACATTAGCCCAATCTGCTGGCATCATGTTTAAGTTGGTAATGGATTCGACCAAGCTTACAGTGAAGGGTGCTTGAGGACCATAGGTTGTAAAAGCCTCTTTTAGCTCCTTCACTGATTTGAAATTTAAACCCTGGTGAATTCGCTGCCCTCCTACCTCAAATACAGGGCATACTTGAGATCCTGTCTCAGGATCCCAACTATCAACTGCGGGGGTTGGGGGTCTCCTAAAATATGGAGGTGGTGCTGTTGATTGGACACTTATGCCCTCTGGTAGAGGTGGTGCTGTTTGTTGGACACTTTCGCTCTGTGATAGAAAGATGTTATTAGCAGTCTCCTGTTGTAACTTTTCCCCTGATGGCTTTTTCTGCTCTAAACTTCCTTCCTCTGTCTCACTAGCTCGAAAGACCTTCTCTTGTACTTGTATCAATATGTCTTCTCCTTCCTCTACCTTTGTCTGAACTGAAGGCTTTGGACTAAGCAAACCAGATACGTTCGTCCACAATGGCAATGTGCCAGCTGGCAGAGTCCCTGGGTTGTTCTTTTCTATTCTTTTTAAATCTTCACCATGATGGTTCCATTGTGATATATCTAACAACTCCTCCTTAAAAAGCCATGGGCTATATTTTTGTATTATATCAACGTATGCCCTGACTGCTCTTGATTTTACTGGGAAGCCTCCTTGCTCTAACAATTTACTTAACACTCTTTCAGTTTGTTTTTTACTAATTGCTGATCTCGTATTTCTACTATAATACAACCCAACAAGATGATGCCAAAAAAAACCGAGACAGAATGCAATAAAAATGGAACCACACAAAATCATTATATCAGCCTTTCTATTCTCCTGACATGGAACCTGACATATGCATCCGTCCTTTTTCCCTATCTGTTCCTCAGACTCAAATAGTTTTTCCTCAAATGTGAGCAGTTTTTCTTCGCTCTCACTCATCTCCAGGGACAGGCAAGTTAAAACAAAAATGAAGCAAAACAAAAGAGTAAACTTAGAATGGCTACCCATCCTCTCACCCTGCCCTCAGGGGCGGGCAGTTTACTTACCCTCAGTCGCTCCCCGTGCGAGCCACCAAATGCCGAAGTCTGGCTTGGCACAATTCAGGAGCCACTTGTCAAAAGAAACTAACTTTATTTTTAAAACTACAAACGTCAAACAAAACAGCTCCTCAGGGAAAAAACCCTCAGAGCCCAACTGCCACCACCGGCTTCCACAAGCCTCTCACCCCCACACCGGCCTCTCAACCTCCCACAATCCTCCTGCTCTTGAGGCCGATTGGCTGGGTTGCGTGGGCAGAGCAAAAGAAGTCCCCCAATGAGCAGCTCCGTGGAGGAGCCAATCAGCTAGATGTTGCTGGGGCCGCTGTGAGCCAATCATCAGCTGGCAGTCTGAAGGGCAGGGAAACAGCCCAATGAACATCACCGCAGAGGAGCCAATCAGCTAGATGTTGCTGGGGCATCTGTGAGCTAATCATCAGCTGGCAGCTGGAAGTTTGCTGGCAGCTGGATCATCAGCCGGCAGCTGGAAGTTTGCTGGGGCCCCTTTGGCTGTGGCTCTCAACAGACATGCTGTGTAATTACATGTTGTCAAGTCCAATCTCTTTGTAGCCCTGATTTTTCATAGAGAGGCAAATAATTTCATCGCTAATTGTGAGGATTAGGCCAAAACATACTGAACAAGTGGGTTCCAACCAGTTAAAGAAGGCTCTCTGGGAAGCTGGGCATGGTGGTATTTGCCTCTAATCTCAGCAGCTTGGAAGGCTGAGGAAGGAGGATCATGAGTTCAGAGCCAGCCTCAGTGAAAAAAAATTTACTAAGCAGATCAGTGATATCCTATCTCTACATAAAATAGGGATAGGGATGTGGCTCAGGGGTTGAGTGCCCCTGAGTTTAATCTTCATCATCGTACCCCACCAAAAGAGAATGTCTGGGGAGTAAGTCTCAGGCTTTTGATTTATAACAACTTTCATGGAGTTCTAAAGTGTAGAAATAGTATAGAATAAGTGTTATGGGCCAAGCTCTGGGTTGGATGTGCATGTATTTGAATTCAGGATTTTATATATATTTATATATATTATAGATTTGATATTGATCTACTGATGGAATATTTTCTAAAGGAGGCATGTATTTGCTTTAGTTAAAGTCTGAAATAGTAGACATATATTTTAAACCATATGCAGCTACATATTGAAAAATAGTCATCAGAAGATCATGTATGTGAAGCTATCTCATTTCATGATTCTTTAGAACATGTAGATGTATAAGGCAAGATAGTGAGAGAAACAATAAAACTGAAACATTAATGAACTTGGGATACCATTTAAAAATCTGAGGTGAATGTTGGTTCACAATCTGACTTCCATAACAAGATCCCTACAGCACAAATATTAAAAATCAAGAATAAATAAAGGGGATAGATTCAAACTAAAAAGCTGATTCTCAGTGAAAGAAAGAATAATTGAAAAAAGAATCTACAGATTTTATACAAATCTTTACCACACATAATTCAGAAAAAGCACTAATGTCTAGGGTATATAAAGAACTCAAAATTTACAACCAATAAAAAAAAGAACTCAAAATTAACACAAACAACAACAACAAATACCAATTAACAATTTGACTCACTAACTGAACAGACAACTTCACAGAAGAAATATAAGCCATCAACAAATATATGAAAAAACATTCCACCTATCTAACAATTAGGAAAATGTAAATCAAAATTACTTTAAGATTTTATCTCACTTCAGTCAGAATGGCAATCATTAATAATAAAAGCAACAATAAATGTTGGTGAGGTTGTGGGGAAAAAGGAACACTCAAACATTGCTCATGATATTGACTCCAAATTGGTGCAACCACCATGGAAATCAGTATGGAGACGCCTTGAAAAACCAGAATGGAAAGATCATTTGACCCAGCTATCCTTCTCTTCAGACTATACCTAAAGGAATTAAAAACAGCATACTACAGGGAAACAGCTGTACCAATGTTTATAGCAGCACAAATCACAATAGATAAACAATAGAACCAACCTATGTTTCCTTCAACAGATGAATGAATAAATAAAATGTGAGATTATATATATATATAAAATTTCTCCCACCAATGGAATATTACTTAGCTTTAAAGATTAATGAAACTATGCCATTTGGTGGTAAAAGGATAGAGTTGAAGAATATCATGCTAAGTGATATAAGTCGCCCTCCCACACACACTCAAACACAAAGGCCAAATGTTCTCTCCAACAAGTGTATGCTAATTCACAATGGGGGTGGGAAAGAATACTTAGTTAGATTAAGTAGAGAGGAGTTCAGGGAGGTAAGGGAATATGGGAACAGAAATGATAGTAGAATGCAACAGACATTACATATAATACATAATATATAGAGACGCTAAAACACTCAACAAGGAGGTAGGTGTATAGAAATTCAGTGGACAAAGTTGAATTGAAGGGAAGAAAAGGGAAATAGGAGTACAAATGACAGTAGAATGAATTAGACACAACTTTTCAGTGTTTATATATAAATACACCACCAGGGAAGGTCCACACCATGTACATCTCAAGAATGGAATGCTAACTAAAATGAGTTTTACTTCATGTATAATATGTCAAAATTTGCTCTACTATTATGAATACCTAAAAAGAGCAATAAATTTTAAAAATGATAAGCGAAAATTTGTATACCGAGAAGGTTTGTGAGTTAAAAACTCTTCAATGGATGGTAATGTCATTAAGGTTAAATAATAGTATAAAAGAGTACCTTGAGCCCATACAAAACAACAATGGTAAATAGAGTTGCCCAAGTCAGTCTGCGCAACTAGGTATAATAACATAATTTTTTATTTACAACTCTTTTCTATTTGTTTTACAAAGCAGCACAAGAACAATACTTACAAGTTGAGCAGAGAGGAAACATTACATAGCAGTGTTATGAATACTATGAATAGTGCTGTGGACACTCAAAGAAAGCATTCTTAATTTCCTCCCCCGTGCAATAAAAAATCATGCAGTTGAAAGACACACTAGTTACTGATTAGATAACACATACATGTGTTTGTGACATTCAGTATCTGGGCAGCTGCTCAACTTGGCAGGTCAGATGAAATAGACACTGAAGACACTCTCTTACCACCAGACAGTGTTTCCTTGATTAATACTATGAAAGCAAGAGAGAAAGCAAAATTGAAAGACACAGGCAACTGTATTGCCAGACTAGGAAAACCCTACCACTGAACCTATGTACTGGGGAGTTTCAAAGAGCTTCTCAGGGACCTGAATGGGAAGTGCTGGGCACAGCATCCTCTCCACAGGTGAGAGTCTGAAGTCTTGTTCTAACTTGTATTGAAAGTGAGGCCGAATAAATACAAGTTAGAACAAAGAAAACTTCATTCTAACATCTTGCATGACCTGGTGATCCCCTGAAGGACACCAAGTCCTCCCCAAAACAGGTCAGATCCTAGAGGAGGAAGTGATAGCCTTGAGATGACTAAATAAATTTGGATTCCAATGAGTGAGCAACTGAGCCAGATGCATTGAGAAATCAGCATTCTTTATCTGTTTCATCAAGGATTGCAGACATCATTCAATTAAGAAAAGGAAAGATCCTTAGTATTTTCCTTAGACCCCTAGGACTGAATCTTCCATTCTGGCCTTATAAACAGTTTAAACTCTCATATGTAAAATGACGCCAGTTTTCTGCATAAAATAATGTGGAGATAAGCATGAAACCTAGAGATTTACCCTTTGAAATAAAGAATGTTGCGAATATTATTCTCCTAGAACTTATCATTATATTTCAATATTTATTTTCCCAAATAAAGTTAATTGAAATTTTGGTGGGTGGTGTTTTGTTGATCCTAAGGGCTCACATATAAAGAGAATATTGTGTTTTTACTTTTTGAACAGGACTTGTCGATGAGAGTCTAGAGGTTTATTTCAATCAAAATTGTGTTTCTCTCTCTGTAGTGTCATGGGCTCTTGGAGCTATAAGATCTGAGGAGGGACATGGTTAGTTTATAGTGTCTTATAATTACTGGGTTGCAGAGGGTTCTGGGAAACCATGACACATGCTATCTATCGTATAATCCAATAAGTATAACAAACATTATATTGTAAATTATTAAGTAGAACCAAAGGGTCTACAAAATAAAAATATATAATGAAATAAAAAATGTGGGGACATAAATGCTCCTATAGTATATCTTTTTCTTTTGATAGTCATCATTTTACATGTTTCTAGTTACACTTTTCTACTGGGTATCCAAAACTAAAGAAGTGGTCCCAAATTGTGATGTTTTTTCTACACTAGAGACGAGTATACTCACCTCAGTGATGAACATCATAGAATTCATTAGGAACTGCATGGTTTCTCCAGTCCAAGAGTCAGGATGGGCCTATGGATCATGTGGATTCCCCAGGAAACAGTAAGACTATTTCCCTATTCAGCAACCCTCCATTATTGCCTGAATATGCACGTTGGCTCCTAGTCTCTTGGGTCTTTCTTTTCTCCCTGATTAGGAGCTTTTATAACCCTCCAGAGTTGTAGATCTTTTAGGGAGTACTTCTACTCTATTAGGTGAAATATTAAACTCATAATTCAAACTGCGAATATCTGGGCATTATTTTAGTATCCCTAGGTCCTTATATAACTGTCCTAATTTTCCCATAATTATAAATAAGAGAGTATAAAATTTACATAAATAATATTATCCAAATAATACTTGATTAAACATATGAAATAATTAATGGAGATGTTATAGCATTATTTACCCAATAGAATGTTTTACTATTGCATCGATCCATTAGCAAAGTGAATAGTGGGAGATGTGTGACCTAATAACATCATTAAATGCATGACAAGGTTAACATTTAGAAATTTACACTTTATTTAGCAACACATTGCATCTGTAATGAAATATAAGTAAAAAGTCTCTGTAAAACTTGCGTGGTGGACCATGCTTTGACCCTAGGGATGTGAGAAGCTTTTCAAGTTCAAAGTCAGGCTCCATAACTTAGTGAGGACATATGCAACTTACCAAACCCTATCCAAATAAAGAAAGAAAGAAATCTGAGGATGTAGTTTACTGATTAAGTGTCCCTAACTTTAAGGGGCTCTGAAAATTTTAAATTTTAAATTTCATATAAATCTTAAGAGACTTCTGAAATAATCAACTCTGAGTATTATTATTTCTTCAGTTGTGAAAAATGAGACACTTTAGTAATTGTTGATTTATGCTAAAATTATATCCTTTTAGGCATGCACAATTCTATACTTGTATTTTCTTATTTCTACAATATCAGCTAAAGATGTTAAGAAAATTTTCAGCAAATGTCAATAGCAATTACCCATTTTCTACATTTAAATGATTTTTTTTCCTCCTAGGTCCCAAATAATTCAAGGGATGGGCTATAGTTATGAAAGTTACTACCATCTTTATATTTGTCAAGGTGATTTTGTAAATATTTTGCTATTATTTAAGGGACACACTTTGGACAGATGCTACTCCACATTTGCTACAGATATGAGGTCAGTAATTAAAAAATGTCAGAAATTTGAATACAGTCTTGGACACATTCTTTGGGTTTCTATATGCAATAAATTTTCCAGTGTTTCAAAAATGATGGATCAATGGGCAAGATCTTTGCAAAAAATTTTCCGTACGTCCTCTCACTCTTATGAATTCTGAGGTGCTGAGTAGGGTGTGAACAACTATTGGAGACTCTGTCACCTATTTTACATTTATATGATTTCTGTGCTATCATATCTCTGGTGTGATATAATGTTGAACTACTGTGAAATAGGGTTGATTTATCCTTAAAGACACTGATGTAATGTTTTCATATTAAAACTTCTCTCTAGTATAAAATCGATAATGTTTAGTAAGATGTGATCTTCAATATTTAAAGCTTTGCCATTCTTCACATTTATAGGACTTCTCTCTAGTATGGGTTCTCTGGTGTCGAGTAAGTATTGATTTTTGATTAAAAGTTTTGCCTCATTCTCTACATTTGTAGGGCTTCACTCCAGTGTGCATTTGCTGGTGCTGAGTAAGTGATGATTTTTGACTGAAACTTTTGCCACACAATTTACACTTGTAGGGCTTCTCTCCAGTATGAATCCTTTTGTGACAATTAAGCTGTGAGATGCTATTAAAAGCTTTGCCACATTCTTTACATTTGTAGGGCTTCTCTCCAGTGTGGATTCTCTGGTTCTGAGTAAGTGATGATATGTGATTAAAACACTTGCCACACTCTTTACACTTGTAGGGCTTCTCTCCAGTGTGGATTCTCAGGTGCCGAGTAAGTACTATTTTTTGATTAAAACTTTTGCCACATTCTTTACATTTGTAAGGCTTCTCTTTAGTGTGGTTTCGCTGGTGCTGAGTAAGTGATGATTTTTGACTGAAACTCTTGCCACACACTGTACATTTGTAGGGCTTCTCTCCAGTATGAATCCTGATATGGTAATAGAGATTTGAGTTTCTATTAAAACTTTTGCCACACACTATACATTTGTAGGGCTTTTCTCCAGTATGAATTCTCTGGTAATATTTTAGGCTTGATTTTTGACTGAATCCTTTGCAAAATTTTTCACATATGTAGGGCATCACTCCAGGGTTTGTCCACTGGTGAAAAATAAGATTTGAGCTTTTATTAAAAGTTTTGTCACATTCTTTGAATTTTCATGGCATATCTCCTGTATGAACACTGTGATGTTGAGTAAAGTTCTTGAGTGCATTGCATTCTTCACATTGCTAGGTCTTCTCTGCAGAATAAATTTTTTGGTGTTGAGTAATGGTTGAAAACCTTTTTAAGTCTTTCCCACACTTTTTATATTTACAGGTCTCTTCTTCAGTATAAATCCTATGATACTTAACAAGTTGTAACTTTTCACTAAAAGTTTTTTTCACATTCTTTAAATTTGTAGAATTTATCACTGTCATACTATCTGCTGTGTTTAAAAAATATATAAAAGTTTTTGCTTGCTCAATATCTTCTATACTTATAGGGTTCTCTTTCTCTATAAATTCTCTTGTATTAAGCAAGCTCTGCACTGTGGTTAAGAGCCATTTCACATATCTTACACTTGCAGGTTTTGTCTTGGCTATGAATTTTTTATTGAATACTAGTTTTTCATCACTAAAGCAAGACTTTCCTACATTTTTCTTCTTGGTAAATTTCCTTTAGACAAGGACTAGGATTTCTCTACATTCATAATTTTTATCACCAATGTAAATATACTGGTCATTACTCAGGGTAGAGACATGGTTTATTGTGTTACTTATAGCATTATCTATATAGTGCACTTTCCAGAAATCTGTATCAGAATTGTCATTGAGCAATAGTGGGGAAGTAGAAACTTTTCTACAATTCTTAATATTATCCATTTGGGCACAAAAAGAAATTAATCTTTTGTTTCAGAAAAATGGATATTTTATAAAGAAATTCCCAAAAGGATCACTTTTAAAAATATCTTTTCTGTAAAAATGTTTGACTGGAATTTTTAATCAGTGCTACTTTTATAATTGGCCAAGTTAAAAACTGATGCATGGACAAGATTTCAAATTTTCCACATTGCCTTTCAGTTCAACAATGGCTGTGGATTTATTCTTAAAGACATAAAAAACCCTCAAAATAATTGGAATACATTAAAATTTTGTTTCAGATATTGTCTCTGGTGTCTTTTGACGATAAAATTTTTATCATAAATAGGGAGTACTGATTGATTTTGTCTATTATAATACAATTTTTGAGCTTTACTCTCATCTATATTTTCCCATTGTTTTCTTGGTGTTAAATAGTCAAAGTCACACTTTCCATATCTTCCCTCTCTCTCTTTTATTCCCTGCTCTGGTAAAATTTGTTGAGGATGATGAGAAGTCATGGCTGTAATAAATAAAAATAAGAAACATGTTTACTTACTGTACTGGGCTGAGTATATTTTGCAAACCTAAGAAATTACAGCAAAAAATAATATCAACAAGGGAGTGGATTATTAAATCCAAGTCCATCATAACCATAGAAATATAAAAATCAAATAAAAATACACACAGAAAATTACTTGAAGATTGTCCTAATCATCTTTGTGTTCACAGTATTTAAGATGAGTACATTACTATGGAGAGTAATATAGTAGGGAAAAATACATTGTGTTAACAAAGATTTTTCCTCCTTCAGAATATATTTTCAAAATCTACCAACATTCATTAACAACTAAAAATATTTTTTAAATTATGGAAGAGCTGTCAGATAATATTGACACTCACAAGGCAAGGAGAGTGTTTTGTTGTTAATTTCAATCTATGAAGACATTACTGGAGGAAAAGCAGGATACTACATAATTTCAAACCACAAAAACACAGGACAGGTTTTTCTATAATAACACGAGAAAGAATTCAAAGCTTATCAAAAATATTTTCTGCTGGATAATGTCTCAATGAACCTTTCTTAATGTAGACTTCCTTCTCTACCTCAACTATGTCCTCTGCTACATGTGGGCCACAGGATTTGACATCACTGCATTCCTCTAAGTCAACCATATGTCAAGTGAAAGATATATATCTTGCCACCAAAGGAAAACATTAAGAATGAAAATAAACATCATTAACATTGTCTTGTCAGCACTAAGAACTACCGTATCTTCTTTATTGAAAGCATAAATCTGCAACACATTTTTGTGGAGAAGTTCCCAAGAGATATACTTCAAGGAAAGAAAATTAAATAATGCTAATTAGTAATTTTGAAGGAAAGTTATGCTCACCCACAAAGACTAGGTTGCTGTAGTTCTCCAACATCACTTCTCTATATAAATTCTGCTAAGCAGGATCCAGGCATTCCCATTCCTCCTCAGAGAAATCAATAGCGACATCCCCTAATGTCAATGGCTCCTGAAATAAAAATTGTTAGATCAATAGAACATGGACCAAACCATTATTCAGTTTTTAATTTGAATCAAGAGTTTTTAGAACTGACTGTCATGTAGGAAAGTGACTTTAATAATGTAATGAGATACTTTCCATTATCTAATTCAGAGGAAAATACATGAGTCCAAATACAGTATATATATTCCATATCAGAGTGATGTGAAGGATATATAACATAACCCAAGCACTGAATAAAAGCCCAACTCCTAACTTTTCTGTCATCAGTGAATGTGAAATTTGGCAGACATTTCAGATGCAAATCAGACTTCTCAAAGATATTCTCATAAGGTGATTGTGTACAAGGGAGAAAAAAGACTGGTAAAAAAGCTTTTGAAAACATTCTTGTTTCTATTCTCTCAGCTTCGTATCCATGAGAGAGATTGAGACTCCAATACAATTAGTTTCAAGTATCATCCATGAAAGATTCCCAATGTATAAAATATTCATAAAATATTAATGTTTGGAGACAGGTTAAGTGACACTTCCACCTCGTGAAATGACAAACTTGAAATATTTCAAGTTCTATAAGCAGTTCAACGAGAGAATCAATTTGGCACAATAGAATGAACAATGGGTTACAGAAGACTTCAAGGAGGAGATTAGAAAATTCTTAGAGGTAAACAAGAACATAGACACGACATATCAAAATCTCTTGGACACTATGAAAGCAATACTAGGAGGAAACTTCATTGCATGGAGTTAATTCCTTATAAGAAGAAAAAGTCAATAATTGATCTCATACTTCATCTCAAATCCCTAGAAGAACAAATCAACAACAAAAGCAGTAGAAGGCAAGAAGTAATTAAAATTAGAACTGAAATTGAATTAAAAGTAACAATTAACCCTTGACAAAAAGTTGGTTCTTTGACAGACCCCTAGCTATGCTAATGAAAAGAAGGTGAGAGAAAATTCAAATTACCAGTATACATAATAAAAAAGGTATTATCCAAACAGACACCTCAGAAATAAAGAGGATATTTAGAAATTATCTTGAAAATGTATACCCCAATAAAATAAAAGAGATTGAAGTCATCAACAAATGACTTAAGTCATATGATATGCCCAGATTAAATCAGGAAATATACAAAATTTAAACAGACCAATATTAAATGATGAAATACAAGATGCCATCAGAAGCTTATCAACCAAGAGAAACCCAAGCCCAGATGAATACAATGCCGAGTTAAACAAGACCTTTAAAGAAGAAATTCAAAATACCAATATTCTTCAATTTATTTCAGAAAATACAGAATGAAGAAGAACTTTGAAAATTATTCAATGAAGCCAATATCACCCTGATCCCCAAACCAGGCAGGGACAAATGAAAGAAAGAAAACTTCAGGCCAATATCTTGAATGAACATAGATGAAAAAATTCTGAATAAAATTCTGCCAAATTAAATACAAAAACATATTAAAAAGGTAGTGCACCAAGATCAAGTGGGGTTTGTCCAGAAATATAGGGTTGGTTCAACATATAGAAATCAATAAAGGTAATTCATCACATCAATAGACTTAAAAATAAGAAACATATGATCATCTCAAGAGACACAGAAAAGCCATTTGACAAAATACAGCACCCTTTCATGTTCAAAAAATTAAAAAAACTTGATATAACAGGAATATACCTCAACATCATACTAGCTCTCTACATTAAGCCTAAGGCCAACATCATTCTAAAGAGAAAAAAATTAAAGTCATTCCCTGTAAAAACTGGAACAAGTCAGGGGTGCTCTCTCTCACCATTTCTATTCAACATATTTTTTGAAACACTGGCCAGAGCAATTAGACAGATGAAAGAAATTAAAGAAATAACCACAGGAAAAGAACTTAAATTAGCACTATTTGCTGAAAATATGATTCTATACCTAGAAGACTCCAAAAGCACCACCAGAAAACTTCTAGAACTAAAATTGAATTCAGCAAAGTAGCAGGATATAAAATTAACACACATTAAAAAAAGGCATTTCTGTATATCAGTGGCAAATCCTCAAGAAGGAAATAAGAAAACCTACTCCATTTACAGTAACTTTAAAAAAAAAAAGATAAGATACTTGGGAAACAACTTAACGAAAGAGGTGAAAGATCTATACAATGAAACCTACAGAATCCTGAATAAAGAAATCAAAGTAGACCTTAGAAGATGGAAAGATCTACCTTACTCCTGTATAGGCAGAATAAATATTATCAAAACGACCATACAACCAAAAGCACTATACTGATTGAATACAATTATGAACAAAATCCCAATGACATTTCTCATAGAAATAGAAAAAGCAATCATGAAATTCATATGGAAAAATAAGAAGCTCAGAATAGCTAAAGCAATTATAAGCAGGAAGAGCAAAGCAGGTGGTAGGACTATACCAGACCTTAAACTATACTACAGAGCAATAGTAACAAAAACAGCATGGTATTGGCACTAAAACAGGCCAGTAGACCAATGGTACAGAATAGAGGACACATAGACTAACTCACAAAATTACAATTATTTTATATTAGACAAAGGTGCCAAGAACATGCATTAAAGAAAAGATAGCCTCTTCAACAAACGGTGCTGCAAAAACTGGAAATGTATTTTCAAAAAAATGAAATTAAAACCCTATCTCTCACCATGCACAAAACTTAACTCAAAGTGGATCAAAGACCTACAATTTAAACCAGAGACTCTGCATCTAATAGATGAAAAAGTAGGCCATAATCTTCATCACATGGGGCTAGGCCGCCCCAACTTCCTTAATAAGATACCTATAGCACAAGAATTAAAACCAAGAATCAACAAATGGGATGGATTCAAATTAAAAAGTTTCTTCTCAGAAAAAAAATCTGAGGTGAACAGAGAGCCTACATCCTGGGAGTATATTTTTACCCCTCACACACCAGATAGAGAACTAATTTCTAGTATATAAAGAACTCAAAATGCTAAGCACCAAAAACCCCAACAATCCAACCAACAAATTGGCCAAGGATCTGAACAGACACTTCTCAGAAAAGGATGTAGAATCAATCAACAAATATTTAAAAAAATGTTCATGATTTCTTGCAAGTAGAGAAATGCAAATCAAAACCACTCTAAGATATCATCTCACTCCAGTCAGAATGGCAGCTATCATAGAGACAAACAACACGTGTTGGCAAGGATGTGGGGGGAAAGGCACACTCATACACTGCTAGTGGGACTGCAAATTGGTGCAAACAACATGGAAAACTGTATATAGATTCCTTGGAAATCTGGGAATGAAAACACCGTTTTACCCAGCTTTTCCTCTTCTCGGACTATTCTCAAAGGACTTGAAAACAGCATACTACAGGGTCACAGCCATGTCAATGTTTATAGCAGCACAATTCAGAATAGCAAACTGCGGAGCCAACCCAGATGCCCTTCAGTGGATGAATGCATAAAAATATGGGGAATATATACAGAATGCAATTTTACTCAGCAATAATAAAATCATGGCAATTGCAAGTAAATGGATGGTATTGGAGAAGTGAAGTGAGGCAAACCCAAAAAATAAATGTTGAATGGTTTCTCTGATATAAGGAGGCTGACTATAGTGGGGTAGGGAAAGGGAGCATAGGAGAAAAAATGAATTCTACATAGGGCAGAAAGGTTGGAGGGGAGGGGAAGAGGCAGGGGATTAGCAGTGATTGTGGAATGTGATGACACCATTATCCAAAGTACATGTATGAAGACCCAAATTGGTGCCAACATACCTTATATAGAACCAGAGATATGAAAAATTGTGATATATATGGGTATTAAGTGTTGTATTGCAGAAAGAAATGAGTTCATATATAATGGCATAAATTAGCATGACTATACTTTCTGTATAGAGATACAAAAAATTAAGCTCTATGTGTGTAATCAGAATTGTAATGCATTCAACTGTTGTCATGTATTTAAAAAAATAAATTTTTAAAAAAGGAAGGTATTGAAACCCATTGGGGAAATCATAAGCCTACATGGCTATATATCTTAAAAACACAGAGCTGGAAGGGAAGATGCATGAACAACATTAGAAACCAAGAAAGAATGTACCCCAAACAAAGATGCTACATTATTAGAATCCATGGTCAGAATAGCAGGATTAATGGGAGAAGGTACATACTTTTCTGTGAATCAAAGAATGATATGAAAGAAAATACAGGCAGCAAAGGATCATTTTGATAAAGAGCTACATAAGCAAATACAGAAAGAAAAAGATTCCTTCAATAAGGAGATAGAGATTTTGAAAAAAAAAAACACCACAAAACAGAGATCCTTGAAATGAAGGAAATGGTAAACCAAATTAAGAACTCAATAGAAAGCATCTCCAACAGAATAGATCACTTGGAAGGCAGAACGTCTGACTTCGAAGGCAAAATATATAATCTTCAAAAAATAAAGTTGACCCTAGTAAAGATGGTAAGAAACCGTGAGCAGAAGATTCAAGAAAGACCAAATTTAACAACTGTTTGTATAGATGAAGGCATAGAGGTCTGAACTACATAAATGGACAATCTATTCAATGAAATAATACCAAAAAAATTTCCAAACATGTAGAGTGAATTGGGAAATCAAATACAAGAATCGTATAGGACACAAAATGAACAAGATCACTCAGATCTACACCAACGCACATCATAATGAAAACATCTAGCATACAGGAGAAGCAGAGCATTTCAAAAGCCACAAAAGAAAGGAATCAAATTACATATGGGGAAAACCAATCAGGATCTCTGATTTCTGAACTGAAACACTGAAATCTACAAGATCCTGCAACAATATAAACCATGCTCTGAAAGAAGTGGATGCCAACCAAGAATCATACCCAGCAAAATTAAATTTTGATTAGCAATTAGATTTCAATTCAAATGTTATTTTGTGACAAAATATAAACCTTCTATCATACACAAAATTAAAAGAATTTACAACCAGAAAACTGCACTACAGAACACCCTTGGCAAAATATTCCATGAGGAGAAAATGAACAATAAAAAATCAGAAAAGGGTAGTATCACTCTAAAGGAAAAACCTATCAAAGAGAAACTGACTTAGTTAAATACCAAAAAATAAACAAAAATAACTGGGAATTCAAATCTTGTCTCCATAATAACCCTGAAAGTTTAGTTCCAACTCAGCAATCAAAATACGGGCAGATTGGATTTAAAAAAGACAAACAATATGCTGCCTTCAAGAGACTCATCTCATAGAAAAAGACACCCACACACTGAAGGTGACAGGTTGGAAAAAAATATATCACTGAGGCTGGGGCTAGGGCTCAGTGGTAGAGCACTGGCCTACCACATGTGAGACCCTGTATTGGATCCTCCGCACCACATAAAACTAAATAATAAAGGTACTTTGTCCATATACAAAAAATAAATATTAAAACACATACTTCCACTCACATGGAATGTGGAGGCAAGCAGGGTTTTCTATTCTTATATCAAATAATGTGGATTTCAAGCGAAAGTTAATCAAAAGGGATAAAGAAGGACACTACATACTGCTTAAAGGAACCATACACAAACAAGACAGAACAATTATAAATATACAAAACCCCCAAACAATGGAGCATCTATGTTCAAACAGACTGTTCTCAAGTTTAAGGGCCAAGTAGACCACAAGACAATAATTCTGGGTGACTCCTCTTTTACCACTGGATACATATTCCAAACAATATCCAGACAGAAACTATAGAACTCATAATACAATCAATAACTTAGATTTAACTGACATACATAGACTATTTCAACCTTCAACAGGCAAAGACACTTTTTTTCTCAGCAGCAAATGGATCCTTCTCTAAAATAGACCATATGTCATGCCAAAAAGAAATATAAGCAATACAGAAAAGTAAGGATACTGCCCTGCATTCTATCAGATCATAATGGAACAAAATTAGAAATCAATGATAAAAATAGAAGCTACTCCTATACGTGGAGACTAAATAATATTCTAGTGAATGAACAATGGGTTTCAGAAAACATCAAAGAGGAGATTTAAAAAATTCTTAGAAGTGAATGAGGACTCAGATCCAACATATCAAAATCTCTGGGAAACTATGAAGGCATTACGAAGAGGAAAGTTTATTGCATGGAGTTCATTTCTTAAAAAAAGAAAAAGTCAAATAAATGACCTAAAATTACATCTCAAAGCCCTAGGAAAAACAATTAATCAAAACCAAAAGCAGTAAAAGACAGAAAATAATTAAAATCAGAGCTGATATCAATGAAATTGGAACAAAAAAAGCAAATAAAAATTTACAAAGTGACTAAGAATGGAACCACCATTTGACCCAGCTATCCCACTTCCTGGTCTATACCTAAAGGACTTAAAAACAGCATACTACAGGGACACAGTCAAAATGTTTTAGCAGCACAATTCACAAGAGTTAAACTGTAGAGTCAACATAGATGTCCTTCAGTGGATGAATGGATAAAGAAAACTTGGCATTTGTACACAATGGAATATTTACTCACCAATAAAATTACTCACCAATGAAAGAAAAAAAAATCATGGCATTTGCAGGTATATTGATGGCATTGGAGAAGATAATGCTAAGTGAAATTAGCCAAACCTGAAATAACAAATGCTGAATGTTTTCTCCGATATAACGAGGCTGACTCATAGTAGGATAGGTAGGGGGAGCATGGGAGGAATTGATGAATTTTATTTAGGGAAGTGTGGTGGGAGGAATAGGAAGGGGAAAGGGTTTAGTAAGGATGGTGGAATATAATAGAGATCATTATCCAAAGTACACATATGAATACACGAATTGATGTCAACCTACTTTATATACAGAGATATGAAAAATTGTACTGTATATGCGTAATAAGAATTGTAACATTCTGCTGCCATATATTTTTAATTTTGTAAAAAATTTTCAAAATGAAACGTTGGCTCTTTGAAAAACAAATACATTTGATAAAATCTTATCCATGCT
Source organism: Ictidomys tridecemlineatus (assembly GCF_052094955.1). NCBI lineage: Eukaryota > Metazoa > Chordata > Mammalia > Rodentia > Sciuridae > Ictidomys > Ictidomys tridecemlineatus. Next base: position 34,891,186 of record NC_135492.1, on the reverse strand, counting down.
ACTGTAGAGAGGGAGAGAAATACTCCAATTTCTAAAATCCATGATGAAAAATGAAATATCACCATGATCACTAGAGAAATACAAAAGATAATTAGAAATTATTTTGAAAATTTGTACTGCAATAAAACAGAATATATAGAAATCATCAACAAATGTCTAGAATCATGTGAGTTACCCAAACAGAGTACGTTAAACAGATCATTTTCAAGCAATGAAACAGAAGATACCATCAAAAGCCTACCAACCAAAAAAAAAAATAAAGCCTAGGACTCAATGGATACAAGACCTTCAAAGAAGAACTAACACCAACACTCCTCAAATTATTCCATAAAATATATAAAGAGGGAGCACTTCCAAACTCACTCTATAAAGCCAATATCTCCTTGATGCTAAAATCAGACAAACACTGAAAAGAAAGTGTACTTCAGAGCAATATCTCTAAAAAGCAGAAGCAAAAATTCTGAATAAAATTCTGGCAAATCAAATACAAAAACATATCAAAAAGATGGTTCATCATTATGAAGTGCTATTCATCTCAGGGATGCAAGGTTGATTCAACATACAGATATCAATAAATGTAATTCATCACATCAGTAGATTTAAAGATAAGAAACTTATGACCATCTCAACAAATGCAGAAAAAGCATTTGAAAAAATACAGCATCCCTTCATGTTGAAAACACTAGAAAAACTAGGGATAACAGGAACCTATTTCAACATTTTAAAGACTATCTATGCCATGCCTCAGGCCAACATCATTCTAAATGGAGAAAAACTGAAGACATTACCTCTAAAATTTAAACAAGACAGGGATGCCCTCTCTCACCCCTTCTATTCAATATAGTTCTCGAAAAACTGGCCACAGCAGTTAGACAGATGAAATAAATTAAAGAATAAGTATAAGAAAAGATGAACCTAACCTAGCACTATTTGCTGATGATATGATTCTGTACCTAGAAGACTCAAAAGACTCCACTAGAAAACTTCTAGAAATAGAATTCAGCAAAGTAGCAGGATATATAATCAACACCCGTAAATCAAAGGCATTTCTTTTTATAAGTGAAAAATCCTCTGAGAGGGAAATGAGGAAAACTACCCCATTCATAATATCCTCAATAAAAAAAGATACTTGGGAATCAACAAGAGGTGAAAAATCTATACAATAAAAACTATGAAACACTAAAGAGAAATCAAAGTCCTTAGAAGATAGAAAAATTTCACTTGATCTTGAATAGGCAGAATTAATATTATCAAAATGGCCCTACTACCAAAAGTACTCTACAGATTTAGTGCAGTTCTGATCAAAATCCCAATGGGATTCCTCATAGAAATAGAAAAGCAATCATGAAATTTATCTGGAAAAATAAGAGACCCAGAAGAGCTAAAGCAATCCTTAGCAGGAAAAGGGAGGCAGGCCTCATTGCTATACCAGACCTTAAACTATAGTACAGAGCCACAGAAACACAAACAGCATGGTTCTGGCATCAAAACAGGCTGGTAGACTAATAGCCCAGAATAGAGGACACAGAGACAAACCCACTAAACCACAATATTCTTATATTACAAAAAGGTGCTAAAAATATGCACTGGAAAAAAGAGAGCATCTTCAACAAATGGTGCTGGGAAAACTGGAAATCCATATGCAGCAAAATAAAATTGAATCCCTCTCTCTCACCATGCATAAAAGTTAACTCAAAATGGATCAAGGATCTAGGAATTAAACCAGAGACTCTCCAAATAGAAGAAAAAGTGGGCCCTAATCTCCATCATGTGGGATTAGGCTACAACTTCCTTAATAACACTCCTATATCACAGGAATTGAAACCAAGTATCAACACATGGGATGGATTGAAACTAAAGATTTTTATCAAAAAAACTCAATAGAATAGAGAGCCTACTTTATGAGAGCAATTTTTTAATCCTCATACATCATATAGAGCACTAATCTCTAGGGTATATAAGGAACTCAAACGTCTTAACACCAAAAAAAAAATAATAATAATAATCCAATAAATAAATTGGCCAAGGACCCGAACAGACACTTCTCAGAAGAGGATATACAATCAGTTAACAATTATATGACAAAATGCTCATCATCTCTAGCAATCAGAGAAATGCAAATAAAAACTAAGATATCATTTCAATCCAGTCAGAATGGCAGCTATTATGACGGCAAACAACAATAAGTGTTGGCGAAGATGTGGGCAAACACCCCATCAAATTTCACCATGATTTCCTTTTCATTGAAGAAGGGTCCAAAGCAAACAGTTTGAAAATTCTCCTGGAAGGTTGAATTAATATGAAAATAGCCAAGAATTCTGAACTCTAAGAGTAAAAGCTAGAACTATAATTACCAGGCACGAATGCATGTTATAATATTATCATATTGCAGTAATTTGAGGACCAAAAAAATCACAATGCAGAAATTTCATAGGTGACTCCATATGTATGTAAATGTCATTATTAAGTGCAATGAAAAGGCCTAGATAAATTTCACCATCTCCAGCAGAGGATTTGAAGTAAATAAACAAGACAACCCAACGTGAAGGGAGGTGTGGGAACTGGAGACGCAGAGCACTGGTAGGGCTTGGGGGCAGGACATGTGTGGTACTGGATTATACTCCAGCACCCCGAAGAAGCACATATTGAGGAGGATTATGTTTCAAAATTACACCAGAATAGGAGGCTCCTAAATTCTCTCCATACATGGATACACCAAATAAACACCTACTTCTGTTTTGAGTCCCTCTTAAATAAAGTTATACATGGACTTAGAGACCTATGCATTGGACCACTCAGAAAATCTCTACCATCTGAAGGGCAGGAAAGTTGGGCATTAATCCTGCCTTGAGTGATGTGCCACATAATTTGGACAGAATACCCCAATCCAGTGTCACCCAGAGTAAATGAAGATTTCTTGGGGTCACAAATGGAGCACATTGGACACTAAATGACTTGTCACTGGAAACACTATTTGTATGGTGCTCATAGAAGAACAAACTGGATATACACAAGTATATGGTATGGTTTTCTATGGCTGTGGAAGGTCATGAGCTTTATCCATGGGACCAGAGCAGCAGGGGAGTGAGATCAAGGGTCCCAGTTTATTCCTAGAAGGGATTTGCAAGCATGATCTGCAAAGTGTAGCTGCTAACAGTCGAGCTCCTCTCTCGCCAGTCCCTGAGGGTAGACAGGACCAATGCAGTCCACCCAGCAGCCCTGCCTGAGCCCTCTCCCCCCTACCTCAGTAATAACTCCAGGCCTGAGCAGTTCTTTCTGGAAAAAGGATGTCCAGGCACTCAGGGTTCCAACAGTTTTTTTTCTATTCCATGGACTCCATCCTAACCCACCAAGCTTTGGGAGCAATGGCAACTGTGCATGTGCATATCTCCCTGGATCAAAAACAAGTGGCTTCACATTGATGTACAAGCACTTCCAGGGACTAATATCACCCCCACCCACCCCGGAGTGAAGAAAAAGGATGAAAACCACAGCTCCCTGTTTATTTCTAGAATAGGCTCCCACCACCTTCTTGCAGTGAGCACAGGCAGCTAGGTTCTAACCAATTGAATCAGGAATTCAGTCCCCAGCCAAGTAGGAGAGCTTCTCAGTCTTAGACCAGCTGTGGGGAAGGCTCCTATCAAACAGGTGAAGGAACAAGTCCTCCAATGACATAGATATGGAGCAAAAGACATGCTGATGACATGGGGCTAGAATATAAGCTTAGTGCAGACAATTTTTAAAAATAGCATGGAGTTCTTTAAAAGCTAACAGTAACAAGCACTCTGGATGCATTTCCAAAGGAACTTGAACCAGTGTGTTAACAAATGGCTGCATGCCCATCGCTGTTTCAGGATCCACAGGAGACAGAATGAGGGAACATCTGAAGTGGCTTCTGGATAAGGAGACTCCTCCCAGTCACAGGGCCATCACCTACTCCCCTGAGAAACTACTTCTCCTAAATGCACCTGCTCGTAGGTCAACTGGTGGCTGATATTTACCAGATGCTCAAGAGGTCTCAGATGTGCCTGGTGTGGGATCCCTGTGTCAGGCAGAGCCAAACCAGGACAAGGAAAATATCACAGAGGGCATGAGACCCCTGGGACATGCAGTACACAGATTGGGGACACTCAGCCCAAAGACATTCTGACAAGGTGTCTGGCCTGGGAGAGGAAGGGAAAATACACACACGCAAGCATTTTTACAAATGTCTAGTGTTTTTTAGTGTACTTTTCTCTCATGTGAAATGCTCAAACAGAAAACAAAACTTTTGCTTCTTATTTTATTACACTGGGGAGGAAAATTGTCACTGGAAATGGGGACAGGGGACTGGAATTTGAGGAATTCATTGATACATGTGTACAGGTTTCGTCACGAGATGGGGTTGTGGATCTGACACTTTGTTACCCTTACATTTAGAACATTCAGGGGGACCCAGGCAGGAGGCCCAAACCTGTAATCCCAGCCATTCGGGAAGCTGAGGCACAAGTCCAAGGCCACACTCAACCCCTGTCTCAAGCTAAATGATAAAAAGTGTGAGGAATGTAGCTCCATGGTAAAGGAGCTCTGCATTCAACCCACTATGCCCCCGTGCCACCCAAAAAGAAACAAAAGCTCGGGAGGAAGAAAAACCTGAGACCCTGCAGATCTCAGCCCCCTTAGGTATGAAAAGGGCCCACTGAGCGGTGATTCTCAGGGTCACAACACTCTGAAATCCACCACAGAAGAAACTCAGGGAGAAGACTTGAGCTGCCAATTTGCACAGAAGATACCCATGTGTTCAATAATAAAAATAAAAAGAATCCAACAACTTTAGAAACCTGAGAAATGTAAACTAAAACCCTATTAGAGAGAAAATTAAATACTATCAATGAAGATAGGAAACAAAAGAATTCTAACAAACAAGGAGTTTAACTGCTTCTTAACTATTTGTGGAAACTGTTTTGCTGTTAAAGACACATGATAGTCCCCCAACGCAGGGACTTGCTGAAATAAGTTCTATTACCAGGATAATACATTAATAGTCATGGGATATTCAGCTTAAAAATAGTATAAACTACCATGGGTAAGTTTTACAGGGTGCCATATACATGTGGTATTATGTGTAACTATGATGCACTAATAAACAATCCAGCATGCTTTACTCTTAATGGAAGCATCCAGTCCTAAAATTCATCCACAAAGTTAAATATATGTAAACTTAAACAAGAAACTTTTGAATTATAAGAGCAAAAAATTATAAAAGAAAAAAGAAGAAGAAGAAGTTATTACCTAACACGTGCATTGTGAAGCTGTTCTGTTACAATTGTCATCAAGGAATCCCGACATCAACAGAGTCCACCCACGAAACCACGTGGTTGTAAAAATCATACACTTAATTGCAACGGAAAAGTCATTATAAATCAAACCCTAACAAGCCCAATCTCAGAAACTTAGCTAGACCCGCGGTCAGAATAAAAACTAAAAACTACCAGGGAGAGAGCTCAGTGGTAAAGCACCCTTTTGTTGTTAACTACCGAAACACAACAACAACAAAAGAAAAAATAAAACCAATAAACTCCACAAAACTAGTTTAGGAATAGGCAAGGTCCCTGTTCACCGCAGCTTCCCTCCTGCAGGAAAATGGTGTTTGAAAATTTGATGTTCTTGGGGGGAGGGGGGGTGCTGGGCATTGAACTCAGAGGCACTCCACCACTGAGCCCCATCCCCAGCCCTATTTTGCATTTAATTTCTAGGCAGGGTCTCCCTGAGTCTCTAAGTGCCTCACCCACTTCTGGAGGCTGGCCTTGACCTCGCAATCCTCCTGCATCAGCCCCCACCCCCAGCCTCTGGGAATGACAGGTGTGTGCCATTGCCTGGCTTGGAATTGGATTCTTCTAGTGCTGCCATCTGTCAATAACCAGAGTCCAGGAAGACGCCAGGCTGCCTCGCTCACCTGCCAGAGAGATAGGACTGAGCAGGGGCTGAGGCTGCCCCAGGGGATGGGGAGGCTGCCAGGAGTCTCCGCCACTGTCACGCTCTCCACCCGGCTGGCCAGGGGGACAGAGGGGCACTGTCAGCAATGTGCTCAGGCCTGGGGTTGCAGAGAGCCCCCGGAGTCAGGGTCCGCCAACTCAGGTTCCCCACACAGCCTGTCCCTCCAGACGGACTCCCTGCCCCGCCTCCCTCCTGAGCCTCCCTGTGCAGGCACCAGGTGCCACTTCACACTTACCATCTCCTGGTGCCCAGCAGCCAAGCCTGCCCTGGGGAGCTTCCGCTCCTGCATGGCAGGGCCACCCGGGATGCTGGGCACGAGGGAAGCCTGGAGTCCAACTGCAGGTATCTGAGTGGAACCGCGGACAGCGGAGAAATAAATCCCATTCCGAGCTCGGAGGCCCGCCCCCTTCTGCTGGCTACGCTCAGGATTGGAAAGCGCTCAGCACGAGGGCTTCTGATTGGACAGGTAATCAGTCAGTCACCGCTCTCTGGAGTCTGAGCCCAGTGAGCTTTCTTTTTGAGTGACAGGGGGGTGAAATCCGCTCCAGGCAGAGGAAACAAGAATGGCAGGGTTTGGGTGCAAATTTTTTTCGTTTTTCTTTTCCTTTTGAGGTCTCAGCATTGGGTTAGGGTCAGGGTTACCAGAATTCTAAGTTCTGTTGGGTTTGATATTAGGAAAATGAAGTCAATTCTTGAAAGTTTCATCACCTGGATCTCTTCCTATAATAAGACCACCCAAAGCATCTTCGAAAGGCTGACTTGTCCTCTGTTTATCTGTGCAAAATTCTCCAAGCAGAACTGGCCTTTCGCCCCATAGGAACTGCCCTGGAGGAGTTTACCACCCAGTTGGCAGCCTGAGAGCTGATGTTCCTCCAGCTGAGTTGAATCTATTGGAGCCCACATTGAGGCTGGAGGCAGAGTAAGGAGATCAGCACAGAAGAGACCCCGAGAGTGCAGACCTTAGTAAACCGCAGCTGCACCAGGGCTCCCTCCCTCTCTGGCGCACTGGAGGTTGAATTCAGAGGCCTCGACCTCTGAGCCCCTTCCTCAGCCCTAGTTTGAATTTTATTTAGAGACAGGGTCTCACTGAGTTGCTTAACACCTTGCTTTTGCTGAGGCTGCGGTGGCCACAGCCTTGCACAGATCAAGGCCACCCTGGTTCCTGACAGTCCCCTGGATCCCAGGCAATGGGATCCTGCCTCCTCCTAAAACCAACGACCCCCTGCTCAGGTGTGCATCCTTAGTATCATCTGAATACTCTCCACTTGACAAGAAAAAAGAAACAACAACAACATAAGACAGACCCTACCTGCTTGTCTTGATGCAAACAAAGTCAATGTGTTTCCAAAAAGAGCTCTGGTCTTGTCCCCCCAATACAGTGGTGCAAAGAGTCACATAATACATAGAACACTTATCATTGAGAGGGGCTCAATGGTCTCTCTCTTTAAGGAATAACAATTTGCATTTGATTGGGAGTCCAGGAAAGCCAATTCCAGGTTTTCCTAATTTGGTACATAACTCCATATACTCCAAGGCACCCTGCTCCTCTCTGCCTTTGTTAACTGTAGAGGCCTGGAGATTACCTGCACCCTGGGACCCCTGCACATGCAGATGAATGGGGGGGTCCTATCTTCTCCATTCAGTGCCCTGAACCTCCACCTTCCCAAAGGCTCCAACACCTTTGGCAGCATCCAATGGGGGAGTGGTTTAGAAAATTCTGGAATATACCTAAAGACATTTTCTTATCCGGCTATGATTCTATCAAGTTGGACCCATGATCCTTTTAAGTACTTTTTATCTTTTTCTGTTTTATTCATTCTTTTTAGTTATACATGACCATAGAGTTTATTTTGGTAAAATTATCCAAACATAAAATATACCTTATTCTCCTTAGGACCCCATTCGTGTGGGTGGCATGATGGACAGATTCACTTAGGTATTTTCATATACTTAAATAGGAAGATTATGGTCGACTCATGCTACTGTCTTTCCTGTTCTTATCTCCCCTTTCTTCCTGTTGTGCCCCTTCGTCTAATTTACTGAACTTTTCTTTTTGCTGCCCACCTTCCTTGTGATGTAGATAACATATGTCAGGGAAAACATGTGATTTTTGTTTTGAGGGGATTGCCTTATTTTACTTTAGCATGATAATCTCCAGTTCCATTCATTTACTGGCCAGTGTTATGAAGTCATCATTTTTTAAAGCTGAGTAATATTCCAATATGTATACATACCACAATTTCTTTATCTATTCATCTGTTCATGGGCATTTAGGCTGGTTCTGTAGCTTAGCTATTGTGAGTTGTGTTATCATGAACATTGATTTGGCTCTGTCCCTGTAGTATGCTGATTTTAAGTAATCTGGTTATATTCTGAGAAGTGGGATAACTGAGTCAAATGGTGGTTCCAGTCCTAGTTTCTTGAGGATTCTCCATCCTGCTTTCCACAGGGGTTGTACCAATGTGAAGTTCCTCCAACAAGGTTTGAGCATTCCCTGTCCCCCACATCCTCACCAATTTATTGTTACTGTATTCTTGATAATTGCTATTGTAACTGGAGTGAAAGAGAAGCTTAGTGCAGTTTTAATTTGCATTTTCCTAATTGCTAGATATGTTGCCTTTTCAGAATTTTTTTAAAATATTTTATTCTATTTGAGTCGGACCCAATTTCTTTATTCTATCCATTTATTTTTCTGTGGTGCTGAGGATGGAACCCTGCGTCTTGCACGTGCTAGGCAAGCACTTTACAGCGGAGCCTCAGCCCCAGCCTTCATTTTCAGTACTTTTTACACTTGGTTCTCAGTAACAGCAGCCCAGTTATTTGGGGGACCAGTTTTGCTGCATTTATGAAATGGGAACATTTCTCTTGAAGGAAAACTGAGAAGGTCAAGCCACATGCCCAGGATTCCAGGAATGAGCAATACACAGTTGTCTTGCCCAGGATAAGAAGATTATGTGGCTGCGAAAAGGGAAAGAGCCAGGGACCCCCTGGGGCCAGAACCCCTTTTTCCCCCATGAGGAAAATGATTAATTATTATTGATGTTACTATTCTTCACCAAAATGTGAAATTTCCCTAAATTACCAGCTCCACTTAATTTAGGTCCCTGGATGGAGCTCAGATTTGTCTTGAGAGGCAAGGAAAAGTGAATAACCAACCCAGTGGTTCCAATAACTAAAAAGCTCTCCTTGGAGACAAAACACTGGGTTTTACCCAATAATTAACAATCCAACAGCACCTGATACCCAATTAAGGGGTGATGGAGAATTGGATCAGTGGGTGTGGGGGTCTGTGGGTAGCCAGCTGCAGGATCTTGCCTATGGGTGCATTCCTTGCATCTGAAAAGTTTTTAAACACCAATGAGATAAACAAAGTGGTGAGAACACAAGCAAAACCCTCTGCAATATTCTAGCCAGGAAAATTCATAAGCACTTTAAAAGCATCTTAATGTTTACCCTCAGTCAAATGTGCCTCAATCTGAATGAAACCATTTAAAAAGAGTTGTCATCATGAAAAGTTTCTGAAATCTGCTGGTTTGTGGATCACTGCAAATCCATATGAGTGTATGGCTAAATACATAAGTAAAAATAGAAATCTAATAATGAGCATTTTCTTAAAACTTCTCTCCTGAAAACACTGCCCTATTTGCTTTGATAACTAAATGGCCATTTAATTATTCCTCTAGCAACACTTGAGGTCCATAAAGAACTGTGGAACACATCTGGTTGGTGCATAAATGTTGAGATACCAAAAAGAAAGTTACTCTGAAAATCAAAAGAAAAGATTTATAAATCGCCAGAATGCGGTAATGCTCCCAAAATATTTGAAATTAAAAACAAGGGACTGGGTTTGGGGCTCAGTGATAGAGCACCTGCCTAGCACCTCTGAGGCACTGGGTTTGATACTCAGCACCACATTAAATAGAAATATATAAAATAAAGGTATCCTGTCCAACTAAAAACTATTTTTAAAAATAAAGATCAGATTTATAAAAAAGCAACTCCCTGCAATGCAGCATTTTTCCTAGACCAGCTTTCTGTACCCCCCAATACTAGCATGATTTGAGCAAGCTTAGAAAAATGGGTGATAAATTACAGAAGTCTGATCTGGCCACATCACTAGTTCAGCCCCACTTTAATGTCCCTCTCCAAATAGCAAAACCTCAGACCACGTATTTGCTGTCTCTCCCATTAGGGCTTTCTAACATTTTTTTCTTATTCTTCTTCTGATGCTGGGGATTGAACCTGGGACCTTGTGCATGTAGGGCAAACACACTACGGACTTCACTGAATCCCCAGCCCCTCATTTTCTTTCCTGAATGTGCATCTGTTTTCTAAATAGGACTGTCCATGCGCCTGACAAATGAAGTTAATTTCTGCCATGAAAACTAAAGAACCTACTTTTTCTTAGCCGATGTCCCTTTTTCCCTGGAATCCCTTCCCATCACATAACCTCTCACAGCCAGAGTCAGACTTGAGCTTTGGAATTGTGTGGGGTTTTCATTGCTTGGGGTCTGGTGTCAAATATATCACTGGAGGGAGGTAACCAGCAGCTATGCACTTTTTTTTTTAATAAGCAAAGGACAAGGTTTGGTAACACATGTCATTAAGGCCAGGGATTTCTTTTTTTTTCCATTTTACTTTGGCCTTCAATTTTGATCCTTCTGGCTCAACCTTCTATGTTTCTGTGTCCTCCTAGACACTTTCAGACATTTTCTAAAGAAATTCTTTTAACACACATTTTCTGCTTATTACAATTAACAATTTTTGACTAATTTTTATTCTTTTTTTGTGTGTTGGTTTAGTTCAGTAAACTTCATTTAAAAGGTAATTTATTATTCCCTTGGATTAATTCATAGCTTTTCTTACAGTTGACTTAGCTGTGTTTTTTTCTGGTGGTAAGCAGGAATCCCTTTTTTTAATAGTCCCCAAATATGTGCATGTTTCATATATCTTTAATGAAGCATAAGAAAGTTGGTAAATTTTTAAAATATATTGTGAAGGAGGAAAGGCTTGGTGTAACACAATGTATTTTCCTCTACTGTATTACTCTTCAAAGTAATGTACGCATTTTGAATACTGTGAACAGTAAGATGATTTGAAAAGTTCTCAATGTATATTTCTTTGTAGATTTTTCTTTGATTCATATATATTTCTGCTGTAATGATGGACTTGGATTTAATAATTCACTCCCCTGCTGATGTTCCTTAATTGCTGTAGTTTCCTATGTTTGCAAAATATACTCAGCCCAGTACAGTAAGTGAACATGATTTTTTTAAATTTATTTTTATTTATCTCAGCCATGACTTCTCATCATCCTCGAGAAATTTTACCAGAGCAGGGAATAAAAGAGAGAGAGAATATATGGAAAGTGTGACCTTGACTATTTACAACTAAGGAAACAATGGAAAAATATAGGTGAGAGTAAAGTTCAAAAATCGTATTATAATGGACAAAACCAATTAGTAGTATGTATTTGCAATAAAAATTTTATAGCCAAAATACACAATAAACAATTAATATCTGAAAAATTATTTAATGTATTCCTATTAGTATTAAGGGCAACTCTATTTACTATTGTTGTTTTGTATGGGCTCAAGGTACTCTTTTGTACTTTTATTTAACCTTAATGACATTACCATTCATTGAAGAGTTTTTAACTGACAAACCTTCTCGGTATACAAATTTTCCCTTGTCATTTTTAAAATTTCTTACTCTTTTTAGGTATAAATGATAGTAGAGCAAATTTTGACATATTATACATAAAGTAAAACTCATTTTAGTTAGCATTTTATTCTTGAGGTGTACATGCTGTGGACCTTCCCTGGTGGTGTATTTATATAAAAACATTGAAAAGTTGTGTCTGATTCATTCTACTGTCATTTGTATTCCTATTTCTTTTTTTTTCTTTTCAATCAAACTTTGTCTAATCCCCTGAATTTCTATTCTCTCCCCCTCCCTTGTTGAGTGCTTTAGCATCTCTATATATTATGTATTATATGTAATGTCTGTTTCATTCTACTATCATTTCTATCCCCCTATTCCCTCCCCTCTCTGCACTCCTCTACTTAATCTGAATAAGTATTCTTTCCCATCCCCATTGTGAATTAGCATACACTCATTGGAGAGAACATTTGTTCTTTGTGATTGTGTGTGTGTGTGTGTGTGTGTGTGTGTGTGTGTATGTGTGTGTGTGGTGGGGCTTATTTCACTTATCATGGTATTCCTCAACTCTATCCTTTTACCACCAAATGGCATAGTTTTATTCATCTTTAAAGCTCAGTAATATTCCATTGGTGGGGAAAATTATATATATATACACACATAAAATTTTATTTATCCATTCATCTCTTGAAGGAAACATCAGTTGGTTCTATGGTTTATCTCTTGTGAATTGTGCTGCTATAAGCATTGGTGCACCTGTTTCCCTGTAGTTTGCTGTTTTTTAGTCCTTTAGGTATAGTCCAAAGAGAGGGATAGCTGTGTCAAATGATGTTTTCATTCAGGTTTTTCAAGGCATCTCCATACTGCTTTCCATGGTGGTTGCACCAGTTTGGAGTCAATCTCATGAGCAATATGTAAGTGTTCCTTTTCAAACATTCTCCCCAATATTTATTGTTGCCTGTATTATTAATGATTGCCATTCTGACTCAAGTGATTTGTATAAAATATGTAGGTCCTTTTTTCACATTATTGTTTCTTTTGCTGAGAATCAGCTTTTTAGTTTGAATCTATCCTCTTTATTTATTCTTGATTTTTAATTTTTGTGCTGCAGAGGTCTTGTTATGGAAGTCGGATTGTGGACCAACATTCACCTCAGATTTTTAAATGGCATCCCAAGTTCATGAATGTTTCACTTTTATTGTTTCTCTTACTATCTTGCCTTACAGATCTACATGTTCTAAAGAGACATGAAATAATCTAGCTTCACATACATGTGTTTCTGATGACTGTTATTTTTCAATATGTAGCTACAGATGGTTTAAAATATAAATCTATTATTTCAGACTTTAAATAAAGCACATACATGCCTTGTGTAGGAAATATTCCATCAATAAATCAACATCAAATCTATAATATATATATATATATATATATATATATATATATATATATATATATATATATAAGCCTGGATTCAAATGCATGCACAGCAAACCCAGAGCTTGGCCCATAGCACTTATTGTATACTAGATCTACACTTTAGAACCTCCACGAATGCTCTTATAAATCCTACGACTGAGACTAACTCCACCAGACATTCTTCTTTTTGGGGGGTGGTACAATGACAAAGATTGAACTCAGGGGAACTCAACCCCTGAGCCAAATCCCTATTTTTATTTTATGTAGAGACAGGATCTCACTGATCTGCTTAGTAAATTTTTTTGACTGAGGCTGTCTCTGAACTCATGACCCTTTTTCCTCAGCCTTCCAAGCTGCTGAGATTACATGCAAATACCACTATGTGAGCTCCCCACAGAGCCTTCTTTAACTGGTTGGAACCCACTTGTTCAGTATGTTTTGTCCTAATCCTCACAATTAGAGATTAAATTATTTTCCTTTCTATGAAAAATTATGGCCACAAAGAGATTGGACTCAACAACACCTAATTGCACAGCATGTCCACATTACAACAAAGGTGTGGTATGCAATTCTCCACCTCTCCAAAGATCTCTTCTTGGCTCCACAAAGTTGAGAGTACTGGCCAACCTTCTGCCATGGCTCATTCAGAAGCCTCAAAGGAAGTCAGTGTGTATGAGGGACAGAATTCCACGGGGCACGTTGGTGATTAATAGGCTATTCCAGGGAGTAAGGCAGAGCCCAATTCACCAAAGGCACAGAACTTTCATGTGGCTGGTCCAGGATGGGGGCTGAATGAGGGGATTATTTTCCTCCACCCTTGATGTGTCTTTCCTAACTGTGCGTATGCTGAAATACTCGTTCAATGATTTCCACTCTTTTCCTGTTTTATGTTTCTCTCTCATGTGGCTTTGGAGGTCTCATGCTTTGGCAATTATTGTGACTTTGTTCTTCAGTTTTCCAACCTCCCTCATCCCATCCATGTGGAATTTCTGTCTATGGATATTAGTTTTCATTTTATATATTTCCATTTAGTCCAAATTTCCATTACTTCTAGAAAAAATAATTGTTTAATTCATTATCATGCTTGTACTTGCCCTTCACATGTTGATGATGGCAGTATTCAAGAGCTATCTTCTGATTTCTACAACTGGAACATAAGTGGGTCTGCTTGAAATTACTGTCCTTTCTTTTGACTCCAGATAATGGGGATCCTTTTTAATATAGCATGTTAATGCTTTTATGCATATTTATATACAGTACCCAGAAGACTGAGCCTGCTTTTCACATGGTTTTCTCTCAGAGTAGGTGGAATTGATCATGTTAGTTTCTTAGAGTGGACTCCAGCTCGGACTCTGCCTAGGCTCTAACTAGATTCCATCTGCCTGTGATTTCTACAACATGTGACCTATAGCTCTTCCTTTTCTTTTCTTAATTTTAATATTTCACTTACAGCTTGAGCCACAGGATTGTCACTTTGGAAAAGATGACTTACCAAACCATCACTATCCCCAAGAAAGTGTGCTCCAATGCAAACTAGGAATGGGGGACCCATTACACTCTTCAGGGATTTAGGGAAATTATACGGGTGCCAGGAGTCCCTCACATCAAAGTACAGGAATTATATGTTATGGAACAGATTTGGACTAATTTGACTTTAGGACAAGAATTAGAGTAATTTAAGTTTCCTTATCAACATGAGAAAATAATCTTAATCAAGATCCTTTTCCAGATGTGTCCAGAAAACTTTAAGTGTTTGAAGCCCAGATCACTTGGATTGCTGTTATCTATCAGAGAAGATAATAAAATTAAGAGAGATGAAATGTCTCACTCTGGAAGCCACAGTTCTGTGTTCTCTAGTGGAAACTTCTTGCTTTTCTACATACATTAAAATTACAAATCTGCAGAGACAGAACTTAAACACATCCTTTCCATAAAACTTACAAATATTTGTGCTCTTCTCAGCTTATTCAGGTGACAAAGTACCTCTGTGTCTTCAGATGCAGAGTTAGTGTGGATTATTAAAAGGGCATTAAAGAAGGAAATTCAGTCTACTAGTGAGCTTTCTCAGTAGCTTCTTTGCTTCTAAAAAGAGCAAAAATTTTTAGAAGACAACATCGTCATTGCACCATACTGAACATGGTCCTTTGAGCTCATTAGGACTTTTGGAGCCCAGAGGACCATGTTCTATATGGTGTAATGAGGATATTCTTTTCTAAAGATGTTTGCTTCTTTGAGATCCTGCTCAAATTAGTCAATTTTTCTTATAGGAAATGTCAGTTTGACTTCTTCAATTTTCAATTTAATAACTTCATGGGACATAACTTACATATGGTATGTCATGTAGAGATTTTAAACACTACTAATTTGTATAGTTATTACCAGAGAATTAATAAGTTTTAATATTTTGATTGATAATCTTGCTTTGGTTGTCTTCATAACTCATAGAACCATTATTGTTTGAGTAATTGTACATTTTGAAATCTTTAGAGGGAAATGAGGTTCTATGTTCAAAACATCATTTTATAGAATGGAATCTCACATGGTTAAGAACTTTCAGTTGGTAAATGTCAAACAAGGGACCGTGATCAGAAGGAAGTACATTAAATATTTTATAAAATCAAATAAATGTGCTGGTAAGTTTCAATTCATGGTGCCAAATTATAGGCTTGTTAATATAATTCACAAGAATTTGGAAGAATATTTTTATGTATTAGTCCATTTTGTTTTAATCACTAAAAACATTTTGCAATATCTAATAATGAAAATGTGTAAATTTAATTTTGCTTAGAGGAACATTCTGGACACTTGAAATCCATCCTGCCCTGGTCACTTTCAGATTTTTTTCTAAAATTGAATTTTTTTTGTCATTAGCATGCACAGATAAATGTGACTCTAAGACACACAGAGAAAGATAAAGCAGAATTACTGAAAGCTGAACTTTACTTTTCCATCACAACATCCATCAGGGGTAAAAGACTCTCTTGCAGGATCATGTATGTTTCCCAGAATGAGAGCTTGGTGTCTGCAGAGAAGTGCATGGGCTCTCTCATCTTTGAGGAGGTTTATAGAACAGGGTAGAGAAGAGTGTGGCTGTGGGGTCTCTAATCAAGTCCTCCAGAGACCAATCAGGAAGCAAGCCTGATTTTATTGTGCAGTTACCATGTATATGTACTCAGGCAGTGCCTAAGCAAAATATAGACAGCCACCAATGTAATGTCTGCTAACTGTCCTTGCAGTGAACAATCAAAGAGTGGGACTGCAACACATGGCTTCGTGCCCAGAGTTGTGCTGATGGGGTAAGCAGTTTGCAACTCACACACCTAGAATAGGGTGTGGCCTGTCGCTCAGAGGCCCTTAACCTATGCCCTATATGCAGTACTCCATGCACTTTTGCCCACAGAGAAGAACCTCTGGGGCTTCTTCTTTCTTGACTTTAAAGAACAATTTCTCTTTAAGTTGCTTTTCTCAGGAAAATTTAAAATAATAGTAATATAAATATCATAGCTTTAAGTGTTAACCCTGAGCTGTATTTTCAAACCCGGACGATTTACAAAAGCAACCCATGGTTCTCATATCTACTTCTCACAAAGAGCTGCCATTTAGTCAAGTCTTGCCCAGGGTTTGCTCATTGTGTTACTGGAGGGTGTGTTTTGCAGTAGAGGTGCTGGGTGCTGTTGTCGCCCTCACTGAGGTGTCAGTCATTTCTCCCTAGTGCTATTTATAGATTCCCAGAACACAAAGAGGCACAAGTAAGAGGTTTCTGCCAAAGCTGTCATCAGTCCCAAGCTCACTTGCTTGAAGCAAGACCAGTCTCAATTCTCCATCTCCCTTTGGCTGTTAGTTTATACAAAGAGGACATTGGGAAGGTTGGCAGTAATGGTAAAGCTGATCTGTGAGATGAGGAAAACTTCAAGCTGTAAGTCTGCACATTTGTTGTTAGAAGTGACAGATCCAATTTCCTCTCCCGTTATGAACAGGATGGTGCTCAGATTGCATATGAGAGAAGAGATGTTTCTTCCTCTCAATTTCACCCTGGAATATGCCCACCCAGAGCATCTGAATAACCCTAACTTACAGTGGGGTGTCTTTCTCCTGTGATTGTCTCTACTTATGTCCTGACCACCAGCTTGTGTATACTGCCTGAGCTGTCCTCACTAGATGGTTGCAACACAGATGATGGTGCATGGATCGTACAGCCTCCCCTGACTTTAGTGACACCACCATATCTAACATGACTCCTTCCTGGATCCAGATACTAGAGGGAGTCTTTACTATCAGCTCTAACAAACAAAACTTCTGATTTTTTTTTTTTTTGAAAATTTCTTGTTCATGTGTGATCTGTTTTTTCTCATCTTTTCACTTGGCCTTTCCTTCTTCTTACCATATGTGAATTCTTCAAATGTAACCTATTTCAGAAATCTGTGTTAGATTTCCTATGATTTACATATCCTTCCACACAGAATGCCCACTCTAGGGGGCAGCTTGATTTCTCCAGTGCATAAAGGACACGAGTGCCCAATACAATAGGGCATCCGTGGACCAAGCTGGAAGTATCACTCCGTAGACCCTTGTTTGAGAGGTATTTCTCAGATTACCTCCTTGATTTCAGAGAGTTTGTGTTATGTCTCATGATCTCCTGGACTATGTTGTGCGATGCATAATGTGCACAGCTGGGAAGTTACATAGCTCAGGATTTCAGTCATCTATGAATCATTCCCATTCCCCAAAGTGCTTCCTAACAACAATGAAGCCTCAGCAGGGACATTACTACAGATATTTCTTCACAACACTACCATGGTACATTTACACAATTTTTATCATACTTGATGCACATCATTTAGTGATGATTGTGGTTCAAAACTGGAGCTAGCAGAATGACTAGACTGTGCTTTATCCTGGCCACTATGTGTAAGAAGATTAGTTCTCATT
Organism: Ictidomys tridecemlineatus; assembly: GCF_052094955.1. Taxonomy (NCBI): domain Eukaryota; kingdom Metazoa; phylum Chordata; class Mammalia; order Rodentia; family Sciuridae; genus Ictidomys; species Ictidomys tridecemlineatus. The sequence goes on along the minus strand of NC_135492.1, from coordinate 34,873,201 downwards.
ATTGCATGAAATTGTGTCCCTTTCTTTGAAGCATACTATCAGTAAAGGGTCTAAGTTCTTTCCAATACTGATACAGAAATTTACCCTCAGAAAACAATTTTCCAACAGTTTCAAGGCAATGAACAATGCATCCATGAGTTCTTGATTATTACTGCAAATTCATGGCACCTGCACACTCCAGTTTGTATGACTGCATTTTCCTCAGCTACACTGATATTAAATTCATCTAATGGCCTGAAGACACACGTGATTAAAACATGTCATTTATTGAGTGTTAGAAAATTTAGATTGTTTAAAATGAATTGAAGCAGATTTTGTGTGTCACAGAAAAGTGATAAAATGCAGTTTTTGGTTTTAAATTGCACATATCTTTTTGTTGTTGAGACAAGGCAATTTAAAAACCCTCCTCCTTTCCTTTGTACCCCAGATTGAACCCAGGGCATTTAGACATTAAACTGTCTCACCAGCCATTTTTTATATTGGGAGAAAATCTTGCTAAGTTACTGAGCTTTGGCCTTATAATCTTCTGACTCCTTAGCCGATGGGATTGCAGGCATTTAGCCTCACTTTAAAGCATTTTTAAGTAATTTTTACATGCTAATATAGATAAATTTAAGCTTATACTATAAAAATATTTGACTTACATAAAATAAATTCATAAGAATTGGCATATGCTATTTATAATATAGATCTCACCAAAAAATAACTAAGGCTTAGTGATTAAATGTGAACCCTAATATATTTGAGGGGGTACCAGGGACTAAACTCATGGGAACTCAACCAGTGAGCCACATCTCCACTACTATTTTGTATTTTATTTAGAGACAGCATCTCACCAAGTTGTTCAGGGTCTTGCTGTTGCTGGATTTGAACTCACCATTCTCCTGTCTTAGCCTCCCAAGGCACTGGGATTATAGTTTACAATTTTTAAATTTATATAATTTTTTCTGGATTTACCATGGGAGACTGTCTTTTTCTAGTGATTTTTTATATTTCACAAATCCTGTATGTTTGCACTCATATATTGAAGCTGAAAAAGTTGACCACAAAGAACTACAAATGAGAAAAGCTTTTTATGTCTGTTTTAAGAGACAGATGGCAAGGAGTGCCAAAAAGCGTTAAGAGGGAAAAGTAACTCTTAGGTTTTATAGCCCATAGTTTGAATTGGAGAAGTAATTATTAGACTGTAGACATTCTAAAAAGAGTTCACAGGTTTCAAATATCAAAATGATATTCTAGAATGTAGAAATCACACAGATTTGATCACTACACATATTCAATTAAAATGCTCGGTCCTATATGTAGATACCAATTAAAAATTAAAGAATAATTAACACTTCAAGTCAAGTAGCAAAAATAAACAAGAATGGCTGGAAATACAAACCATGCCTCAATAGTAACCTTAAATGTTACTGGCTTAAACACACCAACCAAAAGACATAGGCTAGTAGCCTGGATTTTAAAAAAATCCAACCATATTCTGCCTCCAGAAGACTTGGGAAAAGACGTACTGAAGGTGAAAGATTGGGAAAAAACATACCCTTCACATGAACCTTGAAAGCAAGCAGAGGTCTCCATAATTATATTAAATAAAGTAGACTTTAAGCCAAAGTTAATCAAAATAGATAAAGAAGAACATCTCATACTGCTCAAGGGAACCATACACCAACAAGACATAACAATCATAAATGTATATGCCTCAAACAATGGGGCACCTGTGTTCAAACAAACTCTTCTCAAGTTCAAGAGTCAAATTGACCAAAACGTGATGTGGGGAGACTTTAACACACACCTCTCACCACTGGATAGATCTTCCAAACAAAAGTTGAATAAAGAAACTATAGAGCTCAATAACACATTAATAACTTAACTCATATATATAGAATACATATCAGATTGGAGGAGGAAGCATGGCCCCACCCCACACGCTAATCTGGAGGAAGGCTATCAACCCTTAAAACCTAAAATTAAACTATTAATTATTGAATATTAACAGTTTTCCCATTTTGTTTCCATAATATTTTTTTGCAATTTACTTTCACCTTAATTATTTACTTTGCAGTGAACAATTCTTTTGTTAATACTTTCATTTATATTGTTTTCCCTATATTTGTGAATGGATTGTGCCTCAATTTTAACACTGCTCATTACTACTGTATATAATTTAAATGATTTAATGTTGACCATTTAACCAATGACATTATTCCAGTAATTCTTATGTTTCATTAGTTCATGGAAATTGCTTAGAAACATTATAGAAATAATAGTATCATCTGCATATGATATTTGATTTTTGATTTATAAAATACAATTTAATATTCTGAAACAACATTTATAAGTTAGAAAAGCATACATTTTTTTTCTTTTCCTAAAAATAAATTGATAAATACTTCAGTTCACACCATTAACTATGAAAACAGTTCATAGCTGCCATTAAGTGGATTGAAAAAGAATTTTCCTCTGGTCATAATTGGCCATAGGTTTTACAGTAATTTAGTAAGTAATTTGCCAGAGATTTGCTCTATCAAAATGATGTTTGGAAACTTTCCATATGACAATGTCCCTCTTGGTCATGAAGTCCAATCATTCTTTTTGTTGTTGTTCTCAGTTTGATAGGGGTTTTGAATATCTGCATCAACATCTATAAAAAGATGGTCTGCAATTTTTATTCTTATGCTGTGTTAACTGGTATTTCTGGCCTTACAGAAATAATTAATCAATTTTCTTCTTCTACATTTAGACATTATCATGAATTATTGTTACCTATCCTAATTACATGTTTCATAGAAATCACCTGTGAAGGCTCCTTTTTAAAAATGTGATTACGGTTTGGTTTTTTGGTGGGTCAATTTTTAGAGGTAGGTTTTTGCCATTTTTGCCTCAGGTTCCTTAGCCTAAATCCTTCTCCTTCTGTGGCCTCAATGTAGTCAAGACTAGTGGCATGTGCTCCCATATCAGCATAACTGCATGTATGTTTTAAGCAGCTGTAAATTTAAATGTTGATTTGTAGGTCTATTTTACATTTCTTCACATCTGGGTCTACTAATGTATTCTATTGATTTCTGAAGTAATTTTCAAAGTTGATTATTATCTAGTAATTTATCTATATATTGTTATTTTTCAGGCTTGAGATTTTCTTGGCAATTAACATGGAATAATGAGGGAGCATAATGTGAGAAAATGAGAACCTGACATTTTGCTAATTGATCTCAAATGCTCCGTGAAAAATGGAGAGTGTGCACCCATAATCCTGTGAGACAAATAAAGCAGAAAAGCTAAATTATCATTTTATGTAGCCTAATACGTGATTTTGAGTAACTTTCATATGTCTTTACACACTTGTTTAATTTTAGAACAGAATCTAATATTTTACCATATTTAAATTAGGTTATGAGGGGTTTATATTAAATTTTGGTGAGTTGTGTAAGTTTCTTATATTTTGGATGTTGATCTTTTATCAGACATGGGGCTAGAAACGGTTTTCTTTAACCCAGTCTACTTTTACATTTCATTGATTGATTCCTTTGCTGTATAGAAGCATTTTTATCTTTAAATAGTCTCAGCTGTTTTTCCTTGCCCAGTCTCTGCATATTCTATCTAAAACAATTGCCAACACAAATGGCAAAAAAAGAAATTTTTAATTTTCTTCTGGAATTTTTATGCTTTCAGGTTATATCACAATGAGATATAACCACACGTGTGTGGGCTCAATCCTCATAATATTGGTAGATAACACATACTGCAGAGGATATGCAAAAAAGGAAATATTTGGACATCCTTGCCAGGAATATGAATTTGAATAGATATTAAAAATACTATAAGTAGGTTTTTCAAAAAATTAGAACTAGAGATGCCATATGACCCAGACATTGAGAATACTCCTGTATTTTTAGGATTCTTCAGAAAAGTAGAATACACAAAAAATGTACATGTGTATACAGAAGGGAGCTTATTATATTCACTCACATAATCATAGGAGTAATAGTAACCAAATGTTTGCCTACAGAATGGCAAAACTAGGAAACTGGTAACAGCTCAGTCCAAGAAGCTGGAAGCTTCACAATATGAGGGAAAAAATGAAGCAGCTGTGGTCCAAAACAGAGGACTTAAATGATCCTGGTAGACGAAAAAACAAATAGCCTGATCAAAGTGGGCTAAAGATCTGAACAGATACTTGTCAGGATAGGATATACAATCAATAAATATATAAAAATTTGTTCTTCATCTCTAGGAATCAGAGAAATGCAAATCAAAACTACTCTAAGATATCATCTCACTCCAGTCAGCATGGCATCTATTATGAAGACAAACAACAGTAAGTGTTGGAGAGGATGTGGGGAAAAGGTACACGTATACACTGCTGGTGGGACTGCAAATTGATGCAGCCAATTTGAAAAGTTGTATGGAGATTCCTTGGAAATATTGGAATGGAACCTACATTTGACCCACCTATCCCTCTCCTCAGTCTAAGCATAAAGGTTTAAAAACATCATACTACAGGGACACAGCCAGATAAATGTTTATGACACCATAAAACACAATAGCTAAACTATGGAGCGAACATAGATGCCCTTCAGTGCATGAATAGATAAAAAAATGTGGCATATATACACAATGAAATTTTACTCAGCAATGAAAGAATAAAATCGTGGCATTTGCATGTAAATGGATGAAGTTGGAGAAGATAATGATAATGAAGCTACCAATGACTGCCCTCTAAAAACAAATGCTAAATATTCCCCTGACATAAGGGGGCTGACTTACAGTGGAGTATGCAGGGAATAGAGAATACGAGGAATAGATGAATTCTAGATAAGGCTGAAGGGTTGGAGGAAACGAGAGTGGACGGGGATTAGCAAGGATGGTAGAATGTGTCATACATTCAAAATACATGTATGAAGCCTTGAATTGGGTGTCAACTTACGTTGCAAAAAAAAAAAAGATCCAAAAATTGTGGTATATATGTGTATTAAAAAATTGTAATGCAAAAGATAAAAAAAGAATTGCATTAACTTACATTAGGTAGAGGAAAGTGAAAGAAGGGGAAGGCAGGGGATGTGGGGATAAGAAAGAGAATGAAAAAGACATTATTACTTTAATGTATGTATGTGACTGTATGACCCATGTGATTCTACAATATGTATACTCAGAAAAATGAGAAATTATATCCCATCTATGTATGATATATCAAAGTATATAAATACATTCTACTGTCATTCATAACTAATTAAAACAAATAAAAAATTTTAAAAAGACCCAGGTAGAGCCAATGGTTTAAGTCCCCAAAGGGGACTTCAAAAAGCTTGGAGCATAAGTGAGTTACTGCTTCTCTTGCTTTTTTTAAATCAAACCTATTGAACACCAATGTATATGTTCATTATCAGTTCCCTAGGCTTTCTGACTAAGCCTTCTGGAAGCACACTCACAGACACCTGCAGAGATCGTCCACACCAATTCTCCGGGTATCTCAATCAACTCAAATGGACAGCTGACATTAACCACTTCAACAATTGAAGGAAATAAAGTCCATCTTTAGGAATATCTACCCTCCCAAGTTAACTGCAATACTATCACACCCTAAATTTCCAAAGAGTAACTCAGGAAGAAAAACCTATGGTATATTACAGATAATATTGAAAGAGAGATTTATCATTGTGTTTACACACAAATGTATCAACATACATATATAACCTCTTCAATTTTTTAAAAATTATTTTGAGACAAGGTCTTTTAAGGTGCACTGGGTGTCACCAATATGTGAAGCTGGCACCAAGATCATAATTCTTCTCCCTCAGCCTATCGAATCCCTAGCATGACAAAAAAAGTGTGCCTCCACACCTCACTTATTACTCAACTTTAAAATAAGGATGATGTATATGGCACTGTTGCCAAAACTTTAAGGCTAGCCTTAGTAGTTTGGTAACATTCTTTCTTAAAACTGAAAAAGATAATGATGGTGGATCTCTCTCACAGGTAAGGCAACTCTGGGTCCAGACCCCAGAAACAAAAGAATATTCTCCAATAACACAGACAAGCTGGAGGACTCTAGGATAAGTGAGATGATTCAGATGCAGAAATACATTGTATACTCTATGTTCAGAGCCTGGAAGAAAATAGAATGGATATGTAGGAAGAGCCTGGTTGTTATCAGGAAGCTTCATCAATAATATCACATCATATAATGGAAATTCCAAATGACAACAGGATTGTGTTCTTAGTGTAGAATTTGATAATTTTGAGAGATGATGGGTTTTTTCATCACATAGCAATTGCACATACTTATGGTATTCAGTGTGATGTTTATATATATGCATATACATGTATTCATAATATCCAAACATCCTCTTCTGCCCTTGATGCCCCCCACACACTCCTCAGCAATACTAATCATTATTATACTTGCACAGGATATTATATTAGTTAACATATGAGATGTGACACTATTGTGTATTTCTTCCCTTAGCATGACATCATCCAATTTCATCTATTTTACTGACCATTATTGATGGCTGAGTAAAACACCATGGTAAATATATAATGTACTTTCTGGTGGATATGTTCAATTGCCTACCTACCTCACTGGCTTTTCTCTATATCTGTATTGTTAAACATACTGTTATTCAACTTAAATTTATGTAAGAAAAGAAAGCAACAACTACAAAAGAATGAAGAAACTGGGAGTGGGGGCACATACCTGCAATCCCAATGGCTTGGGAAGCTGAGGCAGAAAATTCACGAGTTCAAAGACAGACTCAGTAAATTAATAGGGACCTATACAACTCAGTGAGACACTGTTTTTTAAAAAAATTAAACATGACTGGGGAAGTGGCTTTGTGGTTTAGTGATTCTGGGGCCTATCCGTAGTATACCCCCTGCCCCCCCCCAAAAAAAAAACTAGAAACTATCTCCTAACCTGATTTTATCAAGTGAAAAGAAGCCAAGGCATAAGAAAAACATATTCTTTAAGTTTGTTAACATAAAGGTAATAAGTTATCTCTTTGAATTTTTCACAAAGTGCAATATTTTGAGAGCATTCAGTAGGTTATATTACATGAAAAACTGCTCTTGTGCAAATAATGAAATAAAACATTAGCAAGGTGTGGTGGTGCATGACTATAATTCCAGTATCTCTGGAGGCTGATACAAAGCCAGCCTCAACAACTTAGGAAAGGACTAAGCAATTCATTGAAATCCTGTCTCTAACTAAAGTACCAAAAAATAGATCAGGAATGTTGCTGAGAGGTTGAGTGCCCCTGGACTCAATCCACAGCATTAAAAACAAAGACAAAGATAAATAAGACATTAAAGCTGCTGAATATTTATATTTTCACTGTTCCAAATATTTGACCCAATACTCCCAATTTCACTTCATCCATCAATTTATAATTGAAATCCCTGGTTATTTGTTTGTGAGAGAAAGGAGACAGAGTTGTTCCTGAACACTGCCATTCCTTTGCTAGTTTCTGCCATAAGCTAGGCAAAGATCTGCCCATTGTGACCCCCAGTGTACTGTGGCTCAGCCTTTTCTCTTTATGCAAGGTTGCACCTTGAAGAGTGGATGTTGGCTTGACTGCTAAAGAGGGGAAGAAGTAAAAGGGAAGTAATGTGTGTGGGCGTATGGGTGGGGTGTGATAATGATGACTTCTGACCAAGTCCTACGCATAATCATCTTTTTAAAATGTACCCAGTAAATAAATTGTTTTCTTATATATCTTCTGGGATCCTGATCCTACAGTTAAATGTAGGGACCCTATTCTTCATACCCAGCTACCTTAGAATTGCTTTTCTCAGTTTGATGCCTCACAATTTGAAATACTTAGTCCCCCTTCCTCAGAGCCTTGACCTCATGTTTCTTTTTCTTATATATTTAATATCTGGAAAATCCTCAAATACTAAGTTGCTGGGGAATTCACAGTTGATGTTTCTCTTCCAAGGATAAGGATAGACATTTTCTCTCATTGTGGCTTCTACCTTCTACTCACAAAATGGGGACATTATTCACGTTCGCAAACCTAGATATTATCCTGAGCCAACCTGTAATATGAAAGTCAAGAATTTAATCCCTGGGGCTGGGGCTCAGGGTTAGAGCACCTGCCTAGCACATGTGAGGCACTGGGTTAAATCCTCACCACCACATAAAAGTAAATATATAAAAAATAGGTACTCTGTCCACTACAACTAAAGAAAACAAAAAAGGCTAATCTCTACCAGGGTTGTGATGGCACATGCATGTAACCCCAGCTGCTCTGGAAGCTGAGCCTTGAGGGTCACAACTTTGAGTCTAGCCTCACTAACTTGGCAAGACCAAATCTCAAAGAAAAATAAAAATGGGATGATGATAGAGCTCACTGGTAGACCATACCTAAGTCTTGTCCTCAGGATCACAGAGGAAAGTTTTTAAATCCTATCTTTTTTTTTCTATGAGTTAAGGTCACCACAAAAAAGAAGGTGGCTTAGGCATAATGGTATATTTCATAAAAACAAGCCAAGTTAAATGTTCAAGTGTTCACATTTCTTGAAAAATTCCCAAGTATTTTGCTTTTGATATTATGGTCATTAGAACTGTCTTTAATTTTATGTTTTCTACTTATTTTTTTATGCACATAAATAACTTATGATATTAAATTATATTACTGTAATGAGCTCATCTGATGCTTCTAATAGTAATTAGTTAACTCCTACATTAAAAATATCTAATTAAAATCCACTTCTACCTCATACCTCATATTGGAAAACCACAAAAGCTAGACAGCAAGAAACAGAAATAAGTTGCAATACCCCTTTGACAAAGGCAAAGATACTGGTGAGAATCTCAGAAAAACTCTATTCCCTAAAAGTCAGAAACCAAGAGAAAAAGACCATAATCTCCCCCAAACACATGATTTTATTCTTTTATTGCTGAATAAAATTCCATTGTGTATAGATAATGCAAAATTTTATCCATTCATCTCCTGAAGAGCATCTAGGTTGGCTCCACAGGATAGCTGTTTGAAATGATGGTTCCATTCTCAAATTTCCAAGAAATCTTCATACTGCTTTCCATATTGCCTGCACCAATTTGTAGTCCCACCAGCAGTGTATGAGTGTACCATTTTCCCCACATCCTCGCCAACACTTGTTGTTGTTTGTCTTCTTAACAGCTGCCATAATAAAATTTTATTATACTAAAATTCACAAAGACACACACACACACACACACACACACACACACACAATCGGGTTGTTCTTTGGTTTCTCTGAACAAGACCATGTGGAGTAGGAACCTACAAACAGAATGTCATCCTACTGCCAGATAATAGTAAGAATTGGTCCATGGGCAGAATTCTGGAATCACCCACAACATCTCCCATAAACTTCAGGATCAAAGGGGTGTGATGCCTAGAGATGTCAGAAAAGACTCACTGTTTTCCTCCCCATTTCTTGATAGTGTTTTCTGGGCCAATAAGCTTTGCTCTACTTTGATTACATTTTATGTATTATCTAAAATCTTCTCTTGCAAGAACACAAGAGCCAAGAAACACAATATAACCTCCATATCCCTGGGATCACAACCAGCTACAGTGTAAAATCTTATTGCTTTACTTATTTACTCACTTCATTTGATATATTTATTAATACAGGTGGACACCAGCAACCGCTCTAGGTCCTGTTGGAAGGTAACAGTCACACACCTACACACAGCATCCTAAGGGGAGACTGTTAAAACAGGAACTCTGACTCCTCATTGTTCATGAAGACTCACCCAATATTAGAACTTTGAATATTTTATTTTGAGGCAGAGTCTTGCTAACAGGCCAACTGTGGCCTCGGACTTTAGATCCCCCTTCAGCAGCCTCCTAAATGCATGGGCTTACAGACATGTGCTACCAAAATTGTCCTTTGCTTATTAAAGAAATGCATAGCTGCTAATTACCTCCCTCCAGTGATGTATGTGATATCAGACCCCAAACAATAAAAAATCCCACACAATTCCAAAGCTCAAGTCTGACTCTGGCTGTGAGAGGTTATGTGATAAAAAGGGATTCCAAGGAGAGAGAGAGAGACATCAGCTCAGAAAAAGTAGGTTCCTTGGTTTTCATGGCAGAAAAGAATTTCATTTTTCAGGCGCATGGATACACCTATTTAGAAAAGCAGATACACATTCAGGAAAGAACGTGAGGGGCTGGGAATTCAGTGATGACGGTAGTGTTTTTGCCCTGCATGCATAAGGTCCCAGGTTCAATCCCCAGCACCACAAGAAGAAAGAAAGAAAAAAATGTGAGAAAGCCCTGAAGAGAGAGACAGCAAATACGTTGTCTGAGGTGTTGCTATTTGGAGAGGGACATTTAAGTGGAGCTGGTCTAGAGATGGGGCCAGATCAGACTTCTGCAATTTCTCACCCATTTTTCTTACCTTGCACACATCATGCTTGCTGCGCCCTTCCCCTGACTCATGCAATGGCAAGGCCCTACTGAGGTGGATGGCGCAAGGCATCCATCCTCTGGAGGAGTGCAGTATGTTTCTGGGAATGGGCTGATTTGTTTTGTATTCCTTTAATAAGTATAGTTTTGATTTCTCATATGACCATTAAGTATGAAGGAAAAATCATGACTTTCTCAATTAATGCAACTACTTCTAAAGCATAGATCTGTTTGCTGTAAATGCAATGATTCAGCTGTGGAGTGTAAATTGTTAATGTCTAAAGAAAAACTCCCTGTATTCTTGTCAAGGAAGTTTTTGAGAAATTATATTAAAATCTAGAGAAGAAAAATTAATGTTAAGAAGATAGATTAGTGCTTAGTACTGGGTAACTTGTTCTTGTTCCTGTGCACAATGGTTTGTGCTCTTACTCTTGTTTGATTAAAAGTAATAACAAATCAACTACTGCCGTAACCATGGCACTAGTTCCAGTCAGTAAGTCAAGAAAGAATAGTCAAGGTATAGGCGAATAGTTTGGGACATTTGTAACTATTATTAAAAGTTAACTAAGCAGAAACAGCTCAAAGCAAAACTCGAACTGAAAGTACAAATGCTTGCTTATGCATAAGCCAAGATATATTCTTCTATTCTGATTGTAGCTATGTAATATTTTGTTTTGTTTGAATAATGATTTCTGTTTTGTAACCACAAAGTACTGTAAACCTGCCAAAATGAAAAGTATATATGATCAACTTTACAAGTAAAGATTGGGATCAACACCTTCACTTTGGTGTCTGTGTTGTTTCTCCACCCCCTCTTTCACCGACTCCTCACCATCCGTTCGTCTCCTGAGACCCCCTGTTGGAGCTGGTCTCCAACACATGCTCATACTTGTGGATACAGGAAGCTGGTCTAGAAGAAATGCTGCATTACGGGGAGTTGCGTTTTTATAAATCTGATCTTCATTTTTAAAAATAGTTTTTAGTTGAACAGTATTCCTTATATATTTATATTTAATGTGGTGCTAAGTATCAAACCCAGTGCCTCACAGGTGCTAGGCAGGTGCTCTATCACTGGGCCCCAACCCCAGTCCCTTGTTTTTAATTTCAAATATTTTGTAGGCATTCCAGCATTCTGGTGATTTATGAATATTTTCCTTTGAGGTTCAGAGTAACTTTCTTTTTGGTATCTCAACATTTCTGCCCCAACCAGATGTGTTCCACAGTTCTTTATGGACCTCAAGTGTTGCTAGAAGAATGATTAAATGGTCATTTAGTTATAAAAGCAAATAGGGAAGTGTTTTCAGGATATAAGTTTTAAAATATCCTCATTATTAGATTTCCATTTTTTACTTATGTATTTAGCCATTGACTCATATGGATATGCAGTGATCCACAAACCAGCAGATTTCAGAAACTTTTCATGTTTACAACTCTTTTTAAATGGTTTCATTCGGATTGAGGCACATTTGACTGAGGGTAAACATTAAGATGCTTTTAAAGTGCTTATGAATTTTTCTGGCTAGAATATTGAAGAGGGTTTTGCTTGTGTTCTCACCACTTTGTTTATCTCATTGGTGTTGAAAAACCTTTTAGATGCAAGGAATGCACCCATAGACAAGCTCCTGCAGCTGGTTACCCAAAGACCCCCACACCCACTGACCCAATTCTCCATTCCCCCATTAATTGGGTGTCGGGTACTCTTGGATTGTTGATTATTGGGTAAAACCCAGTGCTTTGTCTTTAAGGAGCCCAAGGTCTAGCTTTTTAGTTATTGGAACCACTGGGTTGGTTATTCACTTTTCCTTGCCTCTCAAGACAAATCTGAGCTCCATCCAGGGACCTAAATTTAGTGGAACTGGTAGATTAGGGAAATTTCACATTTTGGTGAAGAAAAGTAACAGCAATAATAATTAATCATTTCCCTCATGGGGAAAAGGGGGTTCTGGCCCCAGGGGGTCCCTGGCTCTTTCCCTACTCTCAGCCACATAATCTTCTCCTCATCATGGGCAAGACAACTGTGTATTGCTCATCCCTGGAATCCTGGGCATGTGGCTTGACCTTCTCAGTTTTCCTTCAAGAGAAACGTCCCCATTTCATAAATGCAGGAAAACTGGTCCCCCAAATAACTGGGCTGCTGTTACTGAAAAGCAAATGTAAAAAATACTAAAAATGAGGGCTGGGGCTGAGGCTCCACTGTCGAGTGCTTGCCTAGTACGTGCGAGACCCTGGGTTCCATCCTCAGCACCACAGAAAAATATATGGATAGAATAAAGAATTGGGTCTGACTTGAATAGAAAAAAATATTTCAAAAAATACTGAAAAGGCAACATATCTAGAAATTAGGGAAATGCAAATTAAAACTTCACTGAGCTTCTCTTTCATTCCAGTTACAATAGCAATTATCAAGAATACAGTAACAATAAATTGGTGAGGATTTGGGGGACCGGGAATGCTCACACACTGTTGGAGGCGCTACACATTGGTGTAACCCCTCTGGAAAGCAGAATGAAGAATCCTCAAGAAACTAGGACTGGAACCACCATTTGACTCAGTTATCCCACTCTTCAGAATGTATCCATAGGACTTAAAATCAGCATACTACAGGGACACAGCCACATCAATGTTCATGATAGCACAACTCACAATAGCTAAGCTACAGAACCAGCCTAAATGTCCATGAACAGATAAATAGATAAAGAAATTGTGGTATGTATACATGGTGGAATATTCCTCAGCTTTAAAAAATGATGACTTCATAACACTGGCCAGTAAATGAATGGAACTAGAGATTATCATGCTAAAGTAAAATAAGTCAATCCCCCCAAACCAAAAGTCACATGTTTTCCCTGACATGTGTTATCTACATCACAAGGAAGGTGGTGGCACAAAGAGAAGTTCAGTAAATTAGACAAAGGGGCACAACAGGAAGGGAGGGGAGATAAGAACAGGAAAGACAGTAGCATGAGTCCACTATAATCTTCCTATTTAAATATATGAAATACCTAAGTGAATCCACCCACCATGCCACCCACACGAATAGGGTCCTAAGGAGAATAAGGTATATTTTATGTTTGGATAATTTTACCAAAATGGACTCTATGGTCATGTACAACTAAAAAAAATGAATAAAATAGAAAAAGATAAAAAGTACTTATAAAGATTATGGGTCCAATTTGATAGAATCATAGCTGAATAAGGAAATGTCTTTAGGTATATTCCAGAATTTTCTAAACCACTCCCCCATTGGATGCTGCCAAAGGTGTTGGAGCCTGTGGGAAGGTGGATGTTCAGGGCACTGAATGGAGAAGATAGGACCCCCCCATTCATCTGCAAGTGCAGGGGTTCCAGGGGGCAAGTAATCTCCAGGCCTCTACAGTTAACAAAGGCAGAGAGAAGCAGGGTGCATTGGAGTCTATGGAGTTATTTACCAAATTAGGAAAACCTGGAATTGGCTTTCCTGGACTCCCAATTAAATGCAAATTGTTATTCCTTAAAGAGAGAGACCCTTGAGCCCCTCTTAATGAGAAGTGTTCTATGTATTATGTGACTTTTTTCACCACTGAATTGGGGGGACAAGACCAGAGCTCTCTTTGGAAACTCATTGACTTTGTTTGCATCAAGACAAGCAGGTAGGGTCTTTTTTGTTGTTGTTGTTGTTTTTTTCTTGTCAAGTGCAGAGTACTCAGCTGATACTAAGGATGCACACCTGGGCAGGGGGTCTTTGGCTTTAGGAGGAGGCAGGATCCCATTGCCTGGGATCCAGGGGACTGTCAGGAACCAGGGTGGCCTTGATCTGTGCAAGGCTGTTATACTCTGGCCACCGCAGCCTCAGCAAAAGCAAGGTGTTAAGCAACTCAGTGAGACCCTGTCTCTAAATAAAATTCAAACTAGGGCTGGGGAAGGAGCTCAGAGTTCGAGGCCTCTGAATTCAACCCCCAGTGCGCCAGAGAGCGAGGGAGCCCTATTGCAGCTGCGGTTTACTCAGGTCTCCACTCTCGGGTCTCTTCTGGGCTGATCTCCTTACTCTGCCTCCAGCCTCAATGTGAGCTTCAATAGATTCAACTCAGCTAGAGGAACATCAGGTCTCAGGCTGCCAACTGGGTGGTAAACTTCTCCAGGGTGCCTGCCAGGTCCCTGTGAGACTCCACCAGCGCTGGCCCTGAGGAACTGGGCAGTTCCTACAGGGTGAAGGGCCAGTTCTGCTTGGAGAATTTTGCACAGATAAACAGAGGACAAGTCAGCCTTTCGAAGATGCTTTTGGTGGTCTTATTATAGGAAGAGATCCAGGTGATGAAACTTTCAAGAATTGACTTCAATTTCCTAACATCAAACCCAAAAGAACTTACAATTCTGGTCACCCCAACCCTAACCCAAAGCTGAGACTTCAAAAGGAAAATAAAAACAAAAAAAGTTGCCCCTGCCATTCTTGTTTCCTCCTTGCCTGGAGCGGATATCACCACCCTGTCACTCAAAAAAAAATCTCACTGGGCTCAAACTCGGGAGACTGACTGATTACCTGTCAAATCAGAAGCCCCTGTGCTGAGCGCTGTCCAATCCTGAGCGTAGCCAGCAGCAGGGGGCGGGCCTCCGTGCTTGGAGTGGGATTTATTTCTTAGCGGTCCTGGGTTCCAATCAGATTCCTGCATCTGGACTCCAGGGTTCGCTCCAGGCCCAGCATCCCGGGTGGCCCTGCCATGCAGGAGCCGAAGCTCCCCAGGGCAGGCTTGGCTGCTGGGCACCAGGAGACGGTGAGTGTGCAGTGGCACCTGGTGCCTGGACAGGGAGGCTCAGGAGGGAGGCGGGGTGCCAAATGCCAATGTCTCGGCTGCGCACAGAATCACGAGCCACCACACAGCTTTGTAGGTTCAAACAGCAATTCTTTATTCCTGATCTTACACCGCCTCCACACAGGTTCAGAGGCAATCCCAATCTCCCGCACAATTCCTAAATACTTTCTCTCCAGGAGAACTCAGAGGGAACTCAGGCAGTAGGCACGCCCTATTCCCAGCAAGAATAATCTTCAACTTCCAACTTCCCTAAAACTCCTATTTTCACGCCCTAAACCCAAGGACAGATATACTTTCTGCAAGATACACCCTAATCCTGGATCCACCCTGGTCATTGAGCAGGGTCACCTTTCTCAAACACACAAGCAAGGTCACAGCAAATTTCCAAGGCAAGTCCATTTAACATGGGGTAGGCTGGCAAGGATTACGATGCGGGACCAGCTGTGGGGGGAACCCCAGTTTGCCGACCCTGACTCCGGGGGCTCTCTGCAACCACTGGCCTGAGCCCAGTGGGGACAGTGCCCCTCTCTCCCCCTGGCCAGCTGGGTGGATAGCATGACAGTGGCGGAGACTCCTGGCAGCCTCCCCATCCCCTGGGGCAGCCTCAGCCCCTGCTTAAGTCCTATCTATCTGACAGGTGAGGGAGGCAGCCTGGCATCTTCCCGGGCTGTGGTGATTGACAGGTGGGACCACTAGAAAAATTCAATTCCAAGCCAGGCAATGGCGCACACCTGACATTCCCAGTGGCTGGGGGTGGGGGCTGATGCAGGAGGATTGCGAGGTCAAGGCCAGCCTCCACAAGTGGGTGAGGCACTTAGAGACTCAGGGAGACCCTGCCTTGAAATCAAATGCAAAATAGGGCTGGGGATAGGACTCAGTGGTGGAATGTTCCTGAGTTCAATGCCCAGCACCACCCCCCCCCAAAAAAAATCAAATTTCCAAACAGCATTTTCCTGCAGGAGGGAAGCTGCAGTGAACAGAGACCTTGCCTATTTCTAAGCTAGTTTTGTGGAGTTTATTTATTTTTTTTTGTTGTTGTTGCTGTTGTTGTTTTGATAGTTAACAGAAAGGTGCTTTACAGCTGAGCTCTCTCCCTGGTAGTTTTTAGTTTTTATTCTGCCCGCTGGTCTAGCTAAGTTGCTGAGATTGGCCTTGTTAGGGTTTGATTTATAATGACTTTTCTGTCGCAATTAAGTGTATGATTTTTACAACCACGTGGTTTCGTGGGTGGACTCTGTTGAAGTCAGGATTTCTTGATGAAAATTGTAACAGAACAGCTTCACAATGCACGTGTTAGGTAATAACTTCTTCTTCTTATTATTTTTTTCTCTTATAATTTTTTGCTGTTATAATTAAAAAGTTTCTTGGTTAAGTTTACATATATTTAACTTTGTGGATGAATTTTAGGACTGGGTGTTTCCATTAAGAGTAAAGCATGCTTGATTGTTTATTAGTGCATAAGAGTTATAAATAATACCACCTGCATATGGCACCTGTGTAAAACTTACCCATGGTATTTTGGTTGAAGGTGAGGCAATTGGTTTCTTTCATTTGTGACTTCTTGTTCTCTTTAATGGAGTCATTTGAGGAATAGAATTTTTGTTTTCCATATATACAATTTATAAATTTAAAAATATTTTTTTCTGTAACTTTTAAAATTTTCATTCTTTTTTTCCTTTTGTGAAACTGTGGATTGGAACCAGGATGTCTTATTACTGAACAATATCCTCAGTAATTTTAAAATTTTTATTAAAAAATTTATTTTTTTCTTAAATTTTTAAAATATTACTACTGCCTATATATTTTTAAATTTAGGCAGGGTTTCACTCAGTTGCTAGGGTAAGCTTCACAGTTGTGATCCCCCTGCCTCAGCCTCCAGACCACTGGATATATCAGGTATATAGCACCAAATGCATCCTAGCTCAGTTTCTTTCTTTCTTTCTTTCTTTCTTTCTTTCTTTCTTTCTTTCTTTCTTTCTTTCTTTCTTTCTTTCTTTCTTTCTAGATGTTTTTTAGATCATATTTTTTATGATTTTTATTATTTTTTTATATACATGACAACATTGGAATGCATCATAATCCTTAGTTCACATAGAGCACAATTTTTCATATTTCTGTATATAGAGTATGTTCACATCAATTTATGCCATTATACATGTACTTTTTTGCATTACAACTCTTAATATACATATATATCACAATTTTTCATTTCTCTTTGTATATAAGGTATGTTGACACCCAATTCAAGTCTTCATACATGAACTTTGTCTAAAGATGTCCATCACATTCTATCATCCTTGCTAATTCCTTGTGCCTTTTCACCCCTCTGCCCTATTTTGAATTCATCTATTCCTTTCCACCCCTCTGCCCTATTTAGAATTCATCTATTCCTCCCATGCTCCCCCTCCCTAACCCACTATATCAGAAAAAAAATGCGGCATTTTTTTTGGGGGGGGGGATTGGCTGAATTCACTTAGCATTATCTTCTCCAACTCCATCCATTTACATGCAAGTGCTATGATTTTGTTCTTTTTTTAATGACGAGTAATATTCCATTGTGTATATAAGCCACATTTTTTTTTATCCAGTCATCCACTGAAGGGCATCTAGATTGACTCCATAGTTTAGCTATTGTGAATTGTGCTGCTATAAACATTGACCTGGCTGTGTCCCTGTAGTGTGCTGTTTTTGTTACTTGGTATAGTCTGAGAAGAGAAATAGTTGGGTCAAATGGTGGTTCCATTCCCAGATTTCCAAGAAATCTCCATACTGATTTCCAAATTGGCTGCACCAATTTGCAGTCCCAACAGCAGTGTATGAGTGTACCTTTCCCCCACATCCTCGCCATCACTTATTGTTGTTTGTCTTCATAATAGCTGCCCTTCTGACTGAAGTGAGATTGTATCTTAGAGTGATTTTAATTTGCATTTTTCTGACTGCTAGAGATGATGAGCATTTTTTCATATAATTGTTGATTGATTGTGTATCCTCTTCTAAGAAGTGTCTGTTCAGGTCCTTGGCCCATTTATTGATTGGTTATTATTTTTTGTGTGTGTGTGTTAAGACGTTTGAGTTCTTTATATACCCTAGAGATTAGTGCTGTTACTGATGTGTCAGGGTTAAAGATTTGCTCCCCAGAAGTAGGCTCTCTATTCTATTTTTTTTTAAATAAAAATCTTTAGTTTAAATTTATTCTATGTGTTGATTCATGGTTTTGATTCCTGTGCTACAGGAGTGTTATTAAGGGAGAAGTGGCCTAATCCCACTTGATGGAGATTAGGGCCTACTTTTTCTTTTATTTGGAGAGTCTCTGGTTTAATTTTTAGACCCTTGATCCATTTTGAGTTAACTTTTATGCATGGTGAGAGAGAGGGATTCAATTTTATTTTGCTGCATATGGATTTCCAGTTTTCCCAGCACCATTTACCGAAGATGCTATCTTTTTTCCAGTGCATATTTTTAGCACCTTTGTCTAAAATAAGATAATTGTTGTTTTGTGGGTTGGTCTCTGTGTCCTTATTCTGTACTATTGGTCTACCAGCCTGTTTTGATGCCAGTACCATGCTGTTTTTGTTACTGTGGCTCTGTAGTATAGTTTAAGGTCTGGTATAGCAATGCCACCTATCTCCCTTTTCCTGCTAAAGATTGCTTTAGCTATTCTGGGTCTCTTATTTTTCCAGATAAATTTCATGATTGCTTTTTCTATTTCTATGAGGAATGCCATTGGGATTTTGATCAGAATTGCACTAAATCTGTAGAGTGCTTTTGGTAGTAGGACCATTTTTATAATATTAGTTCTGCCTATTCAAGATCAAGTTAAATTTTTCCATCTTCTAAGGTCTTTGATTTCTCTTTAGTGTCTCATAGTTTTCATTGTATAGTTCCTTCACCTTTTATTTATTCCCAAGTTTCTTTTTACTTTTTGAGGATATTGTTAATGGGGTAGTTTTTCTAATTTCTCTCTCAGAGGATTTGTCACTGATATACAAAAATGCCTTTGATTTGTGGGTGTTGATTCTATATCCTGCTACTTTACTGAATTCTACTTCTAGAAGTTTTCTAGTGGAGTTTTTTGAGTCTTCTAGGTACAGAATCATATTATCAGCAAATAGTGCTAGTTTAAGTTCTTCTTTTCTTATACATATTCTTTTAATTTCTTTCATCTGTCTAATTGCTCTGGCCAGTGTTTCAAGAACTATATTGAATAGAAGGGGTGAGAGAGGGCATCCCTGTCTTGTTTCCGATGTTAGAGGGAATGCCTTCAGTTTCTCTCCATTTAGAATGATGTTGGCCTGAGACTTAGCATAGATATGCTTTAAAATGTTGTGGTAAGTATTTGTTATCCCTAGTTTTTGTAGTGTTTTGAACATGAAGGGGTGCTGTATTTTGTCAAATGCTTTTTCAGCATTTGTTGAGGTGATCATAAGGTTTTTATGTTTAAATCTACTGATGTGATGAATTACATTAAATGGTTTATGTATATTGAACCAACTTTGCATCCCTGGGATGAATCCCACTTGATCATGATGAACCATCTTTTTGATATGCTTTTGTATTTGATTTGCCAGAATTTTATTCAGAATTTTTGCTTCTGCTTATTAGAGGTATTGGTCTGAAGTACACTTTCTTTTCTGTGTTTGTCTGATTTTAGAATCAAAGAGATATTGGTCTTATAGAGTGCGTTTGGAAGTGCTCCCTCTTTTTATATTTAATGGAATAATTTGAGGAGTATTGATGTTAGTTCTTTTTTGAATGTCTTGGATCCATTGAGTTCTGGGCTTTATTTATTAATTTTTTTGGTTGATAGGCTTTTGATGGTGTCTTCTATTTTATTGCTTGAAAATGATCTGTTTAACTTACTCAGTTTTGGTAAGTCACAGGATTCTAGACATTTGTTTATCACTTTAATATTTTCTGTGTTATTGTACTACAAATTTTCAAAATAATTTCTAATTATCTTCTTTATTTCTCTAGTGTTCATGGTGATATTTCCTTTTTCATCATGTATTTTAGTAATTGGAGTATTTTTCTCTTTCTCTACAGTAGCATGGATAAGGCTTTATCAAATGTATTTGTTTTTCAAAGAGCCAACATTTCATTTTGAAAATTTTTTAAAAAATTAAAAATATATGGAAGCAAAATATATTACAATTCTTATTACACATATACAGCACAATTTTTCATATCTCAGTATATAAACTAGGTTGACATCAATTCGTGTCTTCATATGTGTAAGTTGGTGGAATATAATAGACATCACTATCCATTCTTGCTAATCCCTTTCCCCTCCCTATTCCTCCCACCACTCTGCCCTAAATTCATCTATTCCTACCATGATCCCCCTCCCTATCCCACTATGAGTCAGTCTCCTTATATCAGAGAAAATATTCAGCATTTCTTATTTCGGGTTTGGCTAACATAGCATTATCTTCTCCAAAGCTATACATTTACCTGCAAATGCCAGGATTTGATTTTCTTTTATTGATGAGGAATATTCCATTGTGTACAAATGCCACATTTTCATTATCCATTAATTCATTGAAGGGCATCTGTGTTGGCGCCACAGTTTAACACTTGTGAATTGTGCTGCTAAAAACATTGTGACTGTGCCCCTGTAGTATGCTGTTCTTAAGTCCTTTTCGGTATAGACCGGGGAGTGGGATAGCTGGGTCAAATGGTGTTTCCATTCCCAGTCACTTTGTTAATTTTCATTTGCTTCTTTTGTTTAAATTTCATTGATCTCAGCTCTGATTTTAATTATTTTCTGTCCTTTACTGCTTTGGGTGTTGATTAATTGTTTTTCCTAGGGCTTTGAGATGTAATTTTAGGTCATTCATTTAACTTTTTTTTTTAAGGAATGAACTCCATGCAATAAACTTTCCTCTTAGTAATGCCTTCATAGTGTCCCATAGATTTTGATATGTTGTATCTGTGTTCTCCTTCACCTTTAAGAATTTTTAAATCTCCTCTTTGATGTTTTCTGCAAATCATTGTTCATTCACTATCATATTATTTTGTGTTCAGGTTTAAGAGTAGCTTCTATTTTAATCATTGATTTCTAATCTCGTTCCATTATGATCTGATAGAATGCAGGGTAATATCTTTACTTTTCTGTATTGCTTAGAGTTCCTTTTTGGCATGACATATGGTCTATTGTAGAGAAGGATCCATTTGCTGCTGAGAAGAAAGTGTCTTCGCCTGTTGAAGGATGAAACAGTCTATGTATGTCAGTGAAATCTAAGTTGTTGATTGTATTATGAGTTCTATAGTTTCTGTCTGGATACTGTTCAGAATATTTATCTAGTGGTAAAAGAGGTGTGTTAAAGTTACCCAGAATTATTGTCTTGTGCTCTATTTGGCCCTTATAGTTGAGAAGAGTCTGTTTGAACATAGATGCTCCATTGTTTTGGGGTGTGTATATTTACTTATGTGCAACTGCCATGATTTTATTATTGCTGAGTAAAGTTGAATTGTATATATATGCCCCATATTTTTATCCATTCATTCATTGAAGGGCATCTGGGTTGGCTCCACAGTTTGCTATTCTGCATTGTGCTGCTATAAACATTGACATAGCTGTGACCCTGTAGTATGCTGTTTTCAAGTCCTTTGAGAATAGTCTAAGAAGAGGAATAGCTGGGTCAAATGGTGTTTTCATTCTCAGATTTTGAAGGAATCTCTATACAGTTTTATATGTTGTTTGTAGCAATTTGCAGTCCCATAAGAAGTGTAAGAGTGTGCCTTTTCCCCCACATACTTGCCAACACTTGTTGTTTGTCTTTATGATAGCTGCCATTCTGACTAGAGTAAGATGATATCTTAGAGTGTTTTTGATTTGCATTTCTCTAATTGCAAGAGATGATGAACTTTTAAAAAAATATTTGTTGATTGATTCTACATACTTTTCTGAGAAGTGTCTGTTCAGGTCCTTGGCCAATTTATTGGTTGGATTATTGGTTTTTTTGGTGCTTAGCATTTTGAGCTCTTTATATACTAGATATTAGTTCTCTATCTGATGTGTGAGGGGTAAAAATCTACTCCCAGGATGTAGGCTCTCTATTCACCTAAGATTTTTTTTTTGAGAAGAATCTTTTTAATTTGAATCCATCCAATTTGTTGATTCTTGGTTTTAATTGTGCTATAGGCATCTTATTAAGACGTTGGGGCAGCCTAGCCCTATGTGATAAAGATTATGGCCTACTTTTTCATCTATTAGATGCAGAGTCTCTGGTTTAAATTGTAGGTCCTTGATCTACTTTGAGTTGAGTTTTGTGCATGGTGAGAGATAGGGTTTTAATTTCGTTTTTTTTTTGAAAATGTGTTTCCAGTTTTTAAAGCAACATTTGTTGAAGAGCCTATCTTTTCTCCAATCCATGTTCTTAGCACCTTTGTCTAATGTAAGATAATTGTAATTTTGTGAGTTAGTCTGTGTGTCCTCTAATCTGTACCATAGGTCTACCAGCCTGTTTTAGTGCCAATTCCATGCTGTTTTTGTTACTATTGCTCTGTAGTATAGTTTAAGGTCTGGTATAGTGATACCACCTGTTTTGCTTTTCCTGCTTATAATTGCTTTAGCTACTATTGGCTTCTTATTTTTCCAGATGAATTTAATGATTGCTGTTTCTACTTCTATGAGAAATGTTACTGGTATTTTGATCAGAATTGCATTAAATCAGTATAGTGCTTTTGGTTGCATTGTCATTTTTATAATATTAATTCTGCCTATGCAAGAGTAAGGTAGATTTTTCCATCTTCTAAGGTCTTCTTTGATTTTTTTCTTTAGGGTTCTGTAGGTTTCCTTGTATAGCTCTTTCACCTCTTTCATTAAGTTGATTCCTAAATATCTTATGTTTTCTGTTTTGAAGTTACTGTAAATGGGGTAGTTTTTTTCTTATTTCCTTTTTGAGGCTTTGTCACTGATGTAAAGAAATGCCTTTTTTTAATATGTGTTAATTTTATATCTGCTGCTTTTCTGAATTCATTTAATATTGGTCTGTTTAAATTATGTATGTCTTCTTGATTCAATCTGGGCATATCATATGACTTGAGAAATTTGTTGATGCCTTCAATGTCTTCTATTTTATCGGGGTATATATTTTCAAGATAATTTCTAAATATCTTCTCTATTTCTGTAGTGTCTGTTGGGATATTGCCTTTTTTATCATGTATGCTGGTAATTTGAATTTTCTCTCTCTTTGTCTTCATTAGCATAGGGTCTGTCAGAGAACCAACTTTTTGTCAAGGTTTAATTGTTTCTTTTAATTCAATTTCAGTTCTAATTTCAATTATTTCTTGCCTTCTACTGCTTTTGCTGTTGATTTGTTTTTCTATGGCTTTGAGATGAAGTATGAGATCAATTATTGACTTTTTCTTCTTTTAATGAATGAATTCCATGCAATGACGTTTCCTCCTAGTACTGCTTTCATAGTGTTCAAGAAATTTTGATATGTTGTGTCTATGTTCTTGTTTACCTCTAAGAATTTTTAATCTCCTCCTTGAAGTCTTCTGTAACCCATTGTTCATTCTATAGTACCAAATTGATTCACTCATTGAACTGCTTATAGAACTTGAAATATTATAAATTTTTCTTTTCACAAGGTGGAAGTGTCACTTTCCATGTCTCCAAATATTAATATTTTATGAATATTTTACACATTGGGAATGTGTCATGGATGAAACTTGAAATTAATTGTATTGGGGATCTCGATCTATCTCATGGATAGAAAGCAGAGAGAATAGGAACCAGACTGTTTTCAAAAGCTTTTTTACCAGTCTCTTTGTCTCCCTTGTGGACAATATCCTTATGAAAATATCTTTGACAAGTCTAATTTGCATCTGGAACATTCACCAAATTTCACATTCACTGATGGCACAAAAGTTAGGAGTTAGGCTTTTATTCAGTGCTTGGGTTATGGTATATATCTTTCACATCACTCTGATATGGAATATATATACTGTTTTTGGACTTATGTATTTTCCTCTGACTTAGATAATGCAAAATATCTTCTTACATAATTAAAGTCACTCTTCTACATGACAGTCAGTTTTACACACTCTTAATTCTAATTAAAAACTGAATAATGGTTTGGTCCATGTTCTATTAATCTAACAATTTTTATTTCAGGAGACATTGACATTCAAGGATGTGGCTATTGATTTTTCTGAGGAGGAATGGGAATGCCTTGATTCTGCTCAGCAGAATTTATATAGAGAAGTGATGTTGGAGAACTACAGCAACCTAGTCTTTGTGGGTGAGCATACCTTTCTTTAAAAATTTTTAATTATCATATTGTTTAGTTTTCTTTCCTTGAAGTATATCTTTTGGGAACTTTTCCACAAGAATGTGTTGCAGATTTATGCTTTCAATAAAAAAGATGGGTTAGTTCTTGGTGCTGACAAGAAAATGTTAATGATGTTTCCTTTCATCCTTAGTGTTTTCCTTTGGTGGCATGATATATATCTTTCACTTGACATATGGTTGACTTAGAGGAATGCAGTGATGTCAAATTCTGTGGCCCACATATAGCAGAGCACATAGTTGAGGTAGAGGAGGAAGCCTAAATTCAAAAAGGTTCATTGAGACATTATCCAGCAGAAAATATTTTTGAGAAGTTTTGAATTCTTTCTCTTGTTATCATAGAAAAACCTGTCCTGTGTTTTGTGCTTTAAAATTATGTAATATTCTGCTTTTCATCCATACATTCAAATTAACAACAAAACACTCCCCTTGCCTTGCGAGTTTTAATATTATCTGACAGCTCTTCTATAATTTAAAAAATATTTTTAGTTGTTAATCAATTTCCTATTTATCTATATATGCTGCTGATAATTAAACCCAGGGCCTCCCACATGCTAGACAAGCTCTCTAACACTACTGTACAACTCCAGCCCTTCTTCCATCATTTGCAGGGAAGTTTTGCACATTTCTGGAGACCACTAGGTCCACCCATTGTAATACCTTATTATCATAAGTCAGTTTCTATAATCTTATTTGTACATTTTTTTCACTAAAATTTCCTTATCAGTGTTCATTCTGATATGTGTAATGGATTTTCTGTGAAATTATCTGCCATGAAATGAATGTCAAGTTGGACAAAGACTGCTGTTTTTGAGAGATGGTGTAAGTTTTATTTGAGTGAGAGGATTTGTAAAATAATACATTTAATTATTATTTTCTCTTTTTTAATTGTGTACAGTAGGTTCTATGTTATAGACTGAGTGTCCTGATATCAGTTAATTGCTTCACAAACTAAGATATATATGATTCTTGTTTATTGCCAATAATATTATATGTGCATTTGCTTGTATAAATATTAAGTCTCTTTTGTCCATGACTTTTGTATTTTATCTTGATTGGATTTTCATTCTGCTCATGTACATAGATATTGAAGTTTTCTATGTATAAGTGTAATGGGGATTGATGGCAGTGATACTCTCATGCTGAAATAAACCCCAAGCTCCTTTTCACTAATATTTGGAGGGAGGGTCTCACTAAGTCATTGAGGATGTCTTGAATTTGCAATTCACTTGCCTCACACTTCCTAGTAGCTGAGATTACATGCATGTTCATCATTTGTATATTGATGAGCTTGTTCTTATTTATACGATAAAGACAACATTATTTTAAATGTAGCTTTAAGAAATGTTGCCATTCTCTTTATCTATTTATTTTCATTGTAATCAAAACCACAAAATAAAACTTACTGTCTCCAAAATTTTAAATAAACAGTTCAGTATAATTAATTTAAATTGTTATGCAATATATCTGTACAAAGTTTACATCTCAAAAAAAAATGTCTAGAAAGCAAGGACTCATTTCTGTCTCCTCAGCACATAACTATTCTCCTTTTTTCAGAAAGCTTCCTTTTTAGTTTAGAGATGTCATGTTAATAGAATTGTGCAGTATTCTTTCTGTGACATTTCATTTAACCTATTTACATTCATTTTGTAAAATATATAATTAGAATAAATTCTTTCGTTTTAAATTTTGTTTTAAATTCTAATTTAAAACGTCTTCTATGTCCTATAACTTTCTCAAACTATGTTTTGTGTACTATAATTTAAGCTCAGGTTTTGTTCGATCTCTTTTGTATTTTTCATTATTATATCCTTTTTCTTTCAGTATTTGTGCGTTCTTAGATTTAGAGTATCCTGTAGACTACCTACAATTGCAATATTTAGAGTTAATTCAGATATCCAAGCTTTGTTTTGATCAGAATTTTGTAATCTTGCATTTGCTAACAAAAACTCTAAAAATGAAGAATCTCCTACTTATACTTTGTATGAGTATCAACTTGACTTCACTTTATTAAAAAACTGAATATACTTATGTGTCTTTTTAAAATTATATTATTGTTACAGGTATATATGCTTATTAACAGTATTGTTGTTATGCTTTTTTTCTTTCAAATTCTATTGCAAAATTACATGTTTGAAGACCTGTCATTACAATAAAATAGAATTGTTTTGCCAAAAAATGTTTAAAATTTCATATGACTTATGATGGTGGGCATTTATATTTTATTATGAAGGATTAGCTTTAGTACATTTGGAGAACAGATCCAGTGTTGATGAGTAGTGTGTGTATTTTAATATGTTTAAAGTTTTTATTTTTCTTCTCTTTTGAAAGGTAGTAGCTGTGAATATAATGTCTTTCTTGGTAATTTTATTCTTTCATCTCTTGAATATAAATAGACTTGAATTCCTTCCTGTGTTGTGAAGATTCCATAAGGATTCCATAATTATATAATTACATATTTCTAGGTGACCCATCTTTTTCTCTTGGATGCTCTCAGTATTCTGAGTTTTAAAACTTGGATTAAAACCTACTTTGAGTCTTTACAACTTGGAAAAAACTGAGCTGCTTGGATGTTTCATTTTTTTCTATTTTCCAAGATGTGTTTATTAGTACTGGAAAGAGAACAAAAGGGCAATTTAGCACTTTGAATTTTTTACTTTGGTCTTCAAATTTTGATCCTCTAGTTCAACCTCCTATGTTGCTATGTACATCCACCCCTGATTCTTTCAGACATTTTATGTCTTCAAACATACATTTTCTGCTTATTACTATTAACAATTCTTTTTTAAAAATATTTATTTATTTTTTAGTTCTCGGAAGACACAACATCTTTGTTGGTATGTGGTGCTGAGGATCGAACTCGGGCCGCACGCATGCCAGGCGAGCACGCTACCGCTTGAGCCACATCCCCAGCCCCAATTAACAATTCTTGACTAATTTTTATTCTGTTTTTTTTTTGTGTATTGGTTTAGTTCAGTAAACTTCTTTTAAATGATAATTGACTATTCCCTTTGAGTGATTCATAACTTTGCTTACAGTTGATTTAGCCATGATTTTTTCTGTTGGTAAGCAGGAACACCTTTTTGAACAGTCCCCAAATATTCACATGTTTTATATTTTTATCTTTAATGAAACAGAAGAAAGTTGGTAGATTTTGAAACTATATTCTAAAGGAGGAAAATCTTTGTGTAACACAATGTATTTTTTTCTACTATATTACTCTCCATAGTAATGTACGCATCTTGGATACTGTGAACACAAATGATTAGGAAAATCTTCAAAGTAATTTTCTGTGTGTATTTTTATTTGCTTTATATATTTCTACAGTAATGATGGACTTGGATTTAATAATCCACTCCCCTGCTGATGTTATTTTTTGCTGTAATTTCTTAGGTTTGCAAAATATACTCAGCCCAGTACAGTAAGTAAACATGTTTGTCATTTTTATTTATTTCAGCTATGACTTCTCATCATCTTCGAGAAATTTTCCCAGAGCAAGGAATGAAAGAGATAGAGGGAAGATATGGAAAGTGTGACTTTGACTATTTACAACCAAAAAAACAATGGGAAAATATAGGTGAGAGTAAAGTTCACAAATTGTATTATAGACAAAATCAATCAGTAGTCCCTATTTAAGATAAAAATTTTATTATCAAAAAACACCAGAAAAAATTAATATCTGAAATAAAAATTAAATGTATTCCAATTATTTTGAGGAGTGTTATATTTCCTTAAGAATAAATCCACAGCCATGTTTGAACTGAAAGGCAGTGTGTAAAATTTGAAATCTAGTCCATACATCAGTTTTTAACTTGGCCAATTATAAAAGTAGCACTGATTTAAAATTCCAGTCAAACATTTGCACAGAAAAGATATTTCTGAAAGTGATCCTTTTGGGAGTTTCTTTATAAAATATCCATTTTTTCTGAAACAAAAGATTAATTTCTCCTTGTGCCCAAATGGACAATATTAAGAATTGTAGAAAAGTATCTACTTACCCACTATTGCTCAATGACAATTCTGATTCAGATTTCTGGAAAGTGTACTATATAGACAATGCTATAAGTAACACAGTAAGCCATGTCTCTACCCTTAGTAATAACCAGTATATTTACATTTGTGATAAAAATTATGAATATAGAGAAATCCTAGTCCTCTTCTAAAGAAAATTTACCAAAATGAAAAATGTAGGAAAGTCTTGCTTTAGTGATCAAAAACTAGTATTCATTAAATTATTCATAGTCAAGACAAAACGTGCAAGTGTAAGATATGTGAAAGGGCTCTTAACCACAGTGCAGAGCTTGCTTAATACAAGAAAATTAATAGAGAAAGAGAGCCCTATAAGTATAGAAGATATTGAGCAAGCAAATGCTTTGCTGTATTTTTTAAACACAGCAGATATTATGACAGTGATAAATTCTACAAATTTAAAGAATGTGAAAAAACTTTTAGTAAAAAGTTACAACTTGTTAAGTATCAAAGGATTTAGACTGAAGGAGAGACCTGTAAATGTAAAAAGTGTGGGAAAGCCTTAAAAAGTTTTTCAACCCTTACTCAACACCAAAAAATTTATTCTGCAGAGAAGACATACCAATGTGAAGAATGCAATGTACTCGAGAACTTTATTCAACATCACAGTGTTCATACAGGAGATATGCCATGCAAATGCAAAGATTGTGACAAAACTTCTAATAAAAGCTCAAATCTTATTTGTCACCAGTGGACACACCCTGAAGCGATGCCCTACATATGTAAACAATTTTGCAAATGTTTCCATCAAAAACCAAGCCTTAAAAATTACCAGAGAATTTATACTGGAGAGAAGCCCCACAAATGTAAAGTGTGTGGCAAGAGTTTTTATAGAAACTCAAATCTTGATCGCCACAACAAGATTCATACTGGAGAGAGGACCTACAAATGTAAAGTGTATGGCAAGAGTTTTAATAGAATCTCAAATCTTGATTGCCACAACAGGATTCATTCTGGAGAAAAGCCTTACAAATGTAAAGTGTGTGGCAAAAGTTTTAATACAAACTCACATCTTGATCGCCATAACAGGATTCATACTGGAGAGAAGCCCTACAAATGTAAAGTGTGTGGCAAGAGTTTTAATAGAAACTCATATCTTGATTGCCACAACAGGATTCATTCTGGAGAAAAGCCTTACAAATGTAAAGTGTGTGGCAAAAGTTTTAATACAAACTCACATCTTGATCGCCACAGCAGAATTCATACTGGAGAGAAGCCCTACAAATGTAAAGTGTGTGGCAAAAGTTTCAGTCACAAATCATCACTTACTCATCACCAGCGAATCCACACTGGAGAGAAGCCCTATAAGTGTAAAGAGTGTGGCAAAGTTTTTAATAGCATCTCACATCTCTATTGCCACAACAGGATTCATACTAGAGAAAAGCCGTACAAATGTAAATTGTGTGGCAAGAGTTTCAGTCAAAAATCATCACTTACTCAGCACCAGCGAATCCACACTGGAGAGAAGCCCTACAAATGTAAAGAATGTGGCAAGAGTTTTAATCAAAAAATAGTACTTACTCAGCATCTGAGAATCCACACTGGAGAGAAGCCCTACAAATGTACAGTGTGTGGCAAAAGTTTCAGTCAAAAGTCATCACTTACTCAGCACCAGCAAATCCACACTAGAGAGAAGTCCTACAAGTGTAAAGAGTGTGGCAAGAGTTTTAATCACATATCATCACTCACTCAGCACCAACGAATTCACACTGGAGAGAAGCCCTACAAATGTAGAGAATGTGGGAAAGCTTTTAATCAACAGTCATCACTTACTAGACACCAGAGAACCCATACTAGAGAGAACTCCTATAAATGTGAAGATTTGCAAAGCTTTTAATATTGAAGATCACATCTTACTAAACATTATAGATATTATACTGGAGAGAAGTTTTAGAATGAAAACATTGCATCAGTGTCTTTAAGGATGAATCAACCCAATTTTACAGTAGTTTAACACTATTTCACACCAGAGATATGATAGCACAGAAATTGTATAAATGTAAAATAGGTGACAGAGTCTCCAATAGTTGTTCACACCTTACTCAGCACCTCAGAATTCATACGAGTGAGAGGAGGTGCGGAAAATTTTTTTGCAAAGCTTTTGGGCATTGATCAAACATTTTTAAAACACTGGAGGATTTATAGCATATAGAAACCCAAAGAATGTGTCCAAGACTGTATTCAAATTTCTGACATTTTTTATTTCTGACCTCATATCTGTAGCAAATGTGGAGTAGCATTTGTCCAAAGTGTGTACCTTAGATAACAGCAAAATATTTACCAAAACACCTTGACAAATATAAAGATTGTAGTAAAATTCTCATCTATAGCCCATCCGTTAAAGTATTTAGGACCTAGGAGGGAAAAAATTATTTAAATGTAGAAAATGGGTAATTGCTTTCAACATTTGCTGAAAATTTTCTTAACATCTTTAGCTGTTATTTTAGAAATAAGAAAATACAGGTATAGAATTGTGCATCTCTAAAAAAGATATAATTTTAGTATAAATCAACAATTACTAAAGAGTCTCATTTTTCACAACTGGAGAAATAATAATACTCAGAGTTGATTATTTCAGAAGTCTCTTAAGATTTATATGAAATTTAAAATTTAAAATTTTAAGAGCCTCTTAAACTTAAGGACACTTTATCAGTAAACCACATTCCCAGATTTTTTTTTCTTTTTTATTTAGAGATAGGTTTTGCTAAGTTGTATAGGGCCTCAGTGAGTTATGGAGCCTGACTTTGTACTTGCAAAGCTTCTCACATCCCTAGGGTCATGGCATGGTCCACTATGCCCATTTTACAGAGCATTTTTACTTATATTTCATTACAGATGCAATTTGTTACTAAATAAAGTGTGAATTTCTTAATGTTAACATTGTTGTGCATTTAATGAAGTTATTAGTTCACACATCTCCCCCTATTCACTTTGCTAATGGATCGATGGAATAGTAAAACATTCTATTGGGTAAATAATGCTATAACGTCTTCATTAATTATTTTATATGTTTAATCAAGTATTATTTGGGTAATATTATTTATGTAAATTATATAATCTCTTGTTTGTAATTATGAGAAAATTAAGAGGGTTACAGGAAGGACCTAGGGATACTAAAATATGCCCAGATTCCTGGATTGAATTATGAGTTTAACATTTCACCTTATAGAGTAGCAGTTCACCCTAAGGGATCTACAACTCTGGAGATTTATACAAGCTCCCATTGAGGGAGAGGAGAGAGACCCAAGAGACTAGGAGCCAACGTGCATATTCAGGAATAAAGGAGGGTTGCTGAAGGGGGAAATATTCTTAATGTTTCCTGGGGAATCCACATGGTTTATAGGCCCATCCTGACTCTTGAACTCAAGACATCATGCAGTTCTTTATGAATTGTATGACATTCATCACTGAGGTTACTGTACTCACTACTATTGTAGGAAAAACATCACAATTTGGGACAACTTTTTAAGTTTTGAATACCCAGTAGAAAAGTGTAACTAGAAATATGTAAAATGATGACTGTAAAAAGAAAAAGACATACTACAGGAGCATTTATGCCCCCACATTTTTTATTTCATTATATATTTTGATTTTGTAGACCTTTTGTTTTTACTTAATAACTTACAATATAATGTTTATTATATTTATTGGATCATATGATAGATAGCATGTGTCATTATCTTCCAGAACCCTCTGCAACCCAGTAATTATAAGATACTATAAACTTAACCTGTCCCTCCTCATATCTTAAAGCTCCAAGAGCCCATGACACCACAGAGAGAGAAACACAATTTTGATTGAAATAAACCTCTAGACTCTCATCTACAAGTCCTGATCAAAAAGTAAAAACACAATATTCTCTTAATATATGAGCCTTTGGGTCAAAAAACACCACCCACCCACATTTCATTTAACTTTATTTGGAAAAATAAATATTGAAATATAATGATAAATTCTAGGAGAATAATATTCACACCATTCTTTATTGCAAAGGGTAAGTATCTAGGTTTCATGCTCATCTCCACATTATTTTATGCAGAAAACTGGCTTGATATTACATATGAGACTTTATACTATTTATAAGGCCAAGAAGGAAGATTCAGTCCTAGAGGTCTAAGGAAAATACTAAAGATCTTCCCTTTTCTTTTTTTTTTTAAGAGAGAGTGAGAGAGAGAGGGGGACAGAGAGAGAGAGAGAATTTTAATATTTACTTATTTTTTTTTAGTTCTCGGTGGACACAACATCTTTGTTGGTATGTGGTGCTGAGGATCGAACCCCGGCCGCACGCATGCCAGGCGAGCGCGCTACCGTTTGAGCCACATCCGATGTCTGCAGTCCTAAATGAAAGAGATAAAGAATGCTGATTTCTCAATGCATCTAGCTGGGTGGCTCACTCATTGGAATCCCAATTTATTTAGTCATCTCAAGGCTGTCACTCCCTCGTCTAGGATCTGACCTGTTCTTGGGAGGACTTGGTGTTCTTCAGGGGATCACCAGGTCATGCAAGATGTTAGAATGAAGTTTTCTTTGTTCTAACTTGTATTTATTTGGCCTCACTTTCAATACAAGGTAAAACAAGACTTCAGACTCTCACCTGTGGAGAGGATGATCTGCCCAGCACTTCCCAGTCAGGACCCTGAAAAGCTCTTTGGGACTCCCCAGTACATAGGTTCAGTGGTTGGGTTTTCCTAATCTGGCAATACAGTTGCCTGTGTCTGTTACTTTTGCTTTCTCTCTTGCTTTCATAGTATTACTCAAGGAAACATTGTCTTGTGTGAAGAGAGTGTCTTCCTTATCTATTGGATCTGACCTGCGATGTTGAGCAGCTGCCCACATACTGAATGTCACAAACACATGTATGTGTTTTCTAATAAGTAACTAATGTATCTTTCAACTGCATGATTTTTTATTGCATGGGGGAGAAAATTGAGAATGCTTTCTTTGAGTGCCCACAACACTATTCATAGTATTCATAACACTGCTATGTAATGTTTCCTCTCTGCTCAACTTGTAAGTATTGTTCGTGTTCTGCTTTGTAAAACAAATAGAAAAGAGTTGCAAACCAAAAATTTTGTGATTATAGGTAGTTGCGCAGACTGACTGGGACAATTCTATTTACCATTGTCGTTTTGTGTGGGCTCAAGGTACTCTTTTATAGTTTTATTTAACCTTAATGACATTACCATTCATTGAAGAGTTTTTAACTCACAAACTTTCTGTGTATACAAATTTTCCCTTGTCATTTTCAAAATTTCTTACTCTTTTTAGGTATACATGACAGTAGAGCAAATTTTGACATAGTATACATGGAGTAAAATGCATTTTAGTTAGCATTCCATTCTTGAGGTGTACATGGTGTGGACTTTCCCTGGTGGTGTATTTATATATAAACATTGAAAAGTTGTGTCTGATTCATTCTACTGTCATTTGTATTCCTATTTCCTTTTTCTTCCCTTCAATCCAACTTTGTCTAATCCCCTGAATTTCTATTCTCTCCCCCTCCCTTGTTGAGTGCTTTAGCATCTATATATAATGTATTATATGTAATGTCTGTTTCATTCCTCTATCATTTCTATCCCCATATTCCCTCTTCTCCCTGCACTCCTCTCTACTTAATCTAAATAACCATTCTTCCCCAAACCCATTGTGAATTAGCATACACTTAAGGAGAGAAAATTAGGCCTTTGTGTTTGTGTGTGTGGGGGGGCGTGGGGGGGTGGCTTATTTCACTTAGAATGATATTCTTCAACTCTATCCTTTTACCACCAAATGGAATATCTTTCATCTTTAAAGCTAAGTAATATTCCATTGGTGGGGGAAATTATATATATATATATATATATATCTCACATTTTATTTATCCATTCATCTGTTGAAGGAAACATCGGTTGGTTCTATGGTTTATCTATTGTGAATTGTGCTGCTATAAACATTGGTGCAGCTGCTTCCCTCTAGTATGCTGTTTTTAATTCCTTTAGGTATAGTCTGAAGAGAGGGATAGCTGGGTCAAATGATGTTTCCATTCTGGTTTTTCAAGGCATCTCCATACTGCTTTCCATGGTGGTGCACCAATTTGGATTCAATCTCATGAGCAATGTGTGAGTGTTCCTTTTCCCCCACAACCTCACCAACATTTATTGTTGCCTGTATTATTAATGATTGCCATTTGGACTGAAATGAGATAAAATCTTAAAGTAATTTAGATTTACATTTTCCTAATTGCTAGATGGGTGGAATGTTTTTTTCATATAATTGTTAATGTTATTTCTTCTGTGAAGTTTCTGTTCAGTTACTTAGCCCTTTTGTTAATTGGTTTTTGTTATTGTTTTTTTTTGTTAATTTTGAGTTCTTTATATACCCTAGACATTAGTGCTTTTTCTAAATTACGTGTGGTAAAGATTTGTATAAAATCTGTAGGTTCTTTCTTCACATCATTGTTTCTTTTGCTGAGAAGCAGCTTTTTAGTTTGAATCTATCCCCTTGATTTATTCTTGTTTTTTAATTTTTGTGCTGTAGAGGTCTTGTTATGGAAGTCAGATTGTAGACCAACATTCACCTCAGATTTTTAAATGGCATCCCAAGTTTCTGAATGTTTCGGAGTTATTGTTTCTCTTACTATCTTGCCTTATAGATCTACATGTTCTAAAGAGTCATGAAATGATCTATATTCACATACATGATTTTCTGATGATTATTATTTTTCAATTTGTAGATGCAGATTATTTAAAATATAAATCTACTATTTCAGACTTTAAATAAAGCACATACATGTCTTGCGTAGGAAATATACCATCTATTGATCAACATCAAATCTATAATATATACAGATATATATATATATATAAAAGCCTGGATTCAAATGCATGCACATCCAACCCAGTTCTTGGCCCATAATACTTATTCTATACTAGTTCTACACTTTAAAACCTCCATGAAAGCTGTTATAAATCCAAAGCCTGAGACTCACTCTCCCAGACATTCTTCCTTTTTTTTGGGGGGGGGTACGATGATGAAGATTTAACTCAGGGGCATTCAATCCCTGAGCCATATCCCCATCCCTATTTTATGTAGAGACAGAATCTCACTGATCTGCTTAGTAGATTTTTTTTCACTGAGGCTGGCTCTGAACTCATGACCCTCCTTCCTCAGCCTTCCAAGCTGCTGAGATTACAGGCAAATGCCACAATGCCTAGCTCCACAGAGAGCCTTCTTTAACTGGTTGGAACCCACATGTTCAGTATGTTTTGTCCTAATTCTCACAATTAGAGATAAAATTATATTTCTCTCTATGAAAATCATGTTCAACAACACCTAATTACACAGCATGTCCACATTAAAACAATGGTGTGGTCTGTAATTCTCCACCTCTCCAAAGTGCTCTTCTTGGCTCCACAAAGTTGGGAATACTGGCCAACCCTCTGCCATGGCTTATTCAGAAGCCTCCAAGGAAGTGAATATATATGAGGGACAGTATTCCAGGAGGCACGTTGGTGATTAATGGGCTATGCCAGGGAGTGAGGCGGAGCCTCATTCACCAAAGGCACAAAACTTTCATGTAGCTGGTCCAGGATGGGGGCTGCATGAGGGGATTCTTTTCCTCCACCCTTGATGTGTCTTTCCTAACTGTTCATTTGCTGAAATACTTGTTCAATGACTTGCACTCTTTTTCTGTTTTATGTTTCTCTCTCATGTGGCTTTGCAGGTCTCATGCTTTGGCAATTATTGTGACTTTCTTCTTCAGTTTTCCAACCTCCCTTATCCCATCCATGTAGAATTTCTTTCTGTGGATATTAGTTTTCATTTCATATATTTCCATTTAGTCCAAGTTTCCATTAACTCTAGAAAAAATAAATGTTTAATTCATTATCATGCTTGTACTTACCCTTCACATGTTGATACTGGCAGTGTTCAAGAACTATCTTCTGATTTCTACAACTGGAACATAAGTGGGTCTGCTTGAAATGACTGTTGTTTCTTTTGACTCCAAATAATGGGAATCCTTTTTAATATTGTGCATTAATGCATTTATGTATATTTATATACAGTAGTCAGGATACGGAGACTGCTTTTTACATGGTTTTCTCTCAGAGAAGGTGCAGTTGATCATGTAGGTTTTTTAGAGTGGACTCCAGCTCGGACTCTGCCTTGGCTCTGACTAGATTCCATCTGCCTGTGATTTCTACAACATGTAATCTATAGGTCTTCTTCTTCTTAAATTTAATATTTGACTTAGAGCTTGAGCCACAGGACTGTCACTTTCGAAAGGATGACTTACCAAACCATCACTACCCCCAAGAAGGTGTACTCCATGTACAAACTAGAAAAGAGGGGCCCATAAAACATTTCAGGGCGTCAGACAAATTATGGGGGTGCAAGGAGTCCCTCACATCAAAGTAGAGGCATTATAGGTTGTGAGACAGGTTTAGACTAATTTGATTTTAGGACCAGAATTAGAGTAATTTAAGTTTCCTTATCAACATGAGAAAATAATTTCAATCAAGACCCTTTTCCAGATGTGTCCAGGAAACTTTAAGGGTTTGAAGCTCAGATCTCTTGGATTGCTGTTATCTATCAGAGAAGAAAATAAAATTAAGAGAGATAACATGTCCCACTGGGGAAGCCACAGTTCTGTGTTCTCCAGTGGGAACTTCTTGCCTTTCTACAGACATTAGAATTACAATTCTGCAGAGACAGAACTTAAACAATCTTTTCCATAAAACTTACAAGTGTTTGTGCTCTGCTCAGCTTATTCAGGTGACAAAGTACCTCTGTGTCCTCAGATGCAGAGTTAGTGTGGATTCTAAAAAGGGCATTGGAGGAGGGAATTCAATCTACTAGTTTGCTTTTCCAGTAGTTTCTTTGAGATCAAACGAATCAATTTTTTTAATAGGGAATGTCAGTTTTACTTCTTCAATTTTAAATTAAATAACTTCATGGGACATAACTTACATATGGTATGTCATGTAGAGATTTTAAACACTACTAATTTGTATACTTATTACCAGGGAATTAATAAGTTTTAATATTTTGATTGATAATCTTGCTTTGGTCATCTTCATAACTCATAGAACCATTATTGTTTGAGTAATTGTATATTTTGAAATCTTTAGAGAGAAATGAGGTTCTATGTTCAAAACATCATTTTATAGAATGGAATCTCACATGATTAAGAACTTTCAGTTGGTAAATGTCAAACAAGGGACCGTGATCAGAAAGAAGTACATTAAATATTTTAGAAAATCAAATAAATGTGCTGGTAAGTTCCAATTCATGGTGCCAAATTATAGGCTTGTTAATATAATTCACAAGAATTTGGAAGAATGTTTTTATGTATTAGTCCTTTCTGTTTTAATCACTAAAAACATTTTGCAATATCTAATAATGGAAATGTGTAAATTTAATTTTGCTTAGAGGAACATTCTGGACACTTGAAATCCATCCTGCCCTGGTCACTTTCAGATTTTTTTCCAAAATTGAATTTTTTTTGTCATTAGCATGCACAGATAAATGTGACTCTAAGACACACAAAGAAAGATAAAGCAGGAAAGCTGAAAGCTGAACTTTTCCATCACAATATCTGTCAGGGGAAAAAGACTCTCTTGCAGGATCATGTATGTTTCCCAGAATGAGAGCTTGGGGTCTGCAGAGAATAGCATGGGCTCTCTCATCTTTGAGGAGGTCCATAGAACAGGGTAGAGAAGAGTGTGGCTGTGGGGTCTCTAAACAAGTCCTCCAGAGACCAATCAGGAAGTAGGCCTGATTTTATTGTGCAATTACCATGTATAAGTACTCAGGCAATGCCTAAGCAAAATATAGACAGCCACCAATGTAATGTCTGCTAACTGTCCTTGAAGTGAACAAAGAGTGGGACTGCAAGGCATGGCCTCTTGCCAAGAGTTGTGCTGATTGGGTAATCAGTTTGCCACTCACATGCCTAGCATAGGGGGTGGCCTGCCGCTCAGACGTCCTTAACCTGTGCCCTATATGCAGTACTCCATGCACTTGTGCCCACAGAGAAGCACTTCTGGGGCTTCTTCTTTCTTGACTTTAAAAAACAATTTCTCTTTTAGTTGCTTTTCTCAGGAGAAATTTAAAATAATAGTAATATAAATATCATAGCTTTGTTAACCCTGAGCTGTATTTTCAAACCCTAACAATTTACAAAAGCAACCCATGGTTCTCATATCTACTTCTCACAAAGAGCTGCCATTAAGTCATGTTTTGCCCAGGGTTTGCTCATTGTGTTACTGGAGGGTGTGTTTTGCAGCAGAGGGGCTGGGTGATGGTGTCACCCTCTCTTAGGTGTCAGTCATTTCTCCCTAGTGATATTTATAGATTCCCAGCAAACAAAGAGGCACAAGTAACAGGTTTAGGTCTGCTTTGTTTTTGTTGATAAAACCCTGGGGATCTACCACATGCAGGGGTGTATGCCTGTAATCCTAGCAACGGGAGAGGCTAAGGCAGGAGGATAGTGAGTTCAAAGCCAGCCTCAGCAATGGCAAGGCACTAATAATCTCACTGAGATGATGTGTTTAAATAAAATAAAAATAGGGCTGTGAATGTGGTCTCAGTGGTCATGTGCCCCTGAGTTCAATTGTCAGTAGAAAAAAAAAATCACTGGAGATCAGACCCATGGGTATTATTCACTACAGAGCCAAAGGACCACCTATGAATGGATTGATGGATGGATAGAAACATAGATAGTGTCCTGGGGAAGGGTCTCAAATTCTAGTGTGATGGCTTTTCCAGTAACCGATATTACAATATTACAGGAATGCTCCACAGCCTTGGAATCTATTTTTTCTTTATTATTATTATTAATATTATTTTTTGCTGTGAATTGCATTAAGTGCCTCAGGATAAAATTATTTCATGGCAGAATTTCCTCCTAATATTTAGATCTAGCCCAGACAGAAGTGCATTTATATAAAAATTAAATATCACAATTACTTTAAAATTTTATTTAATATTTCTGTTCTCTGGCCTTATGAGAAAAGAGCTTGAGACTTCATCTCCTAAATGATTCCTGGAGGCAGCATTGTCCCTAGTCCCCTACAAATAATGAGGCAAAAATAAAATTTTAATGTTTCTTTTTTAATAAAATAAACAAGAGGTGAATGGTGCCAGGTCTTTAGATCTCTCAGTATTTCAGAACCTAGAGTATAAGGAATTAAAAAATATATTATTTGCAATTTTTCCATGAGCATAGTAATAGAATAATGATTTTTTTTGGTATGGGGTACTATGAGAATATTAGCACAAATCACAGGCATTTATATCTATATTTTTTTCCTATAATTCAATACAGCCCATCAACAGAGTCAACTTCAAATTTAAATGAAAAAAATTTAATTATTACTGCCAGGGTCCATCCATAGCAGGAATCTAGGGATCCTGAAGTATGAGTGGCATTGGGTACTGAAGGATAAGTGGCCTCAGCAAAAGAAGAAGAGACAGGATGACAGGTTGCACAGGTACCACTGAGCTACAACTCCAGACCTTTTAATTTCAATACAGGGTCTCACCAGTTCCTGAAGCTGGCCTTATACTATTGATCTTCCTATTGCAGCCTCTGAAGTCACATAGAACTTTCTAAGATTCTAACCAATACTCTTCTCTGTATGTATAAGAAAGCACTAGAAATTAGGGATAGAGAGATATGAATTCAAGTGATAGTTTTTTGTTTGTTTGTTTTTATTTTTTCTTAAACCTGCTAGCTACATGCCCAAGGACAAATTTCACAATTTTACTAAGTCCTTCCTTGTTGTTTTGAGAAGAAAATGAAGTAATGCACACAAAGAGCACAGTGCAATGCTCAATCAACAGCCCAGCACAAAAATCCTTGCTGTTCACAACTCTTCACAGCAAATATTCATTTTGGAAGTAGTACCAGAGTAGGGGTAATTAACATTGGCCATCCTTACACCTTGTAAACATCTAAAGATCTATGAAGATTTCACATTGAATGAATAATCTTCCTGCTTCTTTCCCCTCCCACATAGGTTTTCTGAAAAGCTATCAATAAAGTCTCTAAAAATATTAAATCACAGCATGACACAAAGAATTCATTCACCTAAAAGGTATGTAAAAGCAATGAACTGAGAGACAGAAAGACATGGAGAGAAACACTCTATTAAAAAGAAATGCCTATTTTGCTGTGCATTAATGGGTAATCTTTCCATAAAGATTGATGCAATATGATTATAATTTCCAAGTGTCAGTAATCTGTTATTAAGGTAAAAGAAAAAAAAGTGAGATGGTTTCAAGCACCAAGAAAAGATGTAGGAAGATATTCTTACTAATTGTCAGCAATTAATGTTTGAGTGTTGGCTGCTAGAATTTTCAGACTAAAAAAAATTGTTACATTAGAACAAAACAGAACACAGGGGGTTTAAGATACACAAACACAACCTGCACCTAGATGTCCTCTCTAAACAAACAAAACAAGGAAAAATTTGTGTGAAACTTCAATTGCACTGCTATAGATAAGGTGTGGGGAGGGGGATAGTTGTTTTCAGCCATACTCCCTCATTGATCTCCATTTAAAGATAGCATCTAGACTCTGTAGTAATAGACTCACTCTGCCTGGCTCCACACAATTTTGCATTATATAACACACTGGAAAAAACTTTCCGGGTTAGGAGGGAGGAAATTTCTCAGGGGGATCGGATGTTCAGAACTTTGGGAGTTTCACTAAGCTCTGAGCTCATTATAAACCTTGTGCCCCAAAGCTACTGTTATTCCCTCCCCTTTCTAAAATTCCACTCATAAGACTTTGAGTTAACAGTGCCCCTTGGGGAGATATGGTCAGTTT
Source organism: Ictidomys tridecemlineatus (assembly GCF_052094955.1). Classification (NCBI taxonomy): domain Eukaryota; kingdom Metazoa; phylum Chordata; class Mammalia; order Rodentia; family Sciuridae; genus Ictidomys; species Ictidomys tridecemlineatus. Next base: position 34,831,873 of record NC_135492.1, on the reverse strand, counting down.
CAGAGTCAACAGAAGGAAACCCTGAGTGGCTCTCATCGACACTGTACACCAGAACTTGGCATCCCTCCTCCAACTTTAGCTCAGTACTACCACACTGATTGCAAAGCTGTTTCATATCAAAGAGTACAAAGTCTCAAATTCTGCACAGGAAGACTTAACTTCTCTGTCTACCCAGCTTTCCAATCAAATGATCGCTTACTATGCCAGTCTAAACTAAGCTTTATGCCTAAAATAGGAAGAAACTGTTTCAAATTCACAAAATCCAACCCATGTAATATGTAATAAAGTCTTTTTTTTGGTAGTTGTAGATGGACATAATAGATTGATTGATTAATTGATTGACTGATTTATTGTTGTACTGAGGATCAAGCCAGTGCCTCAACATTCCAGGTAGGCACTCTAAAAACTGATCCATAATCCCATCCCTATAATAAAGTCTTGATATCTATTTAAATATAGTATAAAATTTCAACAAATGAATGTAACAGGAGAAATAAAGGTTATAGCCTTCATTTTAATTATAACTTCTTTTTAATCCCTCACTTTCCAGGAATATTTTTAGTAGGCTTTAGGGCACACAATTAAAGAAATGAACACATAAGTAAAATAAAGGGCACTGATATAAACAAATTCTTGTACTGCCACAGAAAAGAGTTTTAAAAAAATCAAACTTCAATATTTTAGAAAACAAATTAGATTACATCATTAGCCACAATAAGACCCCAGAAGGAAAAGTTCAGGAAAACATCATTAATTTGGCCCAATAATGAAGACTCTAATTTCAAGTCTGCCTTGATTTAATTTTGGACTATGTATTAAGAAACAATTGCTAGAGGCTTGGGTTGTGGCTCTGCCTGGAAAGTGCTTGCCTGGCACATGCAGGGCAGTGGGCTAAATACTCAGCATCACATATAAATCAATAAAATAAAGGTATTGTGTCCAACTACAACTAAAAAATGAATGTTAACAAAGAAACAATTGCTAGGAAAATTAAAGTGCAAATAAAAATTTCTAGAGGATTATATGATTTTAAAATTTTCACATGCAAATGATTTCTGCAAAAATACTAATTATAACTAGTTACATTTATTCTTTAGAATCCTGCATTCCAATAGAAATAAACTATATAAAATACAGAGTAAAACACTGCTTAAATCTGTTATATCATTAATTTTTCCATCTCTCTGTTTATTTTGGCTGTGAAAAACTGGTTTAGGAATCAGGAAACCTTCACACATAGGTCCCAGACAAAAACTTATTCATTCTATTCATAGTCTGGCAATCTAATTCTCTGCTTTTATTTTTAAATGTGAACCATACAATTATGTTTACTTTATTTCAGGGGGCATTAATTTATGCTTATTTTCAAACAGCATATTGTAAAAAATATTGCCATGTCTATACTGGGAAACATAAACAGATCTTAAAAAATATCCAGCAGCATACCTAGTTTAAATACTTACTCTGCCCATAATGAAAAAAAGATTAAAAATACATGGCTTATGTGATTCTAAAAATTAATTAGAATATAGTTCAATCAAATTTTGAAACAAAGTACCATCAAATTAAATAGTTGCAAGTTCTATACAGTTATGCACATCTAAATTAAATGAAACTATGTTAGTCTTCACTAAATTAAAATGTATGAGTATTCACTTTCACATCTCTAATCTAATAATGAATACACATCAACCATTGGGAGATTGAGGCTGAGGCAGGAGGATCCTAAGTTCATGGCTGGTGTTAGGAACTTAGTGAGGCCCTAAGCAACTTAGCAAGACCCTATCTCAAAATAAAAAAAAATAAATAAACAAAAGGGCTAGAGATGTGCTTCAGTGGAAAAGTGTCCCTAGATTCAATCCCCAGTACCAAAAAAATTATAAAAATAAGTAAATAATGATTTGGGTTACAGTGGATGCCCACCAGGTAGGTAGGTATTCAGTGCTGAATAAAAACTGGTGAATAAATCACCAGATGGACCATATGGTCCCAACCTTGTGGTATTTTGTAGACAATGTTAATTGAAGTGAAAAAAAAGCCCCCTCAGGAAAGGCAATCTAGATGTACTTTATATATAAAAGACAGTTTAATTTTTTTTATTAAGCCAAAGAATAAATAGTAGGTCAATGACAAAGCTGTGAATCTGCTTCATTTGAGGCTATCCTTATATGTAACTCTTATTTGATTGAAATAAAATATAAAGCAAACATAAAATTAAAAATCATATTTACATCAGGAAGTGATAAAATCTTTTGGACGGAAAAAATACACATAGGTTTACACATGAACACACAATCACATAGTTTACATGACTCAAAAACACTATATTATCAACCAATTATGGAAATAATATTCTGTATGCTATTCAGCCATTGGTATCCATGTTTGAAAATTGTTAAGAAATTTATTTTGAAGGTTACTTTAGACTTCCCTTCAGGTTAATAAAACACAAAAGTACTGCTATTTGCAGGGGAAAACATTTTGATTTCAAAACAATTATAGCTGGTTGATCAAGTTTTCATTTTTTTAAAAATATTTACTTTTTAGGTGAACACAATATTTTTATTTTATTTGTATGTTGTGCTGAGAATTGAACCCAGTGTTGCATACATTCCAGGCTAACACACTACCACTTGAGCCACATCCCCAACCCTCAAGTTTTCAAATATTAATAATGAGTTAAAATCAAGGCAAAAGACCTAAAAACAACTCAATATATTCAAATATTTCCACCACATTTAAGCCTAAGAATATCTGACACATAAGAATCACAAGAATGTTCTTAAGGAGAAAATTCTCTGTTAATAAGAATATTGGATGAAAGAAATCTTTGAATAACACAAGATTTCCTTCAATAGTTGAGTATAGTGGAACACACCTGTTATCCCAGAAACTCAGGAGACTGATGCAGGAGGATCAAAAGTTCAAGAACAACCTCAGCCACTTAGCAAGGCTCTGTCTCAAAATAAATAAAAATAAAATGTCCTGGGGATCTAATTAGATCCTGGTGAAGGGCCCCTGGGTTAAATCTCCAGGACCAATTAAAAACATATTATCTCAAAATGTACTTTTTCTTCCCTATTGGATTAGCAAAGATTAAAAAGATTAACAAAATTTTGTGTGAGCAAGGGTTTTGAAAATAAGATTCTCATGGACCTTTAAGGAAATAGATTTTACAGATAAGTACTTGGCCATATTTATCATTATTTTATATATAGTTTGACCTGGCAGTTATACCTCCAAGAAGATAAATGAATAAGTATACTATCATAAACATACCATTATTCACAAGAAAGAAAAACAAGTAATGATCTAAATGGTTATCAAAAGAGTAGATGATAAAGTATGATGCCTCTAAGTGATGGAAAACTAGGCAGCAAGGACTGGGGTTGTAGCTCAGTGGTAAAGCACTTGTCTGGCACCTGTGAAGAATAGGGTTTGATTCTCAGCACCGCATATATAAAAAAAGATCTACTGATGAATAAAAAAAATAATTAAAAAATAAAACTAGGCAGCCAGTAAAATGATTATTTATGATTATGCACATCAGTTTCAACTCACAAATAGAGATATATAAAACACATTAAAATGACCACATAGCTTCATATAGAGAGAAACTGCTGTGTATTTAAAGTCTTCTATATACTTTCATATTCATAAATAAGTTTCCAAAAGTGAGTTAATGGTGGCCATTTCTTTGTGTAGAAATTGAGGGCTTACTTTTGTCATTATGTAGTTTTTATAGGTAGAATTTTTTCTAATTATTATAATAAAAAATCCACAACAAACTTTTAAGATACAGAAGTGCCTCTATGTCACCAAAATTACTTCAAGTCTTTTCAACTTCCTATTTAAGAGAAAATAATTCATTGAATGTTGGAAGTAGATGTAATACAGGATCTCCTTCTAAGAACCAAACTTTAAAATGACAAGATAATAGAAATTTAAATACTAGAGTCAAAGAGATAGGGAAAGACAAACATCATTATTTAGACAGCCCATATTATTGGCATCTACCTTACCACCCACAGGTTCTATGAACTCAAACACTCCTAAAACAATATCCCTTTTACAACTTAAAGAAGCAGAATAAATAATAATAATATATAATTTTTTAAATGTAAAATCATAAAACACCACAGAGAAAATATTTAATTATTTTCCTGTCTTACATTCTTTCTTAGCACCTTTATTAAGAATCTGCAAAAAAAAAAATGGAGAAGTTAAAAAGATTTTAAATGTATACATTTAATCTGATATTTATTTCATTTAGATTTTTGTTTTTCTGGCACTAGACAAAATAGTTCAAAAGTACTCATGGAAAAATAAGCAAGCAAGATTTCTCAGGTATATGAAAAGCAACAAGGGAAAACTACTTTTAAACAAATGTTAAAACTTTTACAAAATGAATAATGTGATGCTGGTATATAAAGAAAAAGACTAATAGAATATAAACCCCAGAAACATCCCAATACATCCAAAAGTTAATACCATAAGAGTATTCAAAGAAGGACTCTGAAATCAACAGGGAAATATAACAGGTACTCAGAAAAGGATAAAGTTGAACCTATACATCATTCTGAACACCAGAAAAAATAATAGTTTGAACATTTAAATGTAAAAGTGATACCATAAAAGTACTAAAAGAAACCACGTGCAAATACTAAAAATCTTGGAGGCCTTCCAGTGACTTAAAATCCAGATACCAAGGCTGGGGCTGTAGCTCAGTGGTAAAGCGCTTGTCTAGCACTTGTGAGGCACTGGGTTCAATCCTCAGCATCACATAGAAATAAAGAATTTTTTTTAAAAAAATAAAGATAGCAAAATGAGTATTATAATCTGTAGAATTCAAAAAAAATGTAAGAATTCTGTATATCAAAATATGTGAAGGTAAATAAAAAATAAGTGAAAATTTGGGGAAATTTAAGTTTAAAATGGTGCAACACTTAAGAAAGGAAGTATTTAACAAAATCATGAATGCCCTGCCCACTGGCACAGTGATCCCACTTCTAGGAATGTATCACACAGATGTACCTGCACAAGTAAAATGATATGTATACAAGCTGTTTAACCACAGTATGGTCTGTGATAAACATAGAGAAGACCCAAATACCCACAAGGGGGGGCTGGTTAGGTAAACAAAGCACTTAATAGATGCTGTTTAAACAAAGCTGTTTTTTTAAAGTGTTTTTTATAAACAAAGATTATATTATTTCTAAATAAATAATAATAGGAAAAGATCTCAAGAGCATATAAAGAAAAAGCCATGAGACAGAATTAGTTACATATCATGTTACAGTTTATATAAAAATAATATAGTACACTGGCATTTCTCCAACTATAAAAGAAAACAAATGACATGTATGGGAAATAAATGAAAGGAGGTTATCTAAGAAAGAGGGGTAAAGGGGGGCCAAAGCCATTGGAAATCAGATTTTCCCAAGCCTGTGTCATTTTACCTTTTGAACCATAAGAACATGTTATCTACATTAAAAAGTTTTTTAAAAAACATTAAAAAGAATACTTATAAAAAAGAGAAAGAGACATCTATAGATAAGACTTAAAGGCAACCTTTAAATACATTTTTTTCTCTGAAAATCAATCTTGGTGTGGTCATCGCAAAAACATATGCTTTTCCCCCCTTCAATCAATTTAAAGGATATGACAATCTGTTTTTAATAAGCTATTTGAAGGAGTAAGAAATTAGGAAAGAGGAGAGAAATGTACAATGAGGACATTCTAGTATAATGATTCACCATGTATGGCCCCTGTACCAGCAGCATGAGCATCATGTGATAACTTGTTGAAATTAAAATTCTCAAGCTCCCACCCAGACTACTGAATCAGAAACTTTGTACTAGTCCAGCAATCCTGGTAATACCCTGAAGTCTGAGAGTCACATATCTTGTCTGGTGCTTCCCACAGATTCACATACAGCACCAGTCTGCATTTCAAACAAGCTCCAGGACCTAGGACCACACTTGGATTAGCAAAGCTGAAGTCTTCCTGGGGAAAAAAAAAGTATGTAACCTTCATATGGTTGAGTTTCCTATGAAACCTGTCCTCAGTATCAAGTGGAAAAAGTACTTTTACAGGCTTCCTAGACAAGATATATCATGAAGCTACTTTCCCATATAAACTGTTTACACAGAGAATAAATTTTTTCAAATACATTCTTGTAAAAACAATAACAAATATAAATCATCAAAATTCAACTTTTGAATGTCTTGAAAAACAGCATAAGTGGATGCACAAGCTTTCAGAAATAGGAGAAAAAAACAAAAATAATAAATATTTCATAAATTCTGCTTGTGTTTTCTGAACAACGTAATATCAAATGCATTAACTGCCCGCCATGTGCTCTTCATGAAAAAGAACTAAGAAGTTTGTTTCCCTCAAAACACTTTTCAAAAAAAAAAGTACTCATGTTTATAAACACTGGTGTTCCATTTGTTTTACATGAGGAGAAAAATCTCTATAGGAATCTTCTGAATAAAGAATTCTAGTTTAGACAGAAGGATTTAGAAGTCAAATGTAGTGGCACATTACTATAATCCCAGCAGCTCTGGAGGTTGAGACAAGAGGATCTCAAATTCAATGCCAGCTTCAGCAACAGCGAGGCACTAAGCAACTCAGTGGGACCCTATTGCTCAATAAAATATAAAATAGGGCTGGGGATGTGGCTCTGTGCCCCTGAGTTCAATCCCTGGTACTCACCCCCCCCAAAAAAAAAAAGAAGGATAAAGAATTGTGTATCTTCTTTTTGCAAGTCACCCTTAAATAGTTTTTGGTGCTAAAAATTAACCAATGTCCTGACATTTTCATATATTTTCTATTTCATTGCCTCTGAGATATGATCACCTTTAAGATAATTAGAACATTCTTATCCTATGTACCACTCAGAAGAAAAATTGCCATGTGGTTATGACAAGCCAATTTTAAGATTCCATCCATCTCAGATGTGCATCTTAAAAATCAAAGAAATGTCTTAATTATAAACTACAGAATTGTATAGTAAAGTATTTGTTTTCCTCCTAAGCTAACTCTTATGTCTCTCAAATGTAAAATTCCATAAAGGTAGCATGTTTTGTCCATTGAAAACATATCCTCTATGCTTAGAAACTGGAACATTTTCACTATATTTGTAATTTGTTATTTATGTAGTTTACTTAGGAACATGTTAATATAAAAAAGTAATGATTTTTAACAGTATTTTTAACAGTACTGACCTCTTTCACTCTGGAAATTTTACTTGCTCAAAATAATAATTATTAATTATTTTCAACTTGGCTGACTTCGCAGGTCAAAGAGATTCAATATAACTCTAGACAATTGAAAATATATCCTCTTCTGAGAAGTCTTTACTTATATGGATTGTTTTTCACAGCACCTTTAAATAGTAATAAGCAACAAACACATTACAAGATTTTTAAAAAATCAAAATAAATATCTTTTTTTAGAGTTAAACAAGTTGAAAAATTTTTTGTTACACTGTAGCTAGTTTAAGCTAAACTTTATTAAATTTTTCTCTGTCATAGCTAACAGTGTTTCAAATGAAAAGATAATTTGTCACAAATCATACCTTGAAGGCTGGTATATGTACATCTATCTACATTTTCAAATTTGCTAATATGAACACCAGTAAGTAGAAAGGGTTATTTTAAAAGTGATTACAGGTGGGCATGGTTATGCCTACTTGTAATCCCAACAATTTGGGAGGCTGAAGCAGGAGGATCCCAAGTTTGAGACTGCTTCAACAGCTTCAGAAGATCCCATTTCAAGAAGGGGAAAAGGGCTGTCACTCTGTGGTAGAGCACTTATTCATTCAATCTAATCCCTATAAGTAACTTAGCCCCTAAATGATGACACAAGTGTATATTCTACTCAAGCGAGACCTTCTATAGTACACACTGCTGTCACTTTTCAACTCTTTTCTCACATAAAACTACTAAAATAATTCTAGTGTTTAGTTGTCAACATTTCTAATGTGAATTCCCATCAAACACAGACAAAATTTTGTGACAGGAAATAACCTTGTGTCCCAAGATTCTAGAATAATTGACCAAAGTGTCACTAACCAAGACCGTGTCTTTGTTACATGTCAGACACTTCAGAAAAAAGAAATTCCCAGAAAAAAGTTGTTTGTCACCCCTTTATTGTTAAAATTCAGTAGATATGGATGTGTTCTTAATAGTATTCTCAAAGAGGCAGAAATATCCTTAAGAAAAAAATTTAGTTATCAAAGAGTTTGGGGGACACCCTGAAGCATTTAGTGTTTGGGGGCCAGGATATAGGCTTCACACAATGCTTGGGTGGGATGGATCTGTATCATAAAGATTCATCCTAGTCACAAGAATTTTGATCTTAAAATGATTTAATCAAGCCCACTTTAAATGAGCATTTCTTTAAGACACAATATTGAAAAGTTTTTATAGGGAACCCCACAGCTTGCCTCTAATTATGTAAGACAAGTTAGTAAGGGATGCTTAAGGAGAATAACTGTCTGAAAATTAGTGCTCATTTCTTCACACTACACATTAACTCAACATAAATTTAAAATTATAATGAGTATACATAGACTAGTATATATTCTAACAGTATGAGATGGCACATAAATCTCACCCTAATGAATCCAAAATTTCAATCTTGTTAATATTTTACTGTTATTACTAGCAATTGAAGGAATTCATTACTGTTCCTTCAAGTAGCAGTACCTCAAAGCAGAAGACACAAAGGATGTGCTGCAACACGGAGAGAAAAGAAGGGATCCATGAAAGAGTCAGACTACGACCTGTGGGTAGACTGAGGCAGCCTGTAATTGACCTTGGCATGTCACCTCTACTTCAATCTAGCCTCTCCTTTTTATTAGCTTAAAGAAGGTTATCCCAACACTATGTGTTTTCTCCCTAGTTTCCATCTTCATCTCCCTCTTTGATTTTCTTGTTTGAACTAGATCCTAATACTTTTTTAATAAAAACAACTCAAACTTCTTCATTAGCAGCAGTTGCAAGCACTGGAATGTATGCTGTCTTCCACCACAACTGAAAGTTTTGGTTATAAGTGAGAGCAATGCATATCATACATTGTTATCCCTTTATTTCCCTTTTACATGTAAGTGAAAGTATCATACCCACTTTCACTTATGTGTGTACTTAGGTTTTCTTATTTACCAACCTCACTGCTCAGTAGCAAAGTGGGCTCTACAAATGCTCAACACCAAAGAGAGGGACCTTGTTTCTGTGGTTGACAACCAACTGTTCCAGGCTAGAATCACGTGTTTCCTGGGAATCAAACTTTGTTTTGCCTGAGGCAAGCCTTGGGCTAGTGACCCCTTCCCTAGCATACAAAGGTCACTCACTCTAAGCCCACCTCTGTTCTCTCACACAGGGCCAAACAACAGTTTAGGAATAAAAGACCTTCCAGAAATTTGACAAAAGGCTTGGAAACAGCCTTCCCAATGAACTCACATACCTTGCTGCATCCAATTATAGAGTGGGTCCCAAACACCTTTGCAGCCCCACAAGGACCCCAGGGAACCAGGTGTAAGCCCTGCTGGGATGAGGACCAGAGACAAAGAAGAGGAATAGGTCTGCAATGGTGTTGGAAGCCCCATTCCACCACATTCCAGCAGGGCAACTTTGGGCAAGGTGCTGTACCTCTCTGTGCAGCCCGAACATGGAAGTGAACAAGTGCCTGGTACACAGAAAAGTGGAGCAGCCATGGCCAGCAGTGCCAACCCCGCCATGCTGGGAAACTGAGGCGGGATGGTGTCGCACCAAGCGTGAGGTCTGGTTGGCAAGGGGGACTGGCCCAGCCGCCTCACCCCTCGCGGGTCCAGTATGGCGCAGACCAGCCACGCCTCTGTAGCCGCAGTACATGCTGGACTGCCTCTAAAGTTGCTGGCCACCCAAGCGCCCCGCTTCCCTCATTGGGGTCCTCATTCTCTGCCGCTTTCACTTTCCTCAACCGCCAATGGCCGCCACCGCCTCCCACAGCCAGCAGCTCACCTCTCCTGCTGCCTTCTCCACCGCTGCTACCACTGGCTTGGGGACATCTCACGAGACTTTGTTCCTCCCTCACTACTCAGCCCTCCCTACTGCGTGAACCCACACTGGAACTAGCTTGGCCCCACCCCTGTACACCACCCACCGCCCCTGAAGATCAGTACTACTCTATCTTGTGCCCTTCTATCCATATCCCTGCCCCTTAATCCACTCTGCCTACCCCTTGACCCCAAAGGATTAAAACCCAGGTGCTAGGCAGCGCCTCTGACTCATGTGCCCCCGCCCCCTGTTATTTTTGCTCATGCACCTGCCGAGGCCCTGGACCTTAGAGCCTCAGCCCTGGCATGGACCACAGTAAAAGTAGTAATCATATCAGCTGAGAACTTTAATGACACCCCTTGGGTTCTCACAATTTCCCTAAGAGGGTATTGCCTCCTCCCCATTTCACAGAGGAAAAAATGGTGTGGCAAGGTTAAGCAATGGGCTCCAAGTCACAGAGCTAGGAAGTAGCAAGAGTCCACATTGGAATCCAGGCTCCTCTGGTGCCTAAACCATTGCCCTCCATGAAAACCCCCAGGCCCTGTCCCTGCTTGCACCAAGAGCACTGCCTCTTAGCCCCAGTCTTCACTCCCAACCTCTTACCTGGCCCCAATATTCATCAACATGAAAAGAGACAAGTCTAGAAGTTCATCTGCTACAATATTTCTGGTCTGGATAAAATTGTTATCCATAAAATGTTTCAGCTTCATTGCATGAATTTCCTAAGGTCTCCCTGTCACATTTCTTGGAAAAGATTCAGAAAATGATGAGACTGTATTGAATTCTGTAGTATCCTTGGGTGATATTTTGCTGATAAAAAGTATCATGGAATGGCATAGAGGTCATAGAATATACATGATGTTAGGGAGAAGACACATGACACTTCTTCCCAGTGGAAATCATAATGATTGTTTCTAAAGAAGAGGAGCTAACATTTATTGAAGGCATATATTCTTCCAGTCTGGGAGATGAAGAAACTAGCATAAGTGTTCATAGTTAGTCAGAATTTGAACGTGAGTCTGAGTTTGATCCTGTTCCACAAGACAGCATAGTCTACTTCTTCTGGGTCAGGTTCTGTAAAATCAAGAGCCTTTAAGGTTCAGTTTACCCTTTGTTGGAGTCTTTCTTGGCTACAGCAGCATACATAATAGTTATGTCTGTTAGAAAATGCAAGTCCACTCACCCTCCAAGATAGTTTACTCTCCAGGAAATAATTCTGGTATATGAGCCAGAGCATATGAGTCCCCTTCTCCATATCAACCCAATCCAATTCACCAACTGAAGAAGTGGGTAAGGAGGCAAAATCACATCAAAAGTACGGCTACAAGGTGCCTAGCACAGCTCCAAGTGCTGTCCACTCACTAACTAATTTAGTCTGATAATTCTGGATCCATTAGGATAAGCAGCACTTGGCTCACAGCAGCAGGAGTTGAAGAAAGGGAAGCCTCCTGGCATGTGGCACTTCAGCGAAGCAATGGAGAAGCCATCCTTAGTTCAACTGGTCAAGCCTGCATGTGGTTTGGGCCATTTTTTTTTTGAAGCTTAGCCTCAAGTTCTTTTCTCCAGCACTTTCAATGATTCTTTGAAATGTCTGACATCCTCTAGTACACTATCCTTTCTACTTAAAGCAGCTAGTATTTTTACCCAAGAACACTGGCCTCTCATAAGCCAAGCCCATTAGAACCAAATTTTAGGTGGACACAACACCTTTGTTTGTATGTGGTTGTGAGGATCAAACCTGGGCTGCACGTATTCCAGGTGAGCACGCTACCACTTGAGCCACATCTGCAGCCCAACTAAGAGAAACTTTTTTGCTTTAAGAGAGATCCCTGAGCAGATGAGGTTGCACATGCCTATATTCCCAGCTGCTTGGAAAGTTGGTCTAGGAGGATGGCAATTTTAAAGTTAGCCTATGCAACCTAGTGAGACCATATCTCAATATGAATGCATTACAAAAGGGCTGGAGATGAAGCTTAGTGGTAGAGTGCACATCCAAGATTCTGGAGAGAAAGAGAGAGAGAGAGAGAGAGAGAGAGAGAGAGAGAGAGAGAGAGAGAGAGAGAGAGAGACTGACTGCAGGAAGCCTGTACATCCCCTTTCCTTAGCTAACTAATGTGGTTAAACCAACTCTACTTATCTTCTCTGTTTCTTAAAGCTCAAATATTCACACTGAGTCAGGGGATAAGCATGCATCCTCCCTGCCACATGGAGCCACCCCAATTCCTGTGCAACCTCTTGAAATAGCCCTCTCCCCATCAGTTCTACTGAGGTAAGTGCTGTCTTGTTCTAAGCACTGGATTTGAGAAAGAACCTCCTTCCTTGGCCTCTCACATCCTTTGATTATCTATTTGATGGGTATAAATAGTCTTTACTTGCCCAGCTCACACATCTGGTAAGTGGCAGAGCTAAAGGTCTGGACACTATCCAGATTCAGGGATTTAACCACCAAGTTTAGTGCCATATACCATCTAGCCTCATTAAATTAAAAAAAAATGGGGCCCTGAGCCAAACAACAACAACAAAAAAAATATCAAATTTCACTCCATATTTTCTATTTGGCTTTTAACACACCTTGTAAGTATTGCTGTAAAATAAAGTTGATGGTGCCAATTTTGTAGAGTCTGGTAGTCATTTTCACTGCTCACCAATGACTTCTCCTCCCCACCTTCTGGGAACCTGCAGGATTGAACTTCCAGGTCACATGACTAGTCCTGACCAAAGAATGTGCATGGAAGGAGTTTGTACTATTACTGGGTGGAGTATTTAATTTTAGTGAGAGACTAACCTGAGATCTGTCTCTCTTATAGGACAAATAATAATGCCCATGATGGTGTTTTCTCCATTGAGCAGAGCCCTCAACAAAACTATCATGGTCGCATAATGTGAGCAAAATACAGACCTTTTTGATTTTAAGCCATTGAAATTTGGGGGTTAATAACTATTATAGCCTGCTGTAGTCAATCCTGACTGATTCAGCTGGACTCCTTTATCCACAGTTCAACCTGTTGAGGATCAAAAACTTTCTTTAAAAAACTGCTTTGAGGCCTGGGGTTATAGCTCATTGGCAGAGTGCTTGCCTAGCATATCTGAGGCACAGGGTTTGATCCTTAGACTGCATAAAAATAAACAAATACAATAAATACATGCTGTTAATCAACAACTACAAAAGTAAAAACAATTTTTTTAAAAAACTATGTTTATGTGATGGGGTGGTGGATCAGTGGTAGAGCACTTGCTAGCATAAGTGAGGCACTGGGTTTGATCCTCAGTTGCACATTTTTAGAAAAATTAGATAAAACAAACAAATAGAATAAAAGTATTGTGTCCATATGTAACTAAAGATATTTTAAAAACTGCATTTATCCTGAACATGTATGGACATTTCTTCTTGCCATTATTTCCTAAACAATATAGTATAATAACTATTTTGATAGAATTTATATTGTACTATGTTTATAAGTAATTTAGAGGTGATTCAAAATGTACCAAAAATATGTATAGGTTATTCAAATATTATGCTACATTGTATCATTAATATTATTAATATTATCACTCATAGATCCCACCAAGTCTAAGTGACTATGCTAAACATTTCTTCCTAGAATGCATAGTACTCTCAGAATCCTCAAAATGAGTTCTTCACAGTCTTGTGACAGTTCTGTTTCCCAATCATGAATTATCACCCTGGTACCTCCAAAAAGCTGCTGAGTGCATCCTCAAGAAATCTGTGGCTGCAAAACAGTTCCATTCAGGCTTTTTGTATATAGCTAAAAAAACATATGTTCTCCTTAGGATCCCAATTTCACTGACATTCTCCACACTATGAGTGTTTCCAATTAATTGTCAGCCCAGGCCAATGTGGAGGTGGCCCTCACCTGCTGAGAGCCACAGCTGAGTCTGTATGGCTCCTGGGCATTTTGCCAACAGTATTGATTGACAGGCGAGGCATTAATTTCCTCCTCTGCCACTAGTTTTGCGTTTTCGCGCTATTTTGGACTTCTTACGCTATTTTGAGTTCTCATTGGGATTTCCGGGGATTCCCCAGGAGTTCCCATTGGTTGGTGAAGTGCAGGAGGAGGGATTTCCTGGGGAGCATATTCTGGCTGGGGGTTCCTGCAGGAGCCGCGTGGCTTTTTCGGGAGGATTCCCCAGGAGCGTGTGTGAGTTTTTTTCCTGCAGTTAAAAAAATAAATATTGTTCCTGCTTCAGTGGCTCGTGATTTGTGCCCAGCCAGACTGTGGCATTTGGAAGCCTGCACGGGGAACGTCTGAGGCTTCGGGGTAAGTGAAATTGCTTGCCCCTAAGGGAAGGCAAGAGAATGGGTGACCATTTTAAAAAACAATATGTTCTTGCTTTGATTTGTTTTGTTTTTGTTTCAAGCTGCCTATCCTTAGAATTTTCTCAGGCAGACTGGGAAAAATGGTTGGCTCAAGGTTTGAAGTTGTTTGCCCCTGAGGAAGAGATAGAAATAGACCACAAATGTACATGTCAAGAAAATAGGAAAATTGATACAACGGTTTTTTGTTCCATTTTTGTTTCATTCTGTTTCGGTTTTGTTTTGTGTTATCTTATTGGGTTGCGTTATCTTTGTAACAGATTAAAAATTAGTAAAAAACAAACTGAAAGAGTGTTAAATAAATTGTTAGAGGTTCAAACCATAGAGAAAGACAATTTAGATCAAGCAAAAGAGAAGGTCTCTCAAGCTAGTCAGACAGAGGAAGAAAATTTAAAGGAAGAAAGCTTAGAGGAGAAACAGCTATTAGGGAAAAAGCTACAACAGGAGGCTGCTACTAACACTGTTCTATCACCAGAGGGCGTAATTCAACCAACAGCTCCACCTATGGAGATAGCTGAGTGGCCCTCAACCCCCTCAACCCCTGTAGTTGATAGATGGGATTCTGAGACAGGACCTCAAAGATTTGCATGCCCTGTACTTGAGCACACAGGAGGGCAGCGAATTCACTGTGCATTAGATTTCAAAACAGTGAAGCAGTTAAAGCAGGTTGTAACAACCTATGGTCCTCAAGCACCCTTCACTGTAAGCATGGTCGAATCCATTACCAACTTGGACATGACTCCAGCAGATTGGGCTAGCATGTGTAAATCTGTGCTAAATGGAGGACAATATTTGTTATGGAAGGTTGCCAATGAGGAATTTTGCAGGGAGACAGCTAGGTGAAATGCAGCAGCCAGTTACCCTCAAAGAAATCTAGATATGTTGTTAGGAAAAGAACCATATGAGGGTCAACAACAACAAATTGAATATGATCCTGGCGTATATGCACAAATTGCTGTAGATGCGGTTAGGGCATGGAAAACTTTACAGGGGCATGGAGATTTACAAGGTCAATTATCTATGGTAATACAAGGAACTAATGAACCTTACGCTGAATTTGTAGATAGGCTTATTCAAGTAGCTTCCAGAATTTTGGGGGATACAGAACAAGCAATGCCATTTATAAAACAACTGGCTTATGACCAAGCAAATCGTTGCTACAGAGAGGTCCTTAGACCATGGAAACATGAAGATTTAAAAACATATATTAAATTATGTAGAGACATTAATGAACAAGGACAAGTCTTAGCAGCAGTACAACAGGCTTTAGATGCCAGGCCAAAAACATGCTACAATTGTGAACAAACAGGACATTTTAAAAGGAGTTGCCCCATAGGAGGAAGGTTTAACAAAGTTATGTATCAAAGGAATAGAACACCGGATATTTGCCCACGATGCCGTAGAAGGAGACATTGGGCTAATGAATGCCGTTCTCAAACCACCATAGAGGATACTCCGTTATCAAAAAACAGACAAGGAAAAGGTGGTTACCCATAATATCGTGGAGAAAGGCATCAGGCTCCATTGCCAAAAAACGGATAGGGGGGCCCAATGCTCCAGGGCCCACGACCACAAATGTACGGGGCACTGGAGAAACCCAAAAACACCATGGAGGAACCCAGCAACACCATCAGGGTAGTGCCCAGGACACACTATCCATCAAATCTCTCATCAGACGAACCAGAGGGAGCGCAGGGTTGGACATCTGCGCCTCCGCCAAAGCAGTACTAACTCCAGAGATGGGAGTTCAAATCATTCCCACAGGAGTAAAAGGACCTCTTCCCCAAGGAACAATAGGCTTATTGTTAGGACGCAGTTCTTCTATGCTAAAAGGACTTATGATAAGTCCTGGGGTAATTGATCCCGATTATGAAAGTGAAATAAAAATTATAGCTAGTTCTCCAAAGGGTATATCAGTAATTTCACCAGGAGATAGAATAGCACAGTTATTAATAATATCCAGCCTACATGATAAATTTTCCAGTAGTACTATGAAAAGAGGTTTCAGGGGTTTAGTCTCCACAGGTGTAGATTGGGCTATGCTGTCTTTGAATTTAGATTCTCGCCCAATGCTAAAACTAAATATTCAAGGACATGAATTTAATGGGCTACTGGATACAGGATCAGACCTTAGCATCATATCTCATCAAGAATAGCCAAAACATTGGCCATTACAACAAGCCACTCAAACGCTTCGAGGCCTAGGAGTGGCAACTAATCCCCATAGAAGTGCAATGGTCTTAGATTGGAAGGATCCTGAAGGATGTGAAGGAACTATACAGCCATATGTATTGGATCATCTTCCTATAAATTTATGGGGACGAAATGTCCTAGATCAATTAGGTTTGACATTAACAAATAACATCAATCCAAATATGCCCACTATTAGGGCTAGACAAGGTTTCAGGGAAGAAAAAAGATTAGGAGAACAAGGTATAGCAGCACCGATTCAAATAGATCAAGGAATAAAAAGACATGGACTGGGTTTTCAGAAGGGGTCACTGAGGCAATAAAAGTTACTTGGAAATCAGATAGACCAGTATGGGTTCCTCAGTGGCCCCTGACAAAAGAAAAGATACAAGCAGCCCATGACCTGGTCAAACAACAATTAGCAGAGGGACATATACAACCTTCTGTATCTCCCTATAATACTCCCATTTTTGTCATTAAAAAGAAATCTGGTAAATGGAGATTATTACAAGATTTAAGAGCCATTAATAATGAGATGGTTATTATGGGACCTGCTCAATCAGGGATTCCCCAATTGTCTGATTTACCAAAAACCTGGTATGTTTTAGCTATAGATATTAAAGATTGTTTCTTTTCAATTCCAATTCATCCTGAAGATAGTCCACATTTTGCATTTACTATACCTGCACTGAATCATGAAGGTCCTTATCAGAGATATGAATGGAAAGTGCTCCCTCAAGGGATAGCTAACAGCCCAACTATGTGTCAAATTTATGTTAATAAAGCAATCCAGCCACTTAGAGATCAAAATCATGAACTACAAATATTTCACTATATGGATGATGTATTGTTAGCACACAAAGATAAAAACACATTGCTGGACTGTTATGCCACACTTACAAATTTATTAAAAAATTATAATCTAGAGATAGCAATAGATAAAGTACAATTAAATTTTCCAATTAATTATTTAGGAGTTCTATTATCCTCAACCATGGTCCATCCACCTAAAATTCAAATATGAGTAGATCAACTCAGATCACTTAACGACTTTCAAAAGTTATTAGGAGACATAAATTGGATAAGGCCTTATCTAGGCATACCAACAGGAGAGTTGAGACCTTTATTTGATATCCTAAAAGGTCCATCAGATCCAAATTCACCCAGAATATTAACTCCTGAAGCAAGAAAGGCATTAAAAATTATTGAAACATATATGGAAAATATGCATTTGGATAGAATTGATATGTTTGCCTTTATTATTTATTGTACTACCAACAAAAAATATTCCTACAGGAGTATTTTGGCAAGAAGGTCCATTATTGTGGGTACACTCATTTTATTCTCCTAACACTATTCTTACTAGGTATCCTGAGGCTATAGGACAATTAATACTCAAAGAAATAAAAGCAGCAAAGGGAGTGTTTGGAATTTCTCCCAATAAAATTATTACTCCATATAATATGGATCAAATTGATGAGTTAGCTAATGAGTTAAATACTTGGGCAATAATCATGTGTAAATCTAATGTTTTATTTGATAATCACTTACCATCTAATCCTTTGTTGTCTTTTTGGTCTAAGCATCCTGTAGTTTTTCCAAAAATGACAAGAAAAACCCCTATCATGAATGCTCCAAATATATTCACTGATGGGTCAAATAATGGTACAGCAGCAGTAGTTACCCCTGATCAAACTTTTACATTTTTAGTACCCAAACAATCAGCTCAAAAGGTAGAGCTTAATGCAGTTTTACAAGCTTTTGTGATGTTTAAAGATTCTGTATTTAATTTATTTTCTTATAGTCAGTATATAGTTAATGCTGTAGTATCCCTTGAAGATGCTGGTAGGATTTCCCCTTCCTCTACTGTTTTCTCTTTGTTTTCTGCTATACAAAGTCTAATCTGGGACAGAAAGGATTCATTCTTTATAGGACATATCAGAGCACATAAAGGATTGCCTGGAGCCCTAAGTTTGGGCAATGATTTAGCAGATAAAACTACACATGGCATACATATTTTCTCTACACTAGAAGAAGTTACACATTTTCATAAAAGGTTCTATGTCAATGCCAATACTTTACAAAAGCATTTTAAAATTACTAAGAAACAAGCTAGACAAATAATAAAACAATGTCAAAATTGTGTGACCTTTTTACCACAAGTTAATCTTGGAGTCAATCCTAGAGGACTGATACCTAACCATATTTGGCAGATGGACGTCACACACTTGCCAGAATTTGGAAAATTAAAATATTTGCATGTTACAGTTGATACTTCTTCCGGATTTTTTATGGGCTCCCTTCATGCCAGAGAAAAAACTAAAGATGTTATAGCTCATTGCTTACAAAATTTTGCCACTGTGGGCATTCCAAAACAGTTAAAAACAGATAATGCCCCTGGTTATACTTCTACCTCTTTTAAACAATTTTGCTCATCATTTGGCATTACTCATATAACAGGAATCCCATACAATCCTCATGGACAAGGCATAGTTGAAAGAGCTCATCAAACTATTAAAATGTACTTAATAAAGCAAAAAGAAGGAATTGGAAAGGGGTATATATCCCCCAAAGATAAACTTAAAAAAACCCTTTTTACTCTAAACTTTTTAAATTTGGATTCATCAGGGCTTAGTGCTGCGGAAAGGCATATGTGTCCAAAAAATGTACATAAGCCTAAGGTACTTTGGAAGGATATTCTAACAGGACAATGGAAAGGTCCTGACCCAGTGATTGTCTGGAATTGGGGGTCTGTTTGTATATTTCCACAGGGAAAACAGCAACCGATTTGGATTCCAGAGAGATTAACTAAGGTCCTGACCCGGTGATTGTCTGGAATTGGGGTTCTGTTTGTGTGTTTCTACAGGGAGAACAACAGCCGATTTGGATTCCAGAGAAACTAACCAAAGTGAATTCTATGGACCAAAACAAAAACAAATACAAAAAAAGGTGATTTGACTCAAATCCATTACAGCTGATATCCAGAGCTCCAGTTTGGCTATTCTTACATCTGCGACAGTGATTAACCAGGATGTTTTTTTCAATATTTATTTTATTATTTCCTTTTATCACATCATAAAGTTCAATTTTATTTTTGAGCTCATACAGACCTAGGTTAATGTTTTTCTGATCAGTTTTATTTTTTGACTGTGGAGTTTTTAAACATTGCAATGGAGATTTCACCTAGGTATGGCTACAAGGGCTTTACTATTGTCTTATGTGTTGTATGTTATGTGTGCACACTTCTGTTTTGTGTTGTATGTCTGTATGTGTGTATGTCCATATATCTTATATGAGGAGCGCTCATGAATAAATGCATCCGAATTTTTTTAATTCACGTGATTTTAATGGTTTAATTTAGATTGGGTAAACAGCTGTTAAAAATTGTTTTAATATGTGAACAAATAAGGAGGTTAACAGATCTGTTTGTTTGCTTTCACCTTTCCTTCTCATTATATTTAATAATTCTGTTCAGGATAATGTAAATTGTTCAAAAAATTGTTTTCTTAGTGCCTGTTGGAATGTTACATAATTTTTTTCCTAGCATCATTGCCAGAATTCCTATCTTCATCCCAGTGCCGGTGAAGACAAAGATAAAACCAAACTACAGTTTCTTCGGTAGTTATCACAACAAACTGTATAAACTGATGCATCAGTGAATAATAACTCAACAAGTAATGCTCAATCAAGGAGGCGATTTACTTTGGGAGGAAATGGACATATTGACAGATTCCTCTACTTTAAACTGATTGCAGAATTTGACTGGACTATGTATCACTTGTATGCATTGTGAACTATCTGTTGGTGCAGCGAATTGTGGTAATGCTGGAGTATTTTTGCTGATGGTGTCACTGGTGGTACACTTTTTCAAAGGAGCCCTCAATTGGCTTGGTGTCATGGCATTTTTTCATCCTCCTCTCTTCTACTAGTGATGGTCTAAAATTTGGGGCCCAACAGAGGTGAGGCAAAGAACCTCACCCCCCCACTGGTGCAAAGGCCTATCCACAAGTATGGATGTATGCTGTACCGGTAGTCAGTGACGGGTATGATCCGATTGCAGTGGTACCAACCTAAGACAGGAGGCTGACGCCTAGAGGTCAGTTCATCTGATGACGGGTAAGGATCATATTTTGAATTGGACTACCTAACAGGCACGGTCCCTAAGCCACATTACTTGTTGTTTAATTAAACAGAACGGGGGAGATGCTGAGAGCCACAGCTGAGTCTGTATGGCTCCTGGGCATTTTGCCAACAGTAATGATTGACAGGCGAGGCATTAATATCCGCCTCTGCCGCTAGTTTTGCGTTCTCGCGCTATTTTGGACTTCTTACGCTATTTTGAGTTTTCATGAGGATTTCCGGGTATTCCCCGGGAGTTCCCATTGGTTGGTGAAGTGCAGGAGGAGGGATTTCCTGGGGAGCATTTTCCGGCTGGGGGTTCCTGCAGGAGCTGCGTGGCTTTTTCGGGAGGATTCCCCAGGAGTGTGTGTGAGGTTTTTTCCTGCAGTTAAAAAAAATAAAGTTTGTTCCTGCTTCAGTGGCTCGTGATTTGTGCCCAGCCAGACTGCGGCACCCACCTCTCCCTATGGGAGGTTCAGGATGACAGTCAAACAGGCATGTGGGCTTCTGGAATCATTGATAACTCTAAAAAGAATAATACCTGCACCAATCTTATTTTTTTTTCTTACTAGAAGGAACTCAAAGAGTGTGATTTCATTTGGGAATAATAATCCTCAATAGGCCCTTAGTGTGATCTAATCTTGTTTCCCTTCCCTCCTCATCTTTCACATATCTAAACACAGTAGGCAAAATTGGGGTTTTGGTGAGGCATTCCAGTTGAAGTTGCCTGGGCTGTTATAAAAGAACAGGAAAACAGATCATTTCTCCACACACCAAATGTCATCAGAACAGGCAACCTATGAGGGAAACAAAAGCTCAAGCCACAAAATGTAAAATGAAAGTTTTACATTACAAAAGAAAAATGTAAGTTTGGCTTTTTTGTTTAAAAAGATTCTGAAGATGCAAGTTGGTTGAGCAGTGTTTGCTGACACCCCCACACTGAGATGAACACTCAGGGGGTTTGTGGAAAAGGAAATAGACTCCTGTTTTTAGAAAAAAAAGGAAGCAGCAGGTATGTTGGGATTGTTGGAATGAGAAGAGACTAGAAATCAATGAAGAGATAAAGAGATGGCCCAAGAGGCAATTGCCTCCAGGGAAGCCAGTGGCCAAAGTGAGAGGGCCTAAGAGTGGGAAGTTTCCCCAGAGGGATGGAGTGACAAAAAAGCTTTTTTTTTCCAGAAATTTGTTGACACACAACTACTTAAATAAATTTTCAATCCCATCTCATCTGACTCATTTGACTGGAACAATAAGCTTACATTCCACAGCGTGGGCTGACCCTCCTGTATCCCACTGCTAATAAAGCACAAAGTTTGTGGTTAGTTCTTTTTGCATTTATGGTCATGCAGAAGAAGGACCATGAAATTAGTTGGCTTCTCTTTTGTGTAGCTTCTGACAGCAATATCTAGTGTTCTTATATTCACCATTTCTAGGGGAGAAAAAAAGTTGAAGAGGCATGTTCAAAAAAATTTTTTTCACAATTTATCAATATGTAAGCAACAGCCTTTCAATTAAAAAAAAGAAAAGGAAGAACAAATTCCACAGTTACAAGTAAGGAAAGAGGACATTAGCTGGGTGTGGTAGTGCAAGCCTGTGATTGCAACTACTCAGGAAGCTGAGGCAGCAGGATTGAAAGTCTGAGGCCAGTCCCAGCAACTTAGTGAGACTCTGTCCCAAATAAAAATAAAAAGGGCTGGGGATGTAGCCCAGTGGTAGAGTACCTCTGACTTCAATCCCACATACAAAAAAAAAAAAAAAAGAAAAGAAAAGAAAAGAAAAAAGATAGCTTTACAATGAACACTGTGGTGATAAATTTCAGTAGTATCATAATGAACTAAAGATTTTTAGTGAAAGAAAAAAGTATACAAAGAAAAATAGATGTACATGTATGCATGCATTATAGATATAACATAGTTCCAATTTATGAACACTAAGAGGACTTAGAACTCTTGTTCCATAGCAATTAGCAAGACAGATCTCCACCCAGATCTGGCTTTAAAATACCATTCTCCAATAAAAGAGACCAGGGCTCTTGAAGAAATGGTTGCTCCCAGAGCTGGAGTAGGGAAAATGTAAAATAATCCTGCAACACTTTGTGGTGCCAGAAGATAGAGAGCTGCTTAATAAGGGGTAGGGGCTTATTTCTTTTAAATTAGTACATTATAATTATATATATCAGGAGGATTAATTGAGACATATTTGTAATGCATGCAGCATAACTTGGTCAATATGATAGGGACTTATTGAAAGGATACAGAAACCAATCTGAAAGAGTTCCTAAGAGCCAAAGTTGGAACAGTTTGAGAAACTAAATAATGATAGTATTGGATTATAAGTGATAGAATTAAATAGAAAACCATGAGACCATATGAATAGAAAAGATAAGAAAAAAAAGAATAGAAAAAGAAAGATTTGTTTCCTTAAAGAGAATTACAGTTTATAAATAAAGAAAAAATGAGGAAAATAAAAAGAAAATCACCTTCAGGAGACCAGAATAATAATTGTTATGGGTAAGATCTATGAATGGATGCCAAAATCTAAGTGAGCAAAAGCAATTTTTTTTTCCTCTAGTATGGGAATTCAACCCAGGGCCTCACCCATGACAGGCCAGTGTTCTAGCACTGAGCAAAATCCCCTAAGTGAATAAGAATTGGGAGAGAAATAAGATATTCTCAAGGTATCTCCCCCCAAATATTTATTAATCACAAAGAGAGAGATAGTAAGTATATAGTAAGAAGTCCAAGAAGCATCACATTAATCAAATAATTGAAATTAACATCACTCCTTACCAATCATGTTAATGTATTCTCCTTCTTAACAAATAATTTCATAAGGACCTCTCACCTCTGTGGCATCTCCCTACAAAATCCATAACCTGGCCCAGTCATAAGTAAACACCAACCCCAAGAGGAGAGGCCTTGGGTTTGGTGATTTTCCTTTGGGTGAAAATTGGTGAAATTCAAATAAAGTCTATAGGTTAGTTGATAGTTTTGAACCCAGGTTTATGTTTTTGTTTTGATCATTATACTATAGTTAAGTATTTATGTATTTATATTGAAGATTGAAGTCAGGGGTGCTTGGCCACTGAGAGACAACCCAATACCTTTTTTTTTTTTTTAAATCTTGAGAAAGGGTCTTTCTAAGTTGTTTAGGGCCTTGCTTACTTGCTGAGGCTGGCCTTAAGTTTGCAATCCTCCTGCCCAGCCTATTTAATTTTTTAAGCGTCAATATTAGAGGAAACTGGGTAGAAAAAATATGGGAATATTCTGTGGTTTTGTAGAGGGTGAAGGAAACTTCCAACAGCACCAGGACAAAACCCTTCATTAACAAGGGTAGTAACCAAGTGGTGAGTTTTCTGCTAAAATTTTATATTAGGTCTGTGTGAGGGTGTGTGACATATTTTACATCAGTGGGCAAATAAATCTCTCTGCTGCACTTTCACCCTTGAAAAACCTGATGTGAGTGCAGGAGACCAAATCACAAGTTGTTTCTTAGCTTAGCTAGGTCATTAGAAGAGCAAGGTGCAAAGGTAAGTCCAGAGCAGCCTTTGAAATTAGGGAGTTGAAAACAAATTAATTGTTCTGATAATGGACAAAATGGAGTAGAATATTGGGGAGGGGAAGGTAATATAAAAGGTGGAAAGGGACAAATGTTAAGGGAGGTTTGAAGGAAGATTCTTAACATTCATGTATAAGTTGTTTGCATTGAAAACTTCTTCCAGATTCCCAGACCCTTATAAAGTCTGCTGCACACAGGCCTGTTGTGAGTGTTCATGGGGCTCTGTGGGTTTATCAATTTGTATGTGTGTGTGTATGTCTAAGTATTTGAGTGTCTACAAGTATGTATATCTATATTTCTATGCTTTTGTGTGTCTGTGAGACAGTCCATTTCTGTGTGTGTGCATTTGTGTGTCTTTATTTTTATGTGTTTGGGTTCATCTATAAGAGTGAATCTGTGTGTGCATATGTTTGTCTGAGCCTGTATGTCTTGTGTGTATGTGTTTGTGTGTGTGCGTTGGAAATCCATACAAAGAACTAATGGGCAGGACACAGTCCAGTTCTTCAGGAGCTGCCCTGAATTAAGCAGAAGGCAGAAGGTGTGCAAGAGGAAGAAAAAATAAATCAAGTAAAAGAAGTTGTGAGAAACTATACCATAACCTAAAATTAGGTCTCCTTATATTCGCATAAAAAGTCACAGGACTCAAAAGACCAAAAAGATGTCAGCCAAGACAAATTGAACCCTAGGTGTCATAAGAATATAAGGTCCTAGGAATTTGATGATATCTTTGTACAGGCATTGGAATTTCCCCAGGCACTTGGAATGCTGGTGGAGGTGGAGTCTCAAGTAAGTAGTAGCTAAAGACTTCAGAGGGCAAGAAGACCCACCTCCTGTTGTAGGAGCAAAGGAGGCAAGGCACACAAAATAGCAGGAAACAGTTTTATTTGTCTGCAGCCAGGTTCAGAGGGCACAGGTTTTGCTGTAATCAATTAATCCCCTGAACCCCTAGTTGAGGGAGTTTCAGAGTTTTATACCCAGTATGTAAAGGCAGTGGCTCCAAATTTCACAGTCTGAAGAAGTTCACATAAAAGCAGCTTTATTCTTTCACTAGTATGAGCATGTTCCCTCTTCAAAGACAACACTTGAGAAAGGGAGAACTTCTTCTCCCCTTTCTTTCCTCCCATTGCCTACTATTACAATGAAGCAATTGGGTAACTTGGGCTCTTGATATAGTTCAATTGATATAATGCTTGGCCTGAATGCGAAAGACCCTGGGATGAATGCCCAGCATCAAAAAAATCATAATTCTTTTTTTTAGGAATTTAGGAACTGAAGAATTACACCTCTGCTATAGAAGCATATTTTTTAAGCTTCATATCATTTACTAGTATTTACTATTCAAATACTTTCAAGAACACTCAAGATTTTTTTTAACAGAGTATAATTTAGGTTAATCAATTTGGACTATGTTTGAAAATGAAGCTAAATGCTTCATTTTATTTCTCACCATGAGATAATTTTACGAATGTGCTTAACACACAGTATATCTTCAACTTACTTTATGTTTTTCTTTGGTGTTTGTATTCTACTTATGATTTTTAACCTAGACTAAACCTAGACATTCTTTTCATAAAATAGTTTTTTGGTATGAAAGCAAGAGAACAAGATACATCTACTGAAAAAAGTACTTCCTCCAGCAGCAGTTTGACTAAACACCTGAATATTTAAGAAAACCATTTTATTTTCCTCATCACGGCAAATATGTTCTCTATAAACTCACACATAAAAGGCTTAAGTAGACAAATACACACAGCACACAAGGAAACCAAATGAGCTAATGTATTTTCAACTGTGATTCAGTGGTTCCTAGGTCTGACTTAAGGGTATGGTCACCTGAAGGGCTTTTTAATTAAAAAAAATGCATTAAAACAATGTAATCCATATTCGTGGAATTCATATCCCTGGAGAGAAACCCAGGCATCAGTGTTTTTGAAAGATTGGAAAGAAATTATCATGTGCAGTAAAACTAAAAAAACAATATTTTAAATTAACATCTTTTAATGAATGAGCTTCCAAGAGATATATGATGTGTGCTCATAACTTTGGCCACCCAATTTATCAGTTTTTGAGTTTTTTTGTTTGTTTGTTTGTTTGTCTTGTTTTGGTTTTAGCTATGAAAAATACTTGTGATAATCAACTAACAAATAGAAAAATCTTATTTTGTGCTGATAGCAGGCCCGCCCTGGCCCCTGGGGATTCAACCCCCAGTCTTTTGTTATTCATGTCTATGTGGCCAGCTCACAAGGCCACGACACAGGCTTGCGGTTTTTTATTTATCTGCCTGGAGCATAGGTGTCTCTCGGAACAGCTTGACCTGTTCGAGCTTTCTGATAGGGGACGGTGGTGTAACCCAAGGACGCAGTTACCACTCTTCCCTCCTTGCTTTTGAGTAATTTCCCAAAGCTGTTAATAAAGATATATAAGAAGAACAAATTTGGCAATAAAGGCGCACACGCCTCCTCCTGGATGAAGAACCTTGGTGTCCTGTGTATTTGTTAACCCCACCTTCTCTAGCCAGACTCAGCTCCATTAGACAAACACAGCAATTTTGAATCAAAGGAAAAGAAAGAAAAAATTGCAAAATCAAGATCAGCTTAAGCAGCTTAGTGAGATGCATACTCAAAATATACTTTAGATAGGACTGTAAATGTTGGCAAGTAGTACATTATACTTTTCTTTAATCATCTAAAATAATAATAATAATAAAAGCCAGATTTATGGCTGTTTGTTTTCAAAGTTAAATGATACCTTTATAACAAAACAGAAAAAAAATTAAATGCAATTCATATTTATGATATCATATCATTAAAGGGTACAAACTGAAGTAACCAATTGGGAAAAACTAATTGCCTCATGTAGGACAAAATGTATACCTCAATATAAAAAAGGAGGAAAATTAAAATAAAAAGAGCAGGATATGTTGCACAGTAGTTAAGCATGCCTGATTTTAAAACTGGGTACCAAAAGGTAAATAAAAATATAGAAGAAAATATCAAAATCAGAGACCCCCCACCAAAAAAAGAAGAAGGTAAGAGCTATTCATGTTGGCATATTTCTATACTTCAAGTACCCTGGGATACTCAGAAATAAGAATTGTGAGTTCTCATTCCCAGTTTCAGGAATTTATTGAGGTCCAAAGCAATTAAATGAAACCATATATCAAAATATAATACTAAAAAAAAGTAGAATGTTGTTTAGTGGTAAAGTGCCTCTGGATTCAATCCCTAGTACTAATAAAAGGAAATAGACTTCAATAGCCACCTTTCAATAGGAAACATAAGTGTTCAATAATTACAAAATAGCTCAATTTGAAAATTTCAAATAAAATCATATCTGTGAGACAAAATTAAATAGTATCAGCAAACACATGAAGCAAACAAATTCTTAGGAACTAATGAGAGAGTAAAAGTTGTTATTTCTTTAAAAAAAAACTAGCTATTGGAAATACATGTTCATTTTCCAGTAGAAGCATATACTTATAAAAATTACTGCATATCTGAACCATGATAACATATAATGATATGGCAGTATTTGTCCAAACAGATAAAATCCATGACATGCAGAAAATGCAATGTATATAAAAAAAATATAAAGAGAATAGGGTAAGAAAGATAGAGATTAGGGTGAGAATAATAATTTCCCAAACCCATTTTTATCATAATATATCCAGTTTTATAAATGTTAGTCATTACATAATTTTATGTATGTCATTAACATGTAATATTTTTTATGCATGCATGTTTAAAAATAGGTAGTTTGAGAAAATAAAAGTATACAAAAAAAAGACTTGTGTACATGATAAAACTCATCATTTCCAAGATGTAAAATTCCCCCTAACTCTACAAAATCACCTCATTAAAATGTTAGCAAATTTTACTTTTTAAGAAAGAAGTTACCAGAGCAAATATTGTAAAATTCTTTTGGAATGTTATATGTTATACATGATTTTCAGCCTCCAAATTCTGAATTAAAAGAACTTATTTTACAATAATAAAAGACAAAGAATTATAATGCAATAGAAAATCCATAGTTAGGGGCTGGGGATGTGGCTCAAGTGGCAGCGCGCTAGCCTGGCATGCTTGCGGCCCGGGTTCGATCCTCAGCATCACATACAAACAAAGATGTTGTGTCCACCGATAACTAAAAAATAAATATTAAAAAAAAAGAAAATCCATAGTTAAATGTATATGTACATAACACTTGATGATTTTTAAAAGCTAGGGTAGACTTGAGACATTCCAGCCTTAGGCAATGTACTATGTAATTGGAAAAGAATTACCAAAAGCCAGTGTCACCCCGAGAAGTGTCACCTACCTCTAAATAATTTTCTGTGCTTCAGATCTTAATTTTGTTTGTGCTAAAGAAGGATTTTCACATTCATAAGTGCTAAGAACACAGAAAATGTGATAGTTATCTATGTTCATGAAAGTGAATCTATGGGCTCAAAACCCTGGGATCAGGAGAAAGAAGTTAAATCACAAATAATTTGGTTTATGCATTTATGGGTGTTCAGCACACAAAGAGCTCCAGTCTCCAGCTTTCCCCTTTAAAAATTCCATGACAGCCAATTTTTCCCAGCAAGATTTTATTTTTTCCACCAAAGGTTTTTAATCTCTTAACATCTTCTATTCAATGGAAGAAACTAATTACCTCCCATTCTTCAAAAGAAATGTAGAAGGCTTAGGCAGGAGGACCTAAAACAGAAAGCCATTCCAGATGCTCGAGTTCTGGGAATAAAGTTTACTGATCATATGCAAGTCTCCTCTAGCTCACACACTATTGGTTTTTCATTGGTTGGCAAACATCTCAATGGGCTTCTAAAATCCCAAGCAGGTGTTAGAAAGCAAACACAGTTGTTAATTCTCAGAAAAAGTTTCCACACACTCTCTATGGCTACTTAACAGACTGGACTCTACAATCCTCCATGACAGATTTGATGCACAAGTCAAAATGTGGACACTTGTATACTCAGCACAGGTTTTAGAGTAGCTTTTGTCACCAGGAATGGTTGCACATGCCTGTAATCCTAGCAGTTTGGAAAGTTGAGGCAGAAGGACCTCAAGTTAAATGCCCAGCCTCAGAAAAAGTGAGGCACTAAACAACTCAGTGAGACCCTGTTTCTAAATAAAATGCAAAATAGGGCTTGGGGTGTGGCTAAGTGGTTGAGTGCCCCTGAGTTCAATCATCAGTTCCTACTCCCCAAAAAGGGAGAGAATAGTTTTATAAACAATATAATTACAAAAAATGGTCAAGAAACTATAGATATGTGAAAAAGAAAATGCTTGCACACTCTTAGTGAAAATGTAAGTTTAGGAAAGTTATCTGTAAAAATAATGTAGACTCCTTGAAATATTTAAAACAAAAATAAAATATAACATGGTTAAATTAATTCTATGTGTAAATTCAAGAAGTTAAAATGAATAAGACAAAGAAAAGACTGCATTCCAAGTCTTACATGGTTCTTTAGAGGTTCCCAAATCCTTAGGATGTTAGTTGTGACATCAGCTTACCACTGAAGCATCTTGATTGAATTTCACCTTGAACACTGTTACTATGCTTTTACTGAAAGTGCTTCATTAGTTATGAATATCATTCTTTTTCTGCCCTCAATACTCTTAGAAATGTGGGGATTGGTGATAAATTTAGAATCATAATTTTCAACATACTTACTCTAGACCCATTTGATAACAGAAAACACCTATACTCTAAAAACAAAGGAAAAGACCATTCGCCAAGTCCTAAAGAGGTACAAGATAAACTCTGGGAATAAAATAGTAGTCATTCATTAAATTTGTTTCAAAAATATTTCAGTTGGTAATATCTTACTGCATTAGGAAAAGGTCATATAAATGCAATTTTAATTTTTAGAGTTGTGACTGATTATTTTAAAAAGAGTATCAAAAGCTGTGTGTAGTGCATGACTACAATACTGGAGACTTCCGAGGCTGTGGGTGTAAGATCACTAGTTTAAAGGCAGCCATCGCCAGCAATTTAGTGAGACTCTAAGAAACTCAACAAAACCCCTTTTCTATATAAAATATTTAATAAAGAGCTGAAGATGTGTCTTAGCAGAAAAGCATTTCTGGATTCAATCTGTAAAAGTGAGAGAAAGAGAGAGAGAGAATGAATAAAAAAAGTAATCAGTGACACTTTCAGGATCAAGGCTTTAAACAATTTAAAAACTATAGTAGGTTAGTCAATGGAAACTCATCTATGTTTATTAACTGCTGCTTTGAGAAGTTAGTTTGCTCTCAGACCTATAAAGATTTTTTTTTTGAGAGAGAGAGAGAGAGAAAGGTGGGGAGAGAGAGGGAGAATTTTTTTTTAATATTTATTTTTTAGTTTTCAGCAGACACAACATCTTTGTATGTGGTGCTGAGGATCGAACCCGGGAGGCACACATGCCAGGCGAGTGCGCTACCACTTGAGCCACATCCCCAGCCCCTCAAACATATAGAAATGGGAGAGGAATCCTATTTTAAGGTGTGTACAGGAACAAAGAAGAGTTTTGGCACAGCTTTTAGTTGACCCAAAGGCCCACTTTAGTTGGAAATTGGAGTTATGACCAGGTGATAGATCCTTGAACTGTTAGAAATAATGAGTTTTTTTCAAGTATCCATAAAACAAGATTAAGACCTAATATAAATCTGCTTGGAAAATGAAAACAACATTCAAATAACATGTAACTATATAAATAAACACATACAGTAATATAGAGAAGTTAACATTAAAAATATTTATATCATTATATAATAACCCGGAATGTCAAAACAATGACAACTAAAGAAAACGTGAATGAATAAAAAACAAATAAACAATGGAATGAATGAAAAATGGATAACTAAAAAGTATAAAGATGTAATGTGACTGGAATTGTCAAAGACAGCTTGTAGCCTTGAAAAAGTGCAAAGGTACTTGAATATGGTTTTTTACTACTTGCTGAGAACTTATGAACTATGAATTCCACGTCTAAATGGAAAGAGTAAAACAATGAACCCATTCACCTGGCTCTCTCACTTGTAAACTGTGCAACAGTTACCATTTCCTTTCTCCCCAAATTTTATTTCTACTTCCAAGAACACTACCCCTCTGCCCTCATGCTGCCATTGTAGACTTGTTGCATCTGAACCCTTCTATTTCTCAAGATTTTCTTTTATTCTTCATTGCTCTTTTCCTCACTACCCCATATTTCCCCAAATTTTAATTTAAATATTTATTTTTCAGTTGAAGATGGATACAATATATTTTATTTATTTACTTATTTATTTATGGTTCTGAGGATGGAACCCAGGACCTCTCACATGCTAGGTGAGCACTCTACAGCTGAACCAAACTTCAGCCCTTCCACAATTTTTTTTAAATAATGACACCTATACACTAAACAGCCACTAGTCTTACATCCTGCTTCATTTATTTCCTGCCTTGTGCATGCATGATATTTAGATCCCCTCCATTCAGACATCAATAGTTAAGGGTGCTCAAATTGGGGGTTAAAAAATGCAGAATATTAGAGGTCAATTACATAACAATAAAACTATAAATAGTGGAATGCATCTAAAGCTGAAGGTAAAAAAAAATCTGCAGACTTTACTAGTTAAAATAAAGGGTCTAAAATTCATGATTATCAAGAATTTTAAAAAGAATTTCATAAAAAGAAGAGTAAAGAACAGAACATAACAATAAGCAAAAGCAAAAATTTTCAAAATGCACAAAATTTTCATATGCATAGAGTGTCATATATGTGTCATATATGGGTGCTTCCAAAAGACAAATTAAATTTAAAGAGATATGATTAATTTGAGATGTAGCAGTAATATATTAATTGTATATAACGTTAATATATAAGTACCAATATGAAATATGCCTCATTTAATGATGGATATATATTGCAAAAAAAGCACTCTAAATTTTTTTATTATATCTAACATTATTTTATTTTTTGAAATGCCATAGTAAACACTAACATGTTGATTTTTGTATTGCCAAATTCTTAGGCTACATATTATATTTACTTGAAGTAAACAACAGTAAACACTGAACAACTGATAATTTTATTCTATACAGTTATAGAAATAAGTATACACCTTATAATAATATGAATAAATAGAACATAGAACCTTTATTTAGAAAGAAAACAAAAAATTTTAAAATTTAGGGAAAATTTGCAATACTGTGAAGAAATAGAAATATGACATTGTTTCCAAAGAAAATTGTTGAAATTGGGGAATATTTTTTGGGAAAACTATATTATATGCTTTCTTAATACCAAAAAAATCATTTTTCGAAGTAATATGTACTTCATATAAAAATAAAATATAGCTGTGAATTGTATTACACTTATAATCCTAATGGCTTGAGAGGCAGGGGCTGAAGAACTAAAAGTTTAAAGCAAGTCTCAGCAACTTATCAACGCCATGACCACCATGAGGAATTTCCTGTCTCCAAATATAATAATAAGTGGCCTGGGTATATGGTTGTGCCTTAAGAGTATACCACCCCTAGTTTCAATATCTGATATATATCTGTCAAAAGTTACTATAACAAAGTATTTATGCTAGGTCTGGTGGCACATGCCTACAATCCCAAAACTCTGAAGGCTGAGGCAGGAGGATTGTGAGTTCAATGCCAGCCTCACCAAATGAGTCACTAAGAAACTCAGTGAGACCCTGTCCCTAAATAACATATAAAATAATACTGGGATTGTAATTCATTTGTCAAGTGCCCCTGTATTGAAACCCTAGTATGAATTAAAGGGAGTTATATTGAAAATCTCATAGTAAATGTCTCTAATGCCATCTATTTGAGAGAGTGAAATAGAAAGATTAAAATTTCAAGGTCAGCCTGAGCCAGTTGTTGACAACCTGATTAAAAAAAAATGGCTAAGATTAAAAAAAAATGGCTAAGAATGTTAATCACTGTAATGGCAGCTTTGGTTTGAATCTCAAGAACCAAAAAACAGGACAGATATTTATTTTCAAAAGTTATAGAAATATGTTAAAAATTCATAAAACAATATTAAAATAAAATAAAATAGAAATTTTGTTCATTAAACAGTACAAAGATGAGCTGGGGTTGTGATTCAGTGGTAGATCACTCACCTGGCACATGTGAGGCCCTTGGTTCCATCCTGAGCACCCATATCAATCAATAAATAAAATAAGTGCATTGTGTACAGCCACAACTAAATAATAATTTTTAAACAGAGAATAGTTACAAAGAGAAGTGAAAAAGTGGGAGAACTAATATCCTCACTTAAAATTAAGTATGTTTAATAAAAAAGGAAATGAACTTTTGGTAGAAAAAAAGGTTCAAAAATTAAAACCTCTCAACATCCTAACAAATTAGAAAAATACAAACTAAAATCAGACACAAAACATTATACAGTATTGTGAGGACAAAAAACAAATTCTTTTGAATTAAACAAGTGTAAATTGCTATTTTTTTGTGTGTGTGTGTTTGTAAAGTGTTTGTTTAATATATATGATATTCCTTAACCAATAGCATAGCCTATAGAAATTACAGTGCTTCTGAACACTGGTAATATATAGTTACTCGATAGCATAAGGTCACAGCTATGTTAGTCTATGCAGTTAAAACCAGGAAAATAGGTGCAAAGAAGAGGTACATTCAAAATAAAATAAATAATTAAGTTCAGAAAATTTCTTTCTTGAAATCAGACACATTTTTAGTTTTATTGAATTGGTACCCCCTTTCTCCACAGAAAAGTCTTAACTGGGCTTCTCCAGAAATCTTCACTTTGGCTAATTTTAGGACTGTCAGTTCAATGTAGAGAAACTTCTAATTTTCATGTTGCCCTGTTTTACTTGGCAACTGACTGGGAAGAAATTAGCATTCCAGATGCTGGACAACCCATTATTAGTTTCTCACAAACATGTATCCAGAATAGGAGTGATATCTCTGTAATACATCAAGTGATATCTGTGTAACATATCAACTAATATTTGTGTAACACAACACATATATAGAGGCTTTCAAGGACAATATGTGCAACTTATCACAAAACAGAAATTTACAGAGGACCTAAAATGCTCCATTATAAACACTATGTGTGTAAATAAAACTCATAATTACAAAAAAATTATCAAAATTTAATGTATAATATACTTCCATTAAAATTTTATGATTATATTACTTTACTGAAATTTGTCTAAGAAAAAAATATGTAAAATAGCCCCAAACCTTCAATTTTAAAGACAAAATAAAGTTTCTATTGTTATGTAACATTAATGTTTATTATGAAACTATGTGGCAATAATACAAACAAATGAATCATAAATTAACCAAATCTGAATTCATATATATGTCATTTTTGGCATTGTTAAGAGAAATAGAAAGGCCTAAATGAAACCATCCATATATAAATTAATATTAGACATGATGGTGAAATAATCCAATCTGATGTTAGACTTTTGAATTGGTAGCACAGTTCACTGGTAGAGTGTGTGTGCAGAAGGTTCTTGGTTCCAAACTTAGAAACACAATAAAAGATAGATGTTAAGGTTGGGGGGATTGTGTTGATGATAAAGCAGAATATTAAAATGCTGGGCTCTCCCTCCATCAGTTAATAAAAATGTCACTCATGTTCTGATTGTCTCTTTGATCAAGTTATAAATGAGTAGAGAGACTTAAATACATTCAACAATTTAGAAAATATCTACCTTTAATCAGAATAAAAAATGGGGGTACACTGAATATTAGTCCTGTCTTAAGCAAAGCACTGCATTTGGGACCAAATCCCCAATGGCCAGCATCACCCACAGTAAACAGAAATGTAGGAGAAGTGATACACAAGGGTCCAAGCCACAGAAATTATGATGATTTCTAGGGACCATGAATGACTCTGCAAGTGTTTTATCATCTGGGTTCAAGGCAGAGAAATAGCCAAATACCAAAGCTGTAAGTTTATTTCAAAAAGACATTTGCCAACATATTTTTCCAATTGCTATTGCTGTCAGAGGAGATTCTCCCGAGTTTGTATTGTTGGTGTAACAGAAGGGAACACAATAAACCACTAGTACCCTAGGTGAGATTTTAGTACTTCATGAGCCCAGCCCCAAACCTGCTCTCCATAGTAATAAAGCCAGAGCTATAAATTGCTCCTAAAAAGAGTTCGCTTGTACACTGAGTTTCTCAACGTGAACATATTTTATTTAAGTCACTATGTTCTGAAGTTCCAAGCTCTGGAAACAAAGGTAACTGAGCATATACAAATCTACAGATTGAAAACTAATGAGTTTACATTGTTTTTCTAGTACCTTTGTGGACTATGGTACCTTTGGTGGTTCAGAATAGGTGTGAGAAACAAGAAATCGATGTTTATTCCAACAAATCTTTGCAGAACACTCCTAAACTGGCTACTTCACTTGCCTGGAAAATTTAATACATGAATCGAATAGATTTCTTGCACCTTCTTAGGGATCTTAGTTTGGCTTTAGAAAAAATATGAGAGACAGGTGTAGTGGAAGAGGCCTGTAGTCTCAGAGGTTTAGAATTGTGATTTGAAACAGAGTCTCTGCATCTTAGCAAGCCTCTAAGCAACTTAGTAAAACCTTGTCTCAAAATGAAACATAAAAAAGACTGGGGATGTTGCTCAGTGGAAAGCCTTCCTGGGTTTATTTGCTAGTACCAAACCAAACAAAAGCAAACAAATACATGAAAGATTATAGGGATGCCAGAGTACATATACATGTAAAAATATTGAAGAAATATAAATTTAATAAATATATTTTTGAAAAAAATGTTAATGTATTTCAAAAGCTTAAGATAAAAATGACATATATTCCACTAAGAATAATTTTGGGTAACAGAGTAAGGTTTCATATGCCTGTGCTCCTAGTGGTTCAGGAGGATAAGAAGAGATGATCTTAAGTACAAGACCAGTCTCAGCAATTTGGCAAGGTCCTAAGCAAATGAGTGAGACACTGTCTCAAAAAAGGGGAACAGGTTGAGCTATAGCACAGTGACAAAATGACCATGAGTAAATCTGTAGTACCTAAATAATGTAAAATAATAATAAATCTGGGTTTAAAATGCCATAAAGTTTCTTATTTCTCAGAGAAATAAGAGTAGTTCCATTTTCATTGCAGCTTTACTCACAGTATTTAATAAAATAAGAAAAAAATCTTTCAGTCAGCCATGATGGGAATTCTTATAATCCCATCCTGGGCTATTGATTCAATCCAAATAGTTATTGAAAAACTATTTAAGCTACTGGTTAATATTAATGTAAAACAGTGAAGCCAGATCAAGATAGGTAGTTACTGTAGTTAGGTAAATTGGGTCTAATATTGAGTAAGATAAAGAAAATGGAGACCATTATTAAGAATGGGATCAAGGAAACCAGAAGAACAGCTGGGGATATCGATGTGTTAATGTTCCCAAGGCCCTGAACCCAACCTAAAGAACTGTTAATAAAGTAGCTCCCAGCAAACAGGGAGGTGCTGATCAAACCACCCCAGGCCCTTGCTGCCCAGATTACTCCTGCAGCCCAACTATCTCCCATCTTTTGGCCTTCCCAGTAGCATTATATACTGCAGGATAGAGGGAAACAAAGGACATAAATGTGAGAGAACTAAAAAAAGACTTTAACTACAAAAAAGGGAAGACCACCCCCTTCAACAGATTCCACCTTTTGGATCCCCTTCTTTCCCTGGGAGGAAAACTTTTCTGCTATCCTTTAATAAAGCCTTCCACTTTCCACTCTACACTTGCCTAGGCATGCTCCTCTAGTGTTATATTTCAGCATTCAGGGAAGCAAGAACTAATCAGTAATAAACAGAAGCAACAACAGGTTATTAAAGTGTACAAGGTTATTTACATGGCTTCTGACCTTCAAATTTACTGTGTACTATAGCCGTTATGATTAAACTTTTCTTTAGTTTATAACAAGTCTAGTCTCATTACTATTTTCCTCCACACCACCACAAAGATGTTAGCTGGAATGTTCGGAATGATTCTGCAGGTCATTTTAAAAAAATGGTCTCAAATATAAGGGGAAAAATCCTTAATTAGGACACATTAACTATACTATTTTATTTAGAAGAGAGTCATTCTTTTTAACGTCACATGCTTTTCTAATTTTTCTTCTTTTTTATGTGAAAGACTCACAAGGATAAAGCAATATCTGCCCTCCAGTTCATGGAGAAAAAAATTACAAATAAGGCATCCCTTCAAAATTAAACATGAGAAAAAAATAATTAATCATGTTGAAACTGGAGTTTTGAGATGAAACTAAATTTCCCATTTAACCAATTTTCACTGGGATCCTGTATCATAAAATTTGAAGATTATAATCTTTGGACACTCAGGGAAGGTAAGAGTAAAAATAATAAAATTTATTTAAGAAGAAAAAATAGAACTCCACGACATGGGAGTGGGAATAATAGCAAACAAAAACCAAACAAACAAACAAAAACACCATTTTGGTGTGCTGTTATGCTCAAATTCTGGACCTCCAAAAGACCACCAGAGACCCAGATCGATGTAAGCAGCAAAGAGGTGTTTATTCTAAGCTAGTGTAAGGGACCGGCCAAACGTCGGAGGAAGAGACCACAAGAGAGAGAGAGAGAGAGAGAGAGAGAGAGAGAGAGAGAGAGAGAGAGCGCAAGAAAGAGAAAGACACTGGCTTCATACAATAAGCAGACGGGGATTTTTATTGAGGATCTAATTCAGCGCGCTGAGGCTCTAGGTTCACTCAGGAAGGGAAAACAGCCCAGAGCCCAGAGCAGGGGTTGAACAATGCTTAAGAGTACACTTTTTGGGGAGGGCGGGGACTTTGCATACATCATAGTCTTTTTTAACAAATCACCATACACCAGGGGAAAATCAAACAACAACTCCTAGACTTGATTAGTACATTCATTGGCGGGAACAGGGTGAGCTGGCGTGATAGGTCATTCCTAAGGAGGGGGTTACATTTTAACTGATTGGTTTGGGCCCTGAATGTCTACATGACAAGCAGCACAGGGTCTTGAATGCTTATGTGAGGAGTTACACAGGATCCCAGGCCAAAAATCAACTAAATTTCCAGTAGGGCCTTGTCTTAACTGCCTCAGGAATTTAACCCATGCTTTGCAGTTTAGAAGCAGGTTTACCATGCCTGGTCCTTTACATTTTAACTCAGGCTTTGCAGCTTAGAAACTTTACCTTTTCACTAGCTCAGTCGTCCATGTGCACAAAGCAACTGGTGATGCTGAGAGTCCCCGAGCCCAGGGTTTGCAGCAGTTTTATACGCTCTTTGGGGAAAGCAGGACTTCACATACATCATAGCATCTCTTAGCAAACCATCACGCACTGCAGGAAAATAATAAAACAACTCTAAAATATGATTAGCATATTCACTGTTGGAAATAAAAGGAAAGTAACCACAACACTCTGAGCAACCAAAAGATCTTTATTGCAGAAGTGCAACAAAGAGAAAAGAAAGAAGAGAGAAAAGAGAAGAGATAAAGAGGGAGAGAGCAAGAGACAGAGAGTGTGCGCAAGAAAGATAAAGAGAGTAAGAGAGAGAGAGAGAGAGAGAGAGAGAGAGAGAGAGAGAGAGAGAGAGAGAGCGCGAGAGCGCGCGAGAGAGAAAGAGCAAGAGAGAGAGGGTCCTGGCAGGAGGGAGTCTTTATAGCCCAAATCTAATGAGGCCTCTGGGTCTGCAAGCTTCCTTGTTGGCCCAAGAGGGGTTGAGTGCTCAGCCTTGAGCAAGGTTGAATGTTCAGACTTGAGGCAAACAGGTGATAAAAGACCAGTTAGAGGGGGGTTTTAGTGCGTGGGCTATCTTGCAACCAACAACTGTTCAGCCTGCCCTGCAGACAACACAGTTCAGCCTGCTCTGCACCCAACAGCAAACAAGTTGGTAGGGGTGATTGGTTAGTACAAGAGGGGGATTTGTTTGAAATTATTGGTTTAAACCACAAAGCGAGGATGTGCTGTACTACATGGTTGTCCAACATATTATCAACCACCACAAAGTACTGGGCGGGTCATCTGGCATTGCAGGTATTTTCCCTGCCTCATGCTGATTGGTGGTTTCTAGGGGGTGCTATGGGTCCTATCCTAGCCTGACTGAATCAGATCTCTCCTATTATTTGTAGATTAAAATCTCTGCAGGGTGGGTGTGTGCCTAGGAGTGTTCTTTGGGTCTTTCCAAGGACAAAGTTCATGCCAATTCCTTGGAAAGGCTTTTCTCTGAGGTAGAGGCTGGTTTTCAGTTCCAGCTTTGGAGTATATGTGTGGTTTTGGATAGAGCACTAGACAAAATCTACTTAAAATAAATATTTAAAAAAGCATCTAGGCTACCACCTAGGTTTACATCTGTTCTTTCTGAATCCCATCCTCCTTCCTGTAACTTCCATCTGGATTCACCCCAGGGAAAAATAATTTGGTTAAAGGTATTCCCTCAAGTGAGCCTCAATGTGCTTTACATTTGAAATAGGCCTTAATGGTGCTCATTAACATATCTATCCATTAGCCTCCGGGTGTGGGAGAAAGCTCTCCATTATAAAGCAGCCTGGTCATTTTGGAAACCTTGTTTGGGGAATTTGAACAGAGCGCTGGAAATTTAGAGATTTATTCTCAGACCTAAGGATAGCTAAACTGGAATTCTGGATGTCAGATAGCTGTTCAGGATTTGAGATACTGCTAACCCTACATTTATAAAGTTCAAGAGGCATGAGAATGGCAAGTTCAAAGCTAGTCTTACAACCTACTGAGGCCCTAAGCAACCCAGTGTGACCTTGTCTGTAAATAAAAATATAAAAAAATTGACTGGGATTGTGAATCAGTAGATAAATATTTCTAGAATTAATTCCTGGTTACCAACAAACTTGAACAAAAAAAAAAAAAAAACTTCAGGAGGAGCAAAACTAGGGGTTCATAAAAACCACAGCTTCTCTCATGCAGGAACACAGCCAATGGAGTGGGGAACCTCTCATGATGATTATCCAAGTCTTCAACACACAATCTGGGGTCATACCAGGCTAGTGGCATACAGATTCCCACATAGGAATTCAGGAAGGCCCTAAAAACACCATACAATGATGGAAAAGAATGCCAGAGGTATCTCAAATGCTGATCTAAGCTCCACTAGACTAGTCAGAGCAAACTGAAGACTGAATTGCCACAGAGAGACCTTCTGGCCACCAGACTCTGGAGAGAAGTCTAAGGAGTCCCTGACCACCAATTCCATTTCCTGCCATCGCCAGTCCCACTGGCTTCAAATAGCCTACCTACCCAGTCTCAACATACAAACACACACTTACCATATCCTGGCTTTCAGTATGCTTATTTTCTTTCCCCCATATTTTCTTTCAGCTCCTGTGTAATTCAGAAACCTGGGGCTTCTGATTGAGGACTGAAATCATAGAAATGGATTCAAATAATGCAGGCTACAGAAACAAAATAAACAGAAGATTGTGCAAGCCTGCCCCTCATCACTGGCTGTGTGAGGATTGGACAGTTCTCACCTAAGAGACAGATCAGGCACTTCCTCCAAACAAAGCCTAGCAGGCCAAATGTTTGAGTGACACTAAGTTGGATCCAATCCAGAAAGAAATAATGTCAGGAAGACAGGTTCTTGGCTGCTCTTTTTTGTTGTTGTTGATAAAAGAATGGGGATCAACCATGAGCTGTGGTGCATGCCTGTAATCCCAGCAACTGGAGAGGCTGAGGAAGGAGGATTGCAAGTTCAAAGACAGCTTCAGCAATGGTTAGGTATTAAGAAATTCAATGAGACACTCCCTCTAAATAAAATAAAAATATGGCTGAGATGTGGCTCAGTCATTATGTGACATGGAGTTAAATCCCCAGTAGCAAAAAAAAAAAAAAACAAGGGGGAATCAGATCCATGGGTACTTTCTACAGAGCCCCAATGACCACAGATTGATATATAGATTGATGGACAGATTGAAACATTCTTAAATATATATATTCCTGGGACAGGGTTTCTAATTCTCCTGAGGTTGATTTTAAACTAACTGATATAAAATAATGTTTCATAGCCCTGGAATCTTTTTATTTTTCATACTTTGCTATGAATTGCATTAAGTGTCTCAGGATGAAATCATATCATGGCATTGTTTTCTCCCAATACATAGACCAAGCCCAGACAGAAGTGCATTTAAATTTATCACTGTATATAAGGATAAATCAACTTGTGAATACATATGTATATATTTTTATAAAAAAACACAATTTAAATTTTTTTTAATACTTCTGTTCTCTGGTCTTATGAGAAAACAGTTTGAGATTTCTACTCATAAGTAATTCCCTGATGCAGCAATGTTTCTACTTCCTGAAAAAAAAATGAGGCACAAATAAAATTTAAAGTTTCTAGTATTAACGTTAAAAATGAAAAAGAGATGGAGAATGCCAGGTCTCTAGATCTGTCAGTATCCAAGACTCTGGAGTAAAAGCAATTAAAAACACACTTATTTGCAATTTTGTCTTGAGCATAATGGTAAAATTATGATGCACCCCTCCCCATTGGTATAGGGTACTATGAGAACATGAGCACAAATAACAGGTATATATATATATATATATATATATATATATATATATATATATATATATATATATATATATATATCAATATATATATATATCAATACAGCCCATCAACAAAGTCTACATTAAATTTAAAGGAAAAAAAAATAAATCTCTATTGCTGGGGTCAATCCAGGGATCCTGAAGAATGGGTGGCTTCAGTAAAAGAAGAGGAGACAGGAATATAGTTGCAATTTATGAGCAGCCTTCAGAAGTGCCTGTTGACCCTAGAGGGGCCTTTATTTTTATACATTGTTTTACAATTTAAAGAATACCTGTGATTATTGGTAAGCTTTATTACTTCTAAATATCTGATGAGAAAACAGCTTGAGATTTCTACTCATAAGTAATTCCCTGAGGCAGCAATGTTTCTACATCCCAATAAAACCCTTAAAGAAGTTAAAGCCTATTACTTAAAAGCCCACTATTCTGAAGTGCCTCTAAAATATATGTATATTAATTTTATATTATTCTATTTTTAATTTCCAAGGTAATATGACTTATTTAACTGCTTTCTTAAAGAGTTTCTTGTTACGTGTCCAAAATAAAACAATTTATACAAATTTGTAATCTTTAATGAAAGAATAGGATTTTCACCTCAACCCATTTGCCATTAATATTAACTATATGTTTCTCATTTTTATTTTGAATACCTGTGTAAGGCAAAAGAAGGCTGTTAGTGGGGGAAATGTATGTTGCAAAGGTTGTAGCTTTAGAATGTGTGGCTTAGTGTAAATTGTTAAGTTTTTCTCAAGAACCTTGAGATTTGTAATATTTTCTTCACAATTTTTTTGAGGAATAACACTATGTTTGTATCCTGAGAGTTATCAAATCACATCTCCAGGCATGTCTTAATTGTATCTTTAGTCTCATTTTTGGGAATTTTCCTGCCATTTTAGTCAACATGTACTTTTATTATTGATTGATGCATACCCTATTTTCCATATCATGAGTACCTTAAACAATACATTTAACCTTCCCCATAGTTTCAGTTTCCAGATGGTATAGCCCTGCCACAGCATCACCCATGCTGTGACCCTGTCAGACAGAGGGTGCAGGAATAACTTAACCACACTATCTATAATACACCAGCTCTTTTCTCTATGACTTCTGTGGAATTTGTGTTTGAATCTTGAGTTCCAGAATATAGTAGGTCAATTAGTTGTCATTGAATAACAAGTCATTATAGAACTTATTGGCTTACTCAACCCCTGAGCCAAATTCCCAGTAATATTCTGTATTTTATTTAAAGAATGAGTTTTACTTATTTGCTTGGCACTTCTCCCTTGCTGAAGCTGGCATTGAACTCATGATCCTTCTGCTTCAGCCTTCCAAAACCCTGGGATTACAGGAGTGCACCACTGAACTCAGCTCTGTTCACAATTTTAATGCCAGCATTACCTTATCAACTATTTTGTTATGCTATACTTCAAATGGATGAAGTATTTTAATTTTTTCTCCAAGAAATGGATGACAGTTTATAGATTTTGATTTCTCTTTGTGAGCATTTAACATGAGAGAAAAGCAGACACAATGAAGTGA
Source organism: Ictidomys tridecemlineatus (assembly GCF_052094955.1). NCBI lineage: Eukaryota > Metazoa > Chordata > Mammalia > Rodentia > Sciuridae > Ictidomys > Ictidomys tridecemlineatus. Next base: position 34,788,529 of record NC_135492.1, on the reverse strand, counting down.
TATGAAGGAGGAAAAAGGTGACACTTTGAAAAGAGAGAATGTGTTCTCTCTGTAAAGAGAACAGAATGGCTCTCTTACTCTCCAGTTTTATTGGAGATCTAAAAGAATATTCTAAAGAGTCCTGCCCAGGTACACTTCATCACTTTGGACTGACAGCAGGATAATATCAAACTCTCAAGTACTGCCATGACAACTTTAGGTTAATTAGCCTCATGTTCATGATTTCTAATTGAATTCTTAATCATAAACTCTTGAAGATTTTATGTTTAGTAGGAATTATCTTTATTTCCCTGAGTTCCAGAATCTGGTCTTTAACAGGATCACAAAATTCTCGCTTTCAATGTAACCTGTGTTTTTCATACAAACATTATTTTGAAACTGCATTTCTCCTGCAGATAATAGTTTGGTAACGAATGTGACACATCCTGTCCAGTTAATCCAGAAAGGGTGCAAGTAAATTGCTTCTTGGAAAATAAAGCATAGGACCAATGTATTGGTCCTATTTATTTATTTATTTATTTTGCTGTGTGTTGAAATCAGAGCTAATCAACCACTGAGCTAAATCATAAGCTCCTTATTTATATTTTATTTAGAGACAAGAGCTCATTTATTTGCTTAGTGACTGGCTGATAAGTTGCTGAGACTGGCTCTAAATTTATGATTTTTCTGTCTCACCCTCCCAAGCTGCTGGGAATACATGTATGTGGCACCATGCCCAATCTACCATTTACCTTAAAGGTACTTCAGTTCCTTTACAAGGTTCTGTGAAAAATACTTCAATGAAAATATAAATTAGTGTTTTCTATGATCTACTGACTCCTTTTTTTTAAGGTACATACCCAGAATTACTACTACTAAATCATGACATTTTTATTTTAACTTATTGAAGATCCTTAATAGAATGTTCAAAAATAGTTTGATTTTATTTAAATTCTCACCAGCATTTTAAAAACTGAGCCTTTATATCCATGCTCATATGCTCTGGAGTACCTACTATCTTTTAGATTTTTATTTTTTACTTCTAAATATTTTACTTATTTATTTACTAGTCATAGATAGACAAATAACTTTTAATTAATTTACTTATTTTTATGTGGTTCTGATGCTTAAACACAGTCTTTTCCATGTTCTAGGAAAGCACTCTATAATTGAGCCAAAACACCAGCCCTTATCTTTCAGATTTTTATCATAGGCATTCTAACAAGACTGCACAGGGTGCAGGAAAGTTTTCAATTGACTGATGCATTAAATTTCTGATGCAAGTGCATTTTATTCCAGGCTGTCAAGAAGCTAGAAGAAGAGTGTACTGTAAGTATTTTCTGAGATGATACAAAAATATGTGATTTCTAACACATTTTTAACATTACTGCTGCAAATTTTAGTTATGGGGAGTAGTTACAAACAATGCAAATCCAACTGTTTGTAATGTATGAATATTTGAACATGCTCAGTCTCTATTACTATAGACATTGGATGTTTAGGATATACTCCCTGGAACAGAAGTCACTAATTTTAGATGCTCAGTATATAGAGAAACTTCTTTTGAAAACAATTGGTAGTCCTGGAATTATTACTGGGGTGAACAAGGGTATGTCTTGGCTCAGAAAGTGCTCAAACGTTATTGAGTCTATCTGTAGTTTGCTTAATTTTTCCATTTGGTAACTATAATTTAGTTGAGAGAGAAGCTATTCTTCCAACAGCAGAAGTTAGCAAAACTACTGATAAATGTATTTTTTGATACAAAATGACATCTTTGATATTTAACTCATTTCATTGTAGGTATTTTTTCAATTGTCCAATGTATTTAAATTTCAATTGTCCAATGTATCTGAACTCATTTATGACTTTGTCAAAGAAGGACATATAATATGAGTAGATGTGTATTCAATATATCAGTAAAAAAAGAAAGGGTTAGAAGCCTCATATTCTGCTAAATTTCTGTTATGGTTCAGTTGTAGTTGTCACCCAAAATCTCACATGTGAGATAATGCAGAAAGGTTAGGAGGAGAAATGATTTGGTCATAGCCTTAACCTCATCAGTGAATTAATTCCTGAATGAATTAACTGTGGTAAATGAAGTCATAGTGTGTCGTTTGAGGAAGTAGAAATTTGGGATTTGGCTTTGGATTGTAAATTTGTATTGTTCCCCCAAACAGAGTCTCTCTCTCTTCATCATGATCACCATGTAAGTTTTTCCCTCTACCACATCCTTTTGCCATGATATTCTGCCTCACCTTGATTCCTGAGAAATGGAGCAGTCTTCTGTAGACTAAGACATCTCAAACCCTAAGCAGGCAAATAAACTTTTATTCCTCTGTAATTTCTCTGTTCAATTTCTTTAGTCATAGTTGTGAAAAAGGCTGACTAAAAAACTTCTAACTTCACCTCACCTGAACATCTACTCTTTGTGATGAGTTTTAACCAGTACCTTACATATGCTGCACACAAACACTCAGAAAACTGTGAGTTTAGATTGTACTATATTATCCATTTACTTCTAATTTTATTTTGGATATGGATAGGCTTATACCATTCGATTGCTCTTATAATATACATCACTGAAATTAATGATACTACTAGTTTTTTGCTCCTCTGAAGCAAAGGTTTTGGGGATAGTTCATATATACCTTTTCTTCAAATAATTTCTTCTTTCTGGTCTCTTTCCTTTAAAAGATAATCATGCTAAAATTTCTTTGTAAGTGTTTTCTTTTTCATAGTTGTAGTTATACATAATACCTTTATTTATTTATTTATTTAATTTTATGTGGTGCTGATAATTGAACTCAGTGTCTCACATGTGCTAGGTGAATGTTCTACTGCTGAGCACAAACCCCAGCCCCACATGCTAAAATTTTGATGAAAAATATTAAAGATTACATTAAGGGAAAATTATTGTCTGTAATGATAAGTAGTATCTAAACACATGTGTGTAATTGGGCCTTTTATGTACTTGTCCAAGTTTTTATTTTCCCATAAATTATACATATTTTCTTTTACAATATCTGTGCAGTGTTTGAAGTAGTATATAAATGTTATATAATACTGACATCATGTTTTGTACTATTGGTTAGGCTGAATGTAGTGTGGACAAAATGTGTCTCAACCTTAGAAACCATTTTACTCACCTTTTATTATTTGTGTCTTCTTACAAATATGCACATTCTCTTTTCCTCCACCCTACAGATTTCAACTCTATGGACCATTCAGCTCTACTCTTATATTTTATTATGGTTTATAAGGGCAATCATTTCTATATTTTAGTACTACTGGTGGGGAAGAATCATGTACTTCAATAGGCACACAATTTTTACAAAGAAGCAGCAACTTATACTTTATCTGTAGTTTATAAGAACTTTTCACACCACATTTTTATGAGTACTGTTTAATTGTATGTATTTGATTTTATTAATATAAAAAGACTAATTAGAAATTAGTCTTTTTCTAATTTCTTAATATGCTCATATTTCTATGAGTACTGAGCACTTAGATATCACCTGTATAAAGAGGCTATTCAAATCACTTGGCTGTTCTTTTCTTAGTGTCTTTGTCTTTTCTTATTAAATGCATTTTGTCACATGTCAGGTAATTTATCTTACTTGTCACGTTCTTATTAAGTGTATATAGTCATGTGTCAGACAATTTATCATACCCTTTAAAGGTATGACTTCATTAAGTGATTATTTTAATACCCAATTTATTAATTGGATAACATTTTGTTTAGTACAACTTTGAAAAGAAATAAGTTCCACGTTGCTGTGTCGTTCTTACAATTGAAACAAAGGGTGCTCTTCTGTTCAAAACTAGACCCCAGTCTTAATGTTAAATGAAATAGATTATCAGTAAGTTGTTCATCCTCTTCTTGAAATTTCTTTTTTTTTCATTATTATTATTATTATTATTATTATTATTATTATTATTATTATTATTTTTATTTATGTGTGACAGTGGAATGCATTACAATGCCTATTACACATATAGTTCATATTTTTTATATCTCTGGTAGTGTACAAAGTATATTCACACCAATTTGTATCTTCTTACATATACTTTGAATAATGATGTTCAACATATTCAACCATCATTTCTATCCCCATACCCTCTCACTTCCCCTCCCACCCCTCTGCCTTATCTAGAGTTTGTCTTTTCCTCCCATGCTTATCTTCCCTACCCCACTATGAATCAGCCTTTTTATATCAAATAAGATATTCAGCATTTTTTTCTGAGAAAATTAGTTTTTTCATAACCTCTCAAGCAGTTGATATTTTGAGTATGTACTAACAGATTCACAATCAATTTCCTTTTTATATACTAACTATTGAATGTTTTATAGTTACATATTGATTATCTCTGAAAAATTTATTTTTATATTAAGCATGATTATAATCACTTTGTTTCATATCACACAGATACCCTATAGTTCCAGCAGCTTTCTTTAGAAATGATGAATATTTTCTATTTCTTATCAGTGGAAACTGTCATTTTTCATTGTCTGATTGTAAAGATTTTTTTTGAAAGATTCTTTTTTTAGGGCTGGTAGAGTGCTTGCTTAGCACAAGTGAAGCATTGGGTTTAATCCTCATCACCACATAAAAAAATAAAATAAAATATAGACATTGCATCCACCTACAACTAAAATAAATAAATAAATAAAAATAAGAATCTCTCTTTAGTTTTACAGATCTACTTATTTATAACATTATGAAATGTACACTGATCTCTCTAAGTTTATAACATACAATAATGTGTAGCATAGTGGCCTTTTAGTCAGTGATGGACATTATATACAATAACTATGATATATAGCCTTGGGTTATAGCAATATACAATCTAAATGTCAGTACACAGTATGATATTTGCAAAAATGGCAAAATCATTTTGAGTGCATTTTTAAGAGTGTATGCCTGTCATTTAATGAGGCATTTTTACATATACTATACATTGCAAAAAGAGGTATAATTTTTGTATGACTATTATATCTCAGATTTACCAGAGCATACTTGTAATTTTATTAGTCTATCAAAGCACAAACATAAAATATTAATCTCCATTACTAGGGATTAGTTTATTTTGAATATTATTATTATTATTATTATTTTAGTATTAAGGATTGAACTTAAGGGCACTCAACCCCTGAGCAACATCCCTAGACCTTGTTTGCATTTTATTTAGAGACAGGCTATCAGTGAGTTGTTTCGTGCCTCACTTTTGCTAAAACTGGCTTTGAACTTGCAATACTTCTGCTTCACCCACTTGTTAGTTGCACAAGATTCTTACCATCTTTTTTTTTCCCATTGAGGCCTTTTTAACTTCTCATGGTGTCTGTCCATTGCTTGACTCAGCAGTTTTAAGTTACTTCCTTTAACCTTTTAACACTATTGTTAGCAGAGCCAAGATCCTAAATTATATAGTCCTTAATACAGTTTCTCATTTTTGACTTCTTGGTGTTCAAGTTCATGAAGAACTCTGAAAGTGTTCAATAGATAGCTAATATGTGATGCTGAGGATTGAACTCAGTTCCTCACATGTGCTAGGTAAGTGCTGTACTTTTGAGCCACAACCTCAGCCCACAATCTGACATTTTTATTTGGATAAATACTGAATTCTAAATTAAGGTAACACCAGCACTATCTTATGGAGAATAGTAAGCATCTTCCAAGAAAGATAAGAAAAAATAGTGAGAAAAACCATAGAATGGAAATACATTTTCACCTTGAGAGAAGTTGAACTTTAAGAACTTTCCAGCTAAATCTGGCACATGATTTTAAATGGTTCAGAAACACCCATGAAATTGATGCCTCAGAGGTATCTAAACAACCTCAATGTAAGGAAATTTTTGAAAGTGATACCTGTAAAACATAAAAATAAATCAAAGAAGGGTTACCAGTACTCCTCTGTAAAAGTGTTGTAAAATAGATTTTTTCATTTAAGCCTACTGTAAATGATTATTTATATACATAGTGTCTAGGTAGTACTTTTTTCAGATGTACAAATAGGTTCAAATGCTGATTAAAGCCACATTTTCCAGAATCATATAGATAAGAACATAATCAAATTACAGAAAAAAATGCTGTTTTATTTGAGGTACTATTATTTATTTGTAAATGAACTTAATCTTTCATTAATGTGAGATGCAACTCAATATGATTTAGTCATTTTTCTGAATTCCCCCTTTTTTTCCTACAAAATGAGAAGATCTGGACTAGGTTATTTCTTAGATTCTTTATACCAAAAATCAGAGGGTCAAAGGTAATTTTAAAAATACTTGGAGCTGGGGTTGTAGCTCAGAAGAAGAGCCCTCATCTAGCATGTGTGAGGCACTGAGTTTGATATTTAGTGCCACTGAATTAAATAAATAAATAAATAAATGTATTGTGTCTACCTACAACTAAAAAAATAATGTTAAAAAAGAAACAAAGAAACAAACAAAAAACCCTCACTTATCTTTACTCATACAATAATATTTTTGGTTAACTTCTTTATAAACAACATGATAAAGGGGCTGGATTTGTGGCTTAGAGGAATAGCATTCACATAACATGTGTGAGGAACTGGTTTTGACTCTCAGCACTACATATAAATAAAGGTCCATTTTCTGCTTTTGTGTCCTAGAATGATGCAAACCAATTTTGTGGCCATTGGCTATGTAATATATCAAAGTGATAAACTATGTTCTTTTGTTGTGGGATATATATACCAAAATATCATGTTCTTGGAGCCTCAGGATTAGACAGGATAGACACAGGGTATTTCCCTAATAGCAAAATATATTGAATGGTGATGTTCTATAAATCATAAGCTGCAAAGATTATTGAAAATATGAGATATTTAGAGTTCAAATCTAGTACCTTGCCACAAACACATGGTGTAACTGTGTTTTGATACAAATTTTGCCCAAAGAATTAATAAATAAATATAATAAAGTGGTGTGGATACAGCCTTTAGGTGCTACTTTTATGAATTCTGTTCAAGTGGATCTACCAGATTGTATCTGAACTCTTCCAATCACAGGATTCCAACCACCTCCATGGGAGGACCCCTCCCATTCTGGTAAATGCCAGTGACTTTTAAGATGTTCTTTCTCAGAGTGCCTCTTACCTTCTAGGCTAATAAAAAAAACTGGCCTGGCAGAGGACCACTAGCACTGCCACTCCAGATAAGTCCTGTGAATAGGCTTTCATAGCCATTCTATGAGTCTGAAGCTGCTGACATTGAAACCACACTTAGAAAACCTCTGCTCCAGCAGACTCCAATAATTAGGAGATTAGGCTGTTTTTAGAACAGGTTATAGAAGAACATAACTTAAGCCAACTCTGTTAGAAGCAGGGGATTCTGTTGAAATAAGATACATACAACCACCACCAACAACAACAATAACATAAATCCCAAGAATTGGTTATTGCATAAATAATGGGGAAACAGTATTCCAGGTCATTTTTAACTATTGACATCACATTTTAAAATTTTTTCTTACCTAAGCAATTATGAATATCTCTCTCTCTCTCTCTCTCTCTCTCTCTCTCTCTCTCTCTCTCTCTCTCTCACACACACACACACACACACACACACACACACACACACACACATAATCACACACAAAACACACACACACATTATAAGGCATGTATAAATATAAAAACACAGTTTTTCAGAGTAACATTTCTGTCAGCTGAAAACAGTGTGCTGCAATGGGACTTTGTACTCACCATAGAATTTCTCGTGAATTTTTAACTGCAGAGGACATTTCAGTTCTTTTCATTTCTTGTACAAATAATTTTCCCAAATTTGTTAGCATCATTTAATTTCTACCATGAAGAGACATTCAAAATTTTCTTACTTTATACTTCATTTCAAATCAAATATTTTATGTAACTTATATGTTGAACATATTTTCTGTATCTCAGATAAATTTAAGTTTTTAGAGAACAGAAATATTTTGTCCATTTTTTTCATTTTATTTTATTTTATTTTATTGTAAGACAGAGTCTTTAAAATTTGATTAGGACCTTGCTAAGTTACTGAGGCTCGATTTGAATAGTGATCCTCCTGCCTCAGCTTTCCAAGCTGCTGAAATTACAGGCCTCACTTTCTTTATGTCTAAATAGTTTGACATTATATGAATATGTAAAAAAAGTGTTAAACATTTAAAACTTCAGTTGTAGGCAAATTTTAAAATGGGCACAAACATGTAGGAGTGACTAGTTCTGGTGTTCTATTGCATACCTACAACAATTTATGATATGATTCAAATTTACTAAAAATAATAAATGTGGTCAACAATTAGAAATGATAGTATTTGAGGAGGCAACATACTAATTACACCATTTTTATTAATATATGTATCAAATTATTATATTGTACAATAAATATGTACATGTGTCAGACTGGCATGGTGGCTCAGCTTTGAAGTGCTTGCCTTGTACATGCGAGGCACTGTATGCAATCCTCAGTATCACATAAAATAAAAAAATAAAATAAAGGTATTGCATTTATCTACAACTAACAAAGTAAATTAAAAAGAAAATGCACATGTGTCAATTAAATTATTTAAAAAGTTATGCATAGTTGTACATAAATATGTTCTTTCACAAACATGTTTTTATTTCCACTGGAAGTAGAAATATTTAGTCAGTTATTTTAAAACAAATTTTTTGTTGAAGTTTACACATCCAAATATTTAGAGAGTCTAATTTTTTTTGGTAAACATTCAAAATTGTGCAACAATCACAATCTGATCTATCACCTGAGAATATACCCTTAACTTTACATTATTGATTATAATTTTTCATCATGGTAAAAATATTTTGATGATATCTGTCCTTTTAATATATATGACATAAATATGTAAATACCTGCATGGCCAAAATTGAAAGTCCAGTAAAGAAGTGTCCAAACTTCCCCAAAGCCTGGACCACATATTTTACAATGATAGCCTTTATACCAGGCTTTACTTACTATCATTATTGTTTTTACTTGTTATCATTATCATGATGATGCTTAACACTGAAAGTATTTTCACACATTTTTTTTTCATTTCTATGCTTTTGGGAGGAAGTATCTATTAAGATTCTTTGACCATTTTCAATTAAGTTTTTATTTATTACTTATTTTTGAGTTAGAACTGCCTACCATTTACTTTGGATATTAGCTTCTTGTCATATATCTGATTTGGGAACCTATTCTCCCATTCTGTTGACTTTTAACTCTTATATTCTTTGCTAAGCAGGACCTTTGAGTTATGACATAGTCCTGCTTGTCTATTTCTGAATTGTGGCTCATGCTTTGGTATTACATTAAAGACCACATATTGAATGTCCCCTAAAGACCTATGTATTAAATATCTGGTATCCCAGTGATGCAACTGGATGGTAGTGAGACCTTTGGAAGGGCTCAGATATAGGCACATAGGTCAGTGGGCATTCCCATTAGATTGTGTAACCCAACTGTGCTCTCTATTTGCTTCCTGGTTTGAGGTGTGAGCATTTTCTTGCACACATGGTCCTGCCATGGTGTGCCATAATTCAGAGCCCTCTCCAGAACTGAGCAAAAAAGGTACTATGGAGTTCAACATTAAAAACTGAGGTTCATGAGCCCTTTTTCTCTATAACTTGTTTTATTCAGGTATTTTGTGGTACAATGTGCAACTAAGGTATGTCATTTCCCAGAAATCATTGTCAATATCATTGGTATAAAAATATTCAAGTATGGTTTTTTGTACCAGTTTGAATTTCAGTTCTTGCTCATCAGATTTTTTTTCTTAAAATTACTGAATTTGCATTTATTTATATCTCTACATTAATGCTTCCATGACATCAATTCTATAATTAATGGGTTGACTATTCTATTTGCACACTTGCATATATCAGGCTTTGACTGAATACACTTCTCCTGATGTCTTTATTCTCTCTCTCTCTCTTTCTCACACATCCAATTATATTTTACAAATAATTTGTCTTCTCCTTCTTCTCCTCATTGTTTTACTTTTGTTTACACAAGTGAGAGAATTTGAATGTTAAAAATGTTTTCATGACTAATTTTATGTGACATGGTAATATACATTTCCATCTATTGTCCTGTAAATGAGAAGTTTCATTCTTCCTTATGACAAAATATAGCTTCATCCTGTTTACATGCCATTATTTTTTTCTTCATTAATCTTTTGAAAGGCACCAAAGTTAATTCCATATCTTATTGTGAATAGTAGCAAAATAGACATGGTTATGAAGGTATCTCATTTGTATGCTTACTTTTTTACCAAAGATATATATATATATATATATAGTTTATTAAATCAAAATCTGCTATATGGAGGTATACAAATAGAATAGTCAAATTGCTAATTATAGAATTGATGTCATTGAAGCATGAATGTAGAGATATAAATAATATCTCTACATATACATAATTACATAGATATAGATATAGATATATAGATATAGATATTCTTTCTTTATACTGAATAAACAATCTTTATATCCACCAACATTGTATAAGCATTTTCTTTTTTCCAAATTCTCACCAGTTTGCATATACCATTTCTTCTTGGGGTGAAATAAAACCTTAATAAAATTTTGATTTGCATTTACATAATTGAAGATTATGTTAAGCCCTCCTACCACACATAATTCTTTTGAGCACTATAACATCTACTTTCCTTCTCCACACACCACCCCAGCCTTTGGCCTAGAAAGTGAATATGACTCTGGCCTCTCAGGTAACCCACAGCCCCTCTACTGCCATACCATGGTGGGCCACACTGCTGCAAAGACCCCTGTCCTGAGCTCCCAGTATCCCTGGGATCATTCAGGGCTAGGGCTAACCTCCTGTGCCCACCTCCTACCACTTTCAGCATTACACAGTGGTCTGGTTCATTCCAAGTAGCTAAAACACACATTGGCACCCAGCTGAGCCCAGTGTGGCCCAGAGCACAACCATCCACGTGCACCCTGCCATTCCCCAATTCCTGCTGAAGTATGGAGGTGGTGCACTCTTTGTTGCCAGGGGAAAAGGGCCACCACCAATTTCTGCCACACATAGCACAATACAGACACCAAACAACTCCTGCTAGCAGTTGTAAGGCTCCTTTTGTGTGGAGACAAGTGGAGAGGGACAGCAAGGAGGCAGCCTTCTGCCCACACACAAGGCCAAGAAATGGACAGAACAGACCCTGAGACAGAACCAGATTTTATCCTAGAAGAACTTAGGCCTGGCACCCTGGAACCTAGGGGAAAAGGCCTACAGAATTAAAAATACAAAAGAGCTACAGAATTAAAATTCCTATCACTCTTTTTTTTCATCCATGTTCCCACAAACCTCATGCATAGACATCACTAATAAGCAATGCATTTTAACATACACATACCTCAATGGGGACAATCCCCAAGAACCTCCTACACATAGCAAATACATTATCAAACCATATTATCCTGAGGCAAAATTCCCTCATTACAATTATTCAACATTTATGTCAACATGTCATGAGTGATGTGAACATTTCAGGAAATTATAATAAAAACATGTACAGAATTGAACATGTCAACTGTAAATCTACACATGCTTTTTTTTTCTTTTTTTTAAATTGGTTGTTCACCACATTACAAAGCTCTTGACATATCATATTTCATACATTAGATTGAAGTGGGTTATGAACTCCCAATTTTACCCCAAATGCAGATTGCAGAATCACGTTGGTTACACATCCACAATTTTACATAATGCCCAATTAGTAATTGATGTATTCTAATAAAAAGTGTTTTGGGATACTAATTTCAGTGAACAGCTTTCTTTACGTTTTCATTATAATTGATTTTATTATATTTTGGTATCTTTATACTGTAATTATTTCTTACACTTAAATTTTTTTTGGAATTTTTTTCTTACAAAATCGTGGATCATTCATTAAAATATCTAGTCTGAAGAAAGCTGAGACTTTTATTCTGTAACCCAGAAGCTTTTAATGCTATCTCTACTTTCATGGTACAACAAGGAAAATTAATCAGAGGTACTATTTAATAAAAAGTTTCAGCAAATTTTGTTATCTATATCTTCAGTTTTATACATCTATATAGAATCTTCAGGTAATTACTAAATTATTTTTTTTAAAAGGGTACAAGATGTTTTTATGATTTTCTCAAAATACAGATATGTTTTAGGTTATTGTTTAAGTATTGAAAAACTTTGACTGTTTCTTTATTTTTTTTCTTTTATTTTAGATACATTATGAAAGCATATAAATATTTGTATTATGTCTGGATGAACATCTAAACTATACAATGAAAAGCGTTAGCTAAGTTTTTTTTAGTAGATCTCTTAAAAGGCATTTTTATGATACGTAGAATGCACATGCAATACAAATCACCTATTTAACATGTAAAATTCAGTGTCTCTTATTTCATTGATAGTTATATATGGTTATATAACCATTTAAACATTTTTAGAAGATTTTTATGTTTTTGAAAAGAAACATGGAACCTCTTAGCTGTCAGTTTTCTAATCCCTACACATCTAAAGTCCTAGAAAACTGCCAATATATATTTTTTAGTAATTTATAAATGTAAACAAATGTAATTTTATTTATTTTTTATTTATTGTTCTTTAAGATATACATGACAGTAGGCTGTATTTTGACATTTATATGCATGGAGTATAACTTCACATTTTTATATTTATATATAAGTTGGAGTTACACTGATCAAGTATTCATATGTGAACAGAGGAAAATCATGTCAGATTTTTTCCACTGTCTCTTCTTTTTCTGTTCTCACTACCATCCCTTTTGTCAAATCCAATAAACTTTTATTCTTCCCCCTCTCCCAATCCTTACTGTGTATTACCATCCACATAAGAGAGAGAAATTTCAGCCTTTGGATTTGGGGGATTGGTTTATTTCACTTAGCATGATAATCTCCAGTTCCATCCATTTACTGGCAAATTCCATAATTTCATTCTTTTTCACACCTGAGTAATATTCCATTATGTGTATATGACACATTTTTTAAATTTATTCATCTATTGAAGAGCACCTCATTTGGTTTCAAAACTTAGCTATTGTGATTTGAGCTGCTGTAGACATTTTTGTGGCTCTGCCACTTTAGTATGATGATTTTAAGGATTTTGTGTGTAAACCAAGGAGTGGGATAAGTGGGTCTAATGGTGGTTACATTCCAAAATTTCTGAATTCTCTCTATACTGCTTTCCAGAGGGATTGCACAAATTTTCAGTCCCATCAGCAAGGTGTAAGTAAACATTTTCTCAACACTGCCGCCAACATTTATAATTACTTGTATTTTTCTCAATTGCCATTCTGACCCGAGTGAGATGAAATCTCAGTGTAGCATTTCCGTTTCTCTAATTGCTAAGATTGTTGAATTTTATTTTCATATATCTGTTGAACATTTGCATATGTTCTTCTGTGAAGTGCATTTTCAGTCCTTTTGCCCATTTATTGATTGAGTTATTTGGGGTTTGCTGTTGTTTTTGTTGTTCTTTTGGTATTAAATAATTTAAAATATTTGTATATTCTGGAGATTAATGTTCTATCTGAGGTGCACATAGCAAAGATTTCTCATATTTTGTAGGCTCTGTGTTCATATTCTTGATGGTTTCCTTTGGTGCAAAAAAGTTTTTTAGATTTATATCAACCCACTTATTATTCCTTTTAAAAATTAGTTATATATACACCACAATATCTTTATTTTTATCTGGTGCTGAGGACAAAATTCAATTCCTCACACCTGAGAAGCAAGCACTCTACCACTGAGCTAAAACCCCAGTCCCTTATTGATTCTTTTAAAACATATTTTTAGTTTTAGATGGACAAGGTATCTTTATTTATTCATGTGTGGTACTGAGAATCAAACCCAGAGCCTCATACATGCTAGGCAAGCACTCTACCACTGAATTATCAGCTCCCATTTACTGATTCTTGATATTAATTCTTGCTTTTTGGGATCTTTTTGAGAAAGTTGACTTTTGGTTTCAACTCTAAAATCACTCTGTAGTGGATATTTCATACAAGTAGATTTATACAACAATGTCTTTTTTTACCAGTTTCTTTGGCTTAGAATACTGTTTTCAGGAATCCTCTGTGTTGTAGCAAGCATCCCTATTTTATTTCTTTCTTTTGTCTAGTAGAATTCTGTTTTATGACTATATCACTTAGCCAATTTTCAGTTAGTGAACCTTAAAATGCTTCTATCTTTTGGCTACACCAGTAGTACATGGATGGGAACATATACTTACAAGTAAATGTTTGGACATGTTTTTATTACCATGCCTCTTGGTGGTCTTCATGAATTGTGCTGATTGTATCATATCTCTGTCTTACTCATGCTGTGCTTTTGGTCTTGTCTGTTTTTATTCACTTGTTCTCTTTTATTCAAAGCTCACATAAAAATATTTTTTATGCATTTTCTCTGACTTTTCTGTCACCAACTGTGTTTGCATAGTGATTATCTTGTTGAGATATAAATTTACTCAAGGTGATATCAGTAGCATTCAAAAGCTAACTAGACCATATAATTTGTAGAAGTAATGTTAGGAAATGAATGTAGTTTTGAAATGTTAATCTAGGAAGTTTATCTTTCACCCACTTTTCCATTTTACATATGGAAGCAAACTATCAAACTTTCTTATCTTAGTGTTCTCCTATATGTAATCTTGTCTATTAGACTTTTAGTTAAGTATTTTTGAAGTTCTGTAATTCAAAAAGTTATATTGTGACAAAACTGCTTTTATGTGAAAACATAAAACAGTTGAAAGATTATAACTTAAACCTTTAGTATCCAGTGTTGCTATAACTATACTCTGAGAACATTCTGATACTTGTCAGATTAACTTCTTTTTTTTCTATTGGTTGTTCACAACATTACAAAGCTCTTGACATATAATATTTCATACATTAGAATCAAGTGGGTTATGTACTCCCATTTTTACCCCAAATACAGATTGCAGAATCACATCGGTTACACATCCACATTTTTACATACTGCCATATTAGTGACTGTTGTTTTATTTAACTTTTTATATTATCCTTACATAGTACCTAGAGACAAAATTTCCTACATAGTTTTTTCTCTATAAACTGTCATACTTGTGATGAAGGAAAATATCATCATGCCATGATGAAGGGAATTGTAACCTGAAAAGTGGTTAAAAACATTCTGATGATCAGAGTTGGGGCCTGTGAATGACAGAATGAATTGGCAGGAGTCTCCTGCAGCCCTGGTAACAAATTCATGGGCCAACTTTCTTGGCAGCATCTTTAATCTATCTTGAGCAACAACCCAGCTATCTTTTTCCACACCAGTGGTTGTTGCTCTGAATTGTCTCAAATTGCTTAATTTATCTAGGTAATAGGTAGAATATACATATGGTGGTAGTAAATGCTTGAAAACATCTTCATGGAATATTCTTTAAATCCTTGAACTGGATCACCAAATATGAATCTTTCTAGCTTTACTAAAATTTTCTAGTTGCATATGTTTAAAAAAAAAACATGATGATTCAATATACTTCAGCATAGTAAAATGGCTTTGTTAGTCAAATAAACTAAGGTATACCTCATCTGTTATATTTATCTTTAAAATGCCAATATTTCTAATGGCATTCTCAAGAATCTCCCAAGTAGAGTCTTTCAAAAAGGCAACATTGTTACCTGAAAAGTTATACATCTCTGATTTCTGTCTCTCTTCCACCAACATTGCTTTAGTTGCAAGTTTGAAGCTTCCTACAAATATATACACTTCTTTAGAGAAATTACTGTCTCTGTTCTGATCCTTTTCAGTGTTGTGCCCACTTAATGAGAATTTCCACCTACTCTTTTAAAAAATATTTTATTTAGTTGTAGATGGACAATATTTTTATTTTGTTTGTTTATTTTATGTGGTGCTGAGGATTCAACTCAGTGCCTCACATATGTAGGCAAGTACTCTACCATTAAGCCACAATCCCTCCACTTACTCTCATGGAAACTTTTTAAATTATTCTTTTATTTGATGAATATTTTAAAAGTGCATTTAGATATAAATAAAATTGAGGTTAATTTTGAAATAAGCATGAAATATAATGTGCTCTAATTTAGTGGCCAACACTTCCACTTTTCTCCACTGCTTCATCTCTGTGTTCTTTTTTTTCCTGCACTACTGATCTTATACTTATTTGTAGTTTTAAAATTTTTTTTGAATTATGCATTATGCATATACATAAAGGTGAAATTCAGTGTGGTATGTTCATATGTATACACAGAAAAATATGATCAGATTCATTCTACTATTAGACACTAAATGCTGTCCCAAACTGCCTGGGTTAGGTTGGATTAGGGTTAAAGTTAGGGCTAGGGTTAGAGTTGCGTTATGTAACAGGATCCCTTCAGTACAACCAGGTGATTTCCTTCATTATTAAGACTTCATTTGAATGAGTCAAATATTATTCAAACAATGATGAGCTATTTTTTTTTAAAGATGACAAGAAAAAAATGCTCAGCTATTTTGAACCCATTTGAAGATATTTCTATAATATTTGACAATTCTTTTATCGGGGTAATATTACAGCAATGAAATACCTGCTTGAAAATGAACAAATTAAATATAGTATCTTGCTTTCATTGTGTGTCATTGTTGTTAGAATACCAATTTCATTATACCTTGGGTTGGAGTTTTCATGTTTTTTTTTTTTTTTTTTTTTTGTACCAGGGATTGATTCCAGGGGCACTTGACCATTGAGCCACATCTCCAGACCTATTTGTGTTTTATTTAGAGACAGTGTCTCACTAAGTTGCTTAGAGCCTCACCATTGCTGAGGCTGGCTTTGAACTCAAAATCCTTCTGTCTCAGTCTATTAAGCCACTGCCATTACAGTAATGTGCTATCATGCCTTGCTTCTATGATGTTTTGATGATCTTCTTAACACACAGTAAAGCTGTGCATACTTATTTTAAACATGGCCTCAATCTTATTCTTTTTTTTTGGCATTTTGACCTAAAAACATCACAAGAGAACAAATGTAAGCTTTATAAAACAATGTTGAAGTTAAATATTTGTGACAGAAAATAATAATTTTTAATACATAAATTACAATGTAATTCAATAGCTGATATATATATATTTTCAGTTTCTTAGCTTACATGAATATCTTTCTGAAAAAATGAGAGAATCAAGTTTGAAGTGCTTCAGAGTCATGAAATTGGATGACCATGTACAAAAAGAGAATGAAAGTCAGTTGTTATATATAATGCAAGTATAAGTTGTTCTTATTAGTTCTTACCAGAAAAATGAGATAATTTGCCATTTATAAAAAAATGATAAATTCTGTGTGAATGTAGACACAACACAAAGGGATATTTTGGAGGGAAAACTCTTTTTTCATATTTCTTGGAGAAAGTGGTGTTTCTTTTTTACTCATTCATAAGCTAGTTTATTTAAAACTTAACCAAATACTTCTATATTTTCTTGTGGAACATTAATTTGCCATATCATGTTAGCCTTAATGAGAGAGTTTAAAAAACACTCTTCTATCAAAATACAAAGATATATCTTCTTCATCACTGGAGAATGCCTTCAAAAGTGAAGAGAGAAGAGGAGAGGAGAAAAATACTAGAGAGGAAGAGTGGTTAAATTATTTTATATGCATCTGTGAATATTTCTTACTTAATTCCACTATTATGTATAATTAAATTTACCAGTAAAATTTTTGTTTAAAATAATTAAAAAAAAAACAGAAAAAGAGAAAGACAGGAATGGAAAATTTGTCAGTCAAAATAATTTGTTTTCACATCAAAAGTGTAAAGGCATTGGACATCACCTTATTGTTATCACTACAACATACTTACTATATTCAGTAATATATTTTAGACCCTGTTTTGGGAATTAGTAAGATAATAGCTATTATACAAAGAAAACTCTACATGGTGATATTTATATAAGAGTTGGAGGTATTTTCATACATTTCTCATCAAGTGCACATCTATAACAAGCCAAATATGTTTCAAAAATTCTGGTCATAACTTCTGAGAAGAAATCAATTACAATTAAAGAGCTATGTATTTATTTCACATCTGAATATCAACAAATCCAAGACCTTACATTTGAAACTTATTTTTTTCCCATTTTTCTCCACTATGAAATTGTCAGCCTATATGCTGACATAAAAATCTTCTGTGGGGAAAAAAATGGCATCACCTATTTTCTATAGTTTATGGCCAATAGCCCAGACTGACCTAGTAACAGTCAGGCATTTAAAATACCCTGTAATGAATCTGTCATTAGTTTACTTTTTGCCCTCAAGAGAAATATAAAATTTCTTAGTCAAAAACTAAAATATCCACATCAACTGTATTTTTGTCAGGTTATTCAGCCTATCTCATCTCACCTGATTTATTGTCACTTTGATCTAGATTCTAGTGACAATAGACCACTCATCTTGGTGTCTCCATGCACCTCTTCTCTCTCTGTAAAAATTTGTCTTTTTACTTCAGGTGTTAACTCACATATCACTCTCACTGAAGGACCTCAAACACTGACACAATTTTGGGACAGAAGTCTCTTCTAAGTGTTCCACTAGTATCATGTTTTATCCCTGTCACAATGCCAATGACTCTGTATGGAAATTGCCTGCTTGCCTGCTTTTCAAGCTATGGTATATGACTGTTGAGAGGTGTCCATTATCATCTCCATATTTTCTTCCCAGTGCTTGCCAGAATACCCTAGAATATGGTTGTCAAATTTATGCATAAAGAGTGGAAAACCCAAAGTTCTGATTCTCAGTCATAATGATAATTATTTAGAAAATATGCATTTTATACTAATTTTGTATTATGGACATATTTTTTATTCTTATAAACATTTAATAAATATCTTATAAATATTTTTATTTAATGTACTCAACTTCTTCACTGATTTATACTTATAAAATATTTGAGCAAAATATATATTTTTTTCTTCACTTGCTGCAGAATTTGAATCCTGACCATGGGAACTTTTGCCTTAAGAATTACTAATAAGCCAAGGCAAGATATCCTTTTGGAAACATCATAAGGATATACATATGTTTTAAGAAAAAAAAATATGAAAGCTAATATTGTGTTTTTCAGACTGTTAATATAATATTTAAATTATTTATAACATGTATGATATAGAAATTTTATTGAAATGGATGTGTATATAATATATATGATGAAACTGTCCAAATATAAAAATTAATTACATCAGTAAGAAAATTTGAAGTGCAAATACAAACCAGTTTTTATTGAGATGTGTTTTCAAACTATCTAATTGCTAGCATTTAAGCTCTTCAGCAACAAAATGGTCAACACTAATTTGATAGTGAAAAACCAGCCTCTACCTCAGAGCAAAGCCTGTCCAAGGAAAAGACCCACAGAGAACTCCTAGGCACATTCCCACCCTGCTAAGTTGTTTATCTACAAATAACAGGAGAGATCTGCTGTGCCAGGTGTCCCTGACTCAGTCAGGCTAGGTGGGTAGCAGCCACCAATCAGCATGAGACAAGGAAATACCTGGGATGCCAGATGACCCTCCCAGTAGTTTATGGTGTTTGGAAACTATGTAGTTCAGCATGAACACCCCTCTTGGCTTAAACCAATCAGTTCAAATGAATCCGCCTCTTATAGTAACCAATCACCCTTACCCAACTTGTTCCCACCAGTAAATGTGCTAATCATGTTTTAGAGTTGTTATTTGATTTTCCTGAGGTGTGTGATGGTTTTCTAACAGATGCTATGATATATGTGTGGGGGGTCCTCCCTTCTCCAAAGAGTGTATAAAACTGCTGCAAAACCTGGGCTTGGGGCCTCTTAGCATTACCAGTTGCTGTGTGTGCATGGAGGACCCAGCTAGCTCACAGTAAACACCTCTATGCTGTTTACATTGATCTTGGTCTCTGGTGGTCTTTTAGGGGTCACAAATTCGAGCATAACGGTAGATCTAAATATCATATTAATAATTGATTATTTGTATTATAAAAAAAATATATCACTGAATATGGTTCCAGAGAATTAGGCAACATTATTTTGGTATGCTGGTTACTATATTCAGTAATGGATTAATGTATTACAATTATTATACTGTCATTAAAACTACAATCTTTAAATTTTTATAATTTTAATTTGAGGCACTTACTTAAGACATTTTCCTAATAACAAATAATATTTTCTAATGTTTTATCTTTTTATTTCCTTTTCACTTTGTTTATACAATCTTGGGAAATTTACAGGTTCTAATATAAAGAACTTTTGTCCACTGAAGCATTTTTAAATTGAAGTACTAACATATGCTATTATTCATGATATTTTTAGTATTTTCTAAAAGTCAAAACATGCTAGATAACTGCAATACAGTATTCATTCATTATGAATGAATTTTTCAAATATTAACAAGTAACAGCATAATTGTTAATCATATCCATCTCATTATGAAGGTTATATTGTTATATAGCATGTTCTGACTTGTAGGAAATACTAAAAATATTATGAAAGATGGCATGTGTTAGCAATTCACGTTAAAATGCTTCAGTGGACAAAAGCACTTTGTATTAGAATCTGCAACTTCACTACTAGTTTACAAGATTATATAAAGAAAGAAAAGCAAAAAAATAAAATTAAGAAAATACTGTTTCTCAAATCAATACTAAAACATTATAATACTTTCAACAACTTAATCTTCAGATTATTTTCATGTTTTTCTAGTAGCCTAATATTGTCCTTTATAAAAAATATTTTATTCAGAACCATAAAATGAACTTAATTTTTGTATTCTATAGATGCCTTTAGATTTAGATATTCCTAAGGCTTTTCTTAACCTTCATGACTTTGAATTTTTTCAGAAAGAAAGCTCATAGAATGTGCTTAAGATGGATTCTCAGGTTTCTTTATCATTGGAAATATATTACATTTTCTGATATGGGAGCACATGCCACTAGTCTTGACTACCTTGAGGCCACAGGAGGAGGAGGATTTAGACTAAGGAATTTGAGGCCAAAGTGGGAAAAACCTAGCTCTAAAAATTGACCCACATAAAAACCAAACAGTAATCACATTTTTTTAAAAAAAAGCCTTCATGGGTGATTTCTATGAAACATGTAATTAGGATCAGTAACAATAATTCATGATCATGTCTAAATGTAGAAGAAAATTGACTAATTCTTTCATTAAGGTGAGAAATACCAGCTAACACAGCATAAGAATGGAAATTGCAGACCATCTTTTTATAGATGTTGATGCAGATATTAAAAACCCCTAGGAAACTGAGAACAACAACAAAAAGAATGATTGGACTTCATGACCAAGAGGGACATTGTCATATGGGAAGTTTCCAAAAATCATTTTGATAGAGCAAAGCTCTGGCAAATCACTTACTAAATTACTGTAAAACCTATGGCAAATTATGAAAAGAGGAAAATTCTTTTTCAATCCACTTAACGGCAGCTATGAACTGTTTTCATACTTAATGGTGTGAACTGAAGTATTTATCAATTTATTTTTAGGAAAAGAAAAAAAATGTATGCTTTTCTAACTTATAAATATTGTTTGAGAGTACTAAATGATATTTTATACATCAAAAATCAAATAGCATATGCAGATGATACTATTATTTCTATAATGATTCTAAGAAATTTCCATGAACTAATGAAACATAAGAATTACTTGAATAATGTCATGGGTTAAATGGTCAACATTAAATCATTTAAATTATATACAGTAGCAATGAGCAGTGTTAAAATCGAGGCACAATCTATTCACAAATATAGGGAAAACGATCTAAATAAAAGTATTAACAAAAGAATTGTTCACTGCAAAGTAAAAAATTAAAGTGAAAGTAAAATACAAAAAAGATCATGGAAACAAAATGAAAAAACTGTTAATATTCAATAATTAAAAGTTTGATTTTGGGTTTTAAGGGTTGATAGGCTTCCTCCAGATCAATGCGTGGGGTGGGGCCAGGCTTCTTCCTTTAATCTGATATGTATTCTATATATATATAAGTTAAGTTATTGTTTTATTGAGCTCTATAGTTTCTTTATTCAAATTTTTTTTGGAATATCTATCCAGTGGTGAGAGAGGTGTCTTGAAGTCACCCCAGATCACATTGTGGTCAATTTGACTCTTGAACTTGAGAAGAGTTTGTTTGAACATAGGTGCCCCATTGTTTGGGGCACATATATTTATGATTGTTATGTCTTGTTGGCGTATGGTTCCCTTGAGCAGTATGAGATATTCTTATTTATCTATTTTGATTAACTTTGGCTTAAAGTCTACTTTATTTAATATAAGTATGGAGACCTCTACTTGCTTTCAAGGTTCATGTGAGGGGTATGTTTTTTCCCAATCTTTCACCTTCTGTCTTTTCCTGAGTCTCCTGGAGGCAGAATATGGATGGATTTTTTTAAAATCCAGGCTAATAGCCTATATCTTTTGATATATATTTTGATTGGTGTGTTTAAGCCAGTAACATTTAAGGTTACTATTGAGGCATGGTTTGTATTTCCAGCCATCCTTGTTTATTTTTTTCTACTTGACCTGAATGTTAATTATTGTTTAATTTTTTATTGGTGTCTACATATAGCCAGCATTTTAATTGAACATGTGAAGTGATCAAATCTGTGAAATTTCTACCTTCTAAAATATCATTTTGATGTCTGAAACCTGTGAACTCTTTTTAGAATGTCCACAGTCTAATAATTACTTGTCCAATTCAAACTATAGGCTATAAAACCTAAGAGTTACTTTTCCCTCTTAACGGCTTTTTGGCACTCCTTGCCATCTGTCTCTTAAAACAGATATAAAAAGCTTTTTTAGTTTTTGGTTCTTTGTGATCAACTTTTTCAGCTTCAACATATGTGTGCAAACATACAGGATGTGTGAAATATGAAAAACCACTAGAAAAAGACAGTCACCCATGGTAAATCCAGAAAAAAGAATATAAATTTAAAAATTGTAGACTATAATTCTGGTGCCTTGGGAGCCTAAGACAGGAGGATGGTGAGTTCAAATCCAGCAACAGCAAGATCATGAGCAACTTAGTGAGATGCTGTCTCTAAATAAAATACAAAATAGGAGTGGAGATGTGGCTCAATGGTTGAGTGCCCATGAATTTAATCCCTGTTACCCCCCCCCAAAATATATTAGGGTTCACGTTTAATCACTAGGCCTTAGTTATTTTTGGGTGAGATCTATATATAAATGGCATATGCCAATTCTTATAAATTTATTTTATGTAAGTCAAATATTAAATATTTTTATACTATAAGCTTAAATTGATCTATATTAGCATGTAAAAAATAACTTAAAATGCTTTTAGGTGAGGCTGAATGCCTGCAATCCCATCAGCTCAGGAGTCAGAGGATTACAAGGCCAAAGCTCAGTAACTTAGCAAGATTTTCTCCCAATATAAAAAATGGCTGGTGAGATAGTTTAATGACTAAATGCCCTGGGTTCAATCTGGGGTACAAAGAAAAGGAGGAGGGTTTTAAAATTGCCTTGTTTCAACAACAAAAAGACATGTGAAATTTAAAACCAAAACCGGCATTCTATCACTTTTCTGTGACAAAATCTGATTCAATTCATTTTAAACATTTGAATCTTACACAATCTATGTTTTCTAACACTCAATAAATGACATATTTTAATCATGTGTGTCTTCAGGGCATTAGATGAATTTAAGATCAGTGTAGCTGAGGAAAATGCAGTCATACAAACTGGAGTGTGCAGGTGCCATGAATTTGCAGTAATAGTCAAGAACTCATGGATGGGTTGTTTATTGCCTTGAAACTGTTGGAAAATTGTTTTCTGATGTTAAATTTCTGTATCAGTATTGGGAATAAATTAAACCCTTTCCTGATAGTATGCTTCAAAGAAAGGGACACAATTTCATGCAATAATGAGGAGAACTAATCTTCATACAGGTAGTGGCCAGGAGAAAGTGCAGTCTGGTCATTCTGCCAGCTCCAGTTTTGAACCACAATCACCACTAAATGATGTGCATCAAGTATGATTAAAATTGTGTAAATGTACCATGGTAGTGTTGTGAAGAAATATCTATAGTAATGTCCATGCTAAGGTACCATTGTTGTTAGGAAGCATCCTGGAGAATGGGAATGATTCATAGATGACTGAAATCTTGAGTTATGTACCTTCCCAGCTGTGCACATTATGCCTGGCAATATATAGTCAAGGACATCATGAGACATAACACAAACTCTCTGGCATCAAGGAGGTAATCTGAGAAACACCCCTCAAACAAGGGTCTACAGAGTGATACTTCCAGCGTGGTCCACGGATGCCCTATTGTACTGGGCACTCATGTCCTTTATGCACTGGAGAAATCAAGCTTCCCCCTAGAGTGGGCATTCTGTGTGAAAGAATATGTAAATCACAGGGAATCTAACACAGATTTCTAAAATAGGTTACATTTAAAGAATTCACATATGGTAAGAAGGAAAGGCCAAGTGAGGAGATGAAAAAAAACAGATCACACATGAAAAAAATTTTCAAAAAAAATCACAAGTTTTGTTTGTTAGAGCTGATAGTAAAGACTCCCTCTAGTATCTGGATCCAGGAAGGAGTCATGTTAGATATGGTGCTGTCACTAAAGTCAGGGGAGGCTGTGTGATACATGAGCCATCATCTGTGTTGCAACCATCTAGTGAGGACTGCTCAGGCAATGGACACCAGCTGGTGGTTAGGACAGAAGTAGACAGAATTACAGGAGAAGGATACCCCGCTGCAAGTTAGGGTTATCTGGACCCTCTGGGTGGGCACATTCCAGGGTGAAAGTGAGAGTAAGAAAAATCTCTTCTCCCATATGCAATCTGAGCACCATCCTGTTCATGACGGGAGAGGACATAGGATCTGTCACCCCTAACAACACATGTGCAGACTTACAGCTTGGTGTTGTCCTCATCACCGAGCTCAGCTTCACCACTACTGCCAACCCTCCCCATGTCCTCTTGGTATTCACTAACAGACAAAAGGGAGATGGAGAATTGAGACTGGTCTTGCTTCAAGCAAGTGGGCTTTGGACTGATGTCAGCCTATGCAGAAACCTCTTACATGTGTCTCTTTGTGTGCTGGTAATCTATAAATAGTACTAAGGAGAAATAACTGAAACCTCAGAGAGGGCGACACCATCACCCAGCCCCTCTGCTGCAAAACACACCCTCCAGTAACATGATGAGAAAACCCTGGGCAAGACTTGACTGAATGAATGGCAGCTCTTTGTGAGAAGTAGATATGAGAACCATAGATTGCTTTTATGAATTTTCAGGGTATTAAAATACAGCTCAGGATTCACACTTACATCTATGGTATTTATATTACTATTATTTTAAATTTCTCCTGAGAAAAGCAACTAGAAGAGAAATTGTTCTTTAAAGTGAAGAAAGAAGAAGCCCCAGAGGTGCTGCTCTGTGGGCACAAGTGCATGGAGTACTGCATACAGGGCATAGGTTAAGGGCTTCTGCATGGCAGGGCTCTCCCCATGGTAGGCGTGTGAGTGGCAAACTGCTTACCCCATTGGCACAGCTCTGGGCAGGAACCCATGTGTTGCAGTTCCACTACTTTATTGTTCACTGCAAGGACAGCTAGCAAACATTACATTGGCGGCTGTCTATATTTTGTTTAGGTACTGCCTGAGTACATATACATGGTAACTGCACAATAAAATCAGGCCTGCTTCCTGCTTGGTCTCTGGAGGTCTTGATTAGAGAACCCACAGCCACACTCTCCTCTACATTGTTCTGTGGTCCTCCTCAGGGATGAGAGAGCCCATGCACTTCTCAGCAGACCCCAAGCTCTCATTACTGGGAAATCCACACGATCCTGCAGAAGGGTCCATTTTCCCTGACTGATATTGTGATAGAAGAGTCAAGTTCTGCTTTCAGTTTTCCTTCTTCATCTTAATCTGTGTGTCTTAGGGTCACATTTATCTGTGCATGCTAGTGACACGAAAAATTGAATTTTTTGGAAAAAAATCTGAAAGTGACCATGGCAGGATGGATTTCAAGTGTCCTGAATGTTCCTCTAATCAAAATTGAATTTACACATTTCCATGATTAGATATTACAAAAGGTTTTTAGTGATTAAAACAGAATGGAATAATACATAAAAACATTCTTACAAATTCTTGTGAATTATATTCACAAGCCTATAATTTGGCACCATGAATTGGAACTTACCAGCACATTTATTTGATTTTCTAAAATATTTAATGTATTTCCTTCTGATTATAGTCCCTTGTTTGACACTTACCAACTGAAAATTCTTAACCATGTGAGATTCCATTCTATAAAATGAGGTTTTGAACATAGAACTTTATTTTCCTCTAAAGATTTCAAAATGTACAATTACTCAAACCATAATTGTTCTATGAGTTATGAAGATGACCAAAGCAAGATTATTAATACAATATTAAAATTTAGTAATTTCCTGATATTAAGTATACAAATTTGTAGTGTTTAAACTCTCTACATGACATACCATATGTAAGTTATCTCCCATGAAGTTATTAAATTGAAAAATGAAGAAGTAAAACTGACATTCCCTATAAGAAAATTGACTAATTTTAGCAGGATCTCAAAGAAGCAAAGATCTTTAGAAGACAATATCCTCATTACACCACAGAGAACATCGTCCTGCGAGCCAACAGTTCTAATAAGCCCAGAGGACCATATTCTGTATGGTGCAATGAGGATATTGTCTTCTATATATGTTTGCTTCTTTGAAAAGCAAAGAAGCTACTGGAAAAGCTCACTAGTAGATTGAATTCTCTCCTCAAATGCCCTTTTTAGAATCCACACTAACTCTGCTTCTGACAACACAGAGGTACTTTGTTACCTGAAAAAGCTGAGCAGAACACAAACACTTGTATGTTTTATGGAAAAGATGTGTTTAAGTTCTGTCTCTTCAGATTTGTAATTTTAATGTCTGTAGAAAAGCAAGAAGTTCCCACTGGAGAACACAGAACTGTGGTTTCCCCAGTGGGACTTGTCATCTCTCTTAATTTTATTGTCTTCTCTGATGAATAACAGCAATCCAAGAGATCTGGGCTTCAAACTCTTAAAGTTTCCTGGACACATCTGGAAAAAAATCTTGATTGAAATCATTTTCTCATGTTGATAAATAAACTTAAATTACTCTAATTCTGGTCCTAAAATCAAATTAGTCTAAACTCTGTCCCACAACCTATAATGCCTCTACTTTGATGTGAGGGACTCCTGGCACCCCCATAATTTCCCTGAAGCCCTGAAGTGTGTGATGGGCTCCTCTTTCCTAGTTTGCACATGGAGCACACCTTCTTGGGGGTAGTGATGGCTTGGTAAGTCATCCTTTCCAAAGTGAGAGTCCTGTGGCTAAAGCTCTAAGTGAAATATTAAAATTAAGAAAAGAAGAGGAAGAGATATAGGTCACATGTTATAGAATTCACAGGCAGATGGAATCTACTCAGAGTCGAGGAAGAGTCTGAGCTGGAGTCCACTCTAAGAAACCTACATGATCAACTCTACCTTCTCTGAGAGAAAACCATGAAAAAAGCAGGCTCAGTCTCCTGAGTACTGTATATAAATATACATAGAAGCACTAAAGTGCTATATTATCTAGAGTCAAAAGAAAGGACAGTCATTTCAAGCAGACTCATTTATGTTCCAGTTGTAGTAATCAGAAGATAGTTCTTGAACACTTCCATTATCAACATGTGAAGGGTTAGTACAAGCATGATAATGAATAAAACATTTGTTTTTTTCTAGAGATAGCTGGAAACGTGGACTAAATGGAAATATATAAAATGAAAACTTATATCCACAGACAGAAATTCCACATGGATAGGATGAGGGAGGTTGGAAAACTGAAGAAAAAAGTCACAATAATTGCCAAAGCATGAGTCCTTCAAAGCCACATGAGAGGGAAACATAAAACAGGAAAAGGGCACAAGTCGATAATCAGTATTTCAGCATGTGAACACTTAGGAAAGACACATCAAGGGTGGAGGAAAAGAATCCCCTCATGCAGCTCCCATCCTGGACCAACCACATGAAAATTTTGTGCCTTTGGTGAATTGGGCTCTGCCTTGCTCCCTGGCATAGCCCATTAATCACCAATGTGCCACCTAGAATACTGTCCCTCATATACAATCACTTCCTTGGAGGCTTCTGAATGAGCCATGGCAGAGGGTTGGCCAGTACTCCCAACTTTGTGGAGCCAAGAAGAGCTAATTGGAGAGGTGGAGAATTGCAGACCACACCTTTGTTGTAATGTGGACATGCTGAATAATTAGGTGTTGTTGAGTCCAATCTCTTTGTAGCCATGATCTTTCATAGAGAGGAAAATAATTTCATCTCTAATTGTGAGGATTAGGACACAATATACTGAACAAGTGGGTTCCAACCAGTTCAAGAAGGCTCTCTGGGGAGCTGGGCATGGTGGTATTTGCCTGTAATCTCAGAAGCTTGGAAGGCTGAGGAAGGAGGATCATGAGTTCAGAGCCAGCCTCAGTGAAAAAACTTTACTAAGCAGATCAGTGAGATCCTGTCTCTACATAAAATAAGGATAGGGATGTGGCTCAGGGGTTGAGTGCCCCTGAGTTCAACCTTTGTCATCGTACCATTCCCAAAAAAGAAGAATGTCTGGGGAGTGAGTCTCATGCTTTGGATTTATAAGAGCTTTCATGGAGGTTCAAAAGTGTAGAAGTAGTATAGAATAAGTGTTATGGGCCAAGCTCTGGGTTGGATGTGCATGCATTTGAATCCAAGTTTTTATATATATCTATATATATTATAGATTTGATGTTTATCTATTGATAAAATATTTCCTACACAAGGCATGGATGTGCTTTATTTAAAGTCTGAAATAATAGATTTATATTTTAAACCATCTGCAACTACATATTGAAAAATAACAGTCATCAGAAAATCATGCATGTGAAGCTACATCATTTCATGTCTTTTTAGAACCTATAAGGCAAGATAGTAAGAGAAACAATAAAACTGAAACATTCATGAACTTGGGATACCATTTAAAAATCTGAGGTGAATGTTGGTCCACAATCTGACTTCCATAACAAGACCTCTACAGCACAAATATTAAAAATCAAGAATAAATAAAGGGGATAAATTCAAACTAAAAACCTGCTTCTCAGCAAAAGAAACAATAATGTGAAGAAAGAACCTACAGATTTTATACAAATCTTTACCACATAAAATTCAGAAAAAGCATTAATGTCTAGGGTATATAAAGAACTCAAAATTAACACAAACAACAACAACAATAACCAATTAACAAATGGACTCAGTAACTGAACATTTAACTTCACAGAAGAAATATAAACCATTAGCAAATATATGAAAAAACATCCCACCTATCTAGCAATTAGGAAAATGTAAATCAAAATTACTTTAAGATTTTATCTCACTTCAGTCAGAATGGCAATCATTAATAATACAAGCAACAATAAATGTTGGTGAGATTGTGGGGAAAAAGGAACACTCACACATTGCTCATGAGATTGACTCCAAATTGGTGCAACCACCATGGAAAACAGTATGGAGACGCCTTGAAAAACCAGAATGGAACCATCATTTGACTTAACTATCCCTCTCTTTGGACAATACCCAAAGGACTTAAAAGCAGCATACTAGAGGGGAAACAGCTGCACCAATGTTTACAGCAGCACAATTCACAATAGTTAAACCATAGAACCAACCTATGTTTCCTTCAACAGATGAATGGATAAGTAAAATGTGATATATATATATAATTTCCCCCACCAATGGAATATTACTTAGCTTTAAAGATGAATGAAACAATGCCATTTGGTGGTAAAAGGATAGAGTTGAAGAATATCATCCTAAGTGCAATAAGCCCCCCCCACACAAACACAAAGGCCAAATGTTCCCTCCAATAAGTGTATGCTAATTCACAATGAGGGTGGGGAAAAATGGTTATTTAGATTAAGTAGAGATGATTGCAGGGAGGGGAGGGAATATGGGGATAGAAATGATAGTAGAATGAAACCGACATTACATATAATACATAATATATATAGATGCTAAAACACTGAGCAAGGGGGGGAAGAATAGAAATTCAGTGGATTAGACAAAGTTGGATTGAAGAAAAGAAAAGGAAAATAGGAGTACAAATGACAGTAGAATGAATCAGACACAACTTTTCAATGTTTATATATAAATACACCACCAGGGAAGGTCCACACCATGTACCCCTCAAGAATGGAATGCTAACTAAAATGAAATTTACTCCATGTATAATATGTCAAAATTTGCTCTACTATCATGTATACCTAAAAAAAGTAAGAAATTTTAAAAATGACAAGTTAAAATTTGTATACCGAGAAGGTTTGTCAGTTAAGAACACTTCAATGAATCGTAATGTAATTAAGGTTAAATAAAAGTATAAAAGAGTACCTTGAGCTCATACAAAACAACAATGCTAAATAGAGTTGCCCAAGTCAGTCTGCACAACTAGCTATAATCACAAAATTTTTGGTTTACAACCCTTTTCTATTTGTTTTACAAACCAGCACAAGAACAATACTTACAAGTTGAGCAGAGAGGAAACATTACATAGCAGTGTTATACTATGAATAGTGCTGTGTACACTCAAAGCATTCTCAATTTCCTCCCCCATGCAATAAAAAACCATGCAGTTGAAAGATACACTAGTTACTGATTAGATAACACATACATGTGTTTGTGACATTCAGTTTGTGGGCAGCTGCTCAACTTTGCAGGTAACGTCCAATAGATAAAGAAGACACTCTCTTCACCCAAGACAGTGTTTCCTTGAGTAATACTATGAAAACAAGAGAGAAAGCAAAAGTGAAAGACACCGGCAACTGTATTGCCAGACTAGGAAAACCCAACCACTGAATCTATGTACTGGGGAGTCCCAAAGAGCTTTTCAGGGTCCTGACTGGGAAGTGCTGGGCAGAGCATCCTCTCCACAGGTGAGATTCTGAACTCTTGTTCTAACTTGTATTGAAAGTGAGGCAGAATAAATACAAGTTAGAACAAAGAAAACTTCATTCTAACATCTTGCATGACCTGGTGATCCCCTGAAGAACACCTAGTCCTCCCAAAAATAGGTCAGATCCTTGAGGAGGGAGTGACAGCCTTGAGATGACTAAATAAATTGGGATTCCAATGAGTGAGCCACCCAGCCAGATGCATTGAGAAATCAGCATTCTTTAGCTGTTTCATCCAAGATTGCAGACATCATTCAATCACGAAAAGGGAAGATCTTTAGTATTTTCCTTAGACCTCTAGGACTAAATCTTCCATCCTGGGCTTATAAACAGTTTAAACTCTCATATGTAAAATGAAGCCAGTTTTCTGCAAAAAATGATGTGGAGATAAGCATGCGACCTAGAGATTTACCCTTTGGAATAACAAATGGTGTGAATATTATTCTCCTAGAACTTATCATTATATTTCAATATTTATTTTCCCAAATAAAGTTAAATGAAATGTTGGTGAGTGGTGTTTTGTTGACCCAAAGGGCTCACATATGAAGAGAATATTGTGTTTTTACTTTTTGAACAAGACTTGTAGTTGAGAATCTAGAGGTTTATTTAAATCAAAATTGTGTTTCTCTCTCTGTGGTGTCATGGGCTCTTGGAGCTATAAGATCTGAGGAGGGACATGGTTAGTTTATAGTATCTTATAATTAATTGGTTGCAGAGGGTTCTGGGAGACCATGACACATGCTATCTACTGTATAATTCAATAAGTATAACAAACATTATATTGTAAATTATTATGTAGAACCAAAGGGTCTACAAAATGAAAATATATAATGAAATAAAAAATGTGGGGACATAAATGCTCCTATAGTATGTCTTTTTCTTCTTACACTCATCATGTTACATGTTTCTAGCTATACTTTTTTACTGGGTATGCAAAACTAAAGAGGTGGTCCCAAATTGTGATGTTTTTCCTACACTAGAGGCGTGTATAGTCACCTCAGTGATGAACGTCATAGAATTCATAAGGAACTGCATGGTTTCTTCAGTCCAAGAGTCAGGATGGGCCTATGAACCATGTGGATTCCCCAGGAAACATTAAGACTATTTCCCTTTTCAGCAACCCTGCTTTACTGCCTGAATACGCATGTTGGCTCCTACTCTCTTGGGTCTTTCTCCTCTCCCTGATTGGGAGCTTGTATAACTCTCCGGAGTTGTAGATCTCTTAGGGTGTACTGCTACTCTATAAGGTGAAATGTTAAACTCATAATTCAAACTAGGGATATCTGCGTATTATTTTAGTATCCCTAGGTCTTTCCTATAACTCTCTTAATTTTCCCATAATTACAAACACGAGAGTATATAATTTACATAAATAATATTATCCAAATAATACTTGATTAAACATATGAAATAATTAATGGAGAGGTTATAGCATTATTTACCCAACAGAATGCTTTACTATTGCATCGATCCATTAGCAAAGTGAATAATGGGAGATGTGTGACCTAATAACATCATTAAATGCACAAAAAGGTTAACATTAAGAAATTCACACTTTATTTAGTAACAAATTACGTCTGTTATAAAATATAAGTAAAAACGCTCTGTAAAACTTGCATGGTGGACCATGCTTTGACCCTAGGGATGTGAGAAGCTTTGCAAGTTCAAAGTCAGGCTCCATAACTTAGTGAGGACCTATGCAACTTAGCAAACCCTATCTCTAAATAAAAAAGAAAAAAATCTGAGGATGTAGTTTACTGATTAAGTGTCCCTACCTTTAAGGAACTCTGAAAATTTTAAATTTTAAATTTTATATAAATCTTAAGAGACTTCTGAAATAATCAACTCTGAGTATTATTATTTCTTCAGTTGTGAAAAATGAGACTCTTTAGTAATTGTTGATTTATACTAAAATTATATTCTTTTAGAAATGCACAATTCTATACTTGTATTTCCTTATTTCTACAATATCAGCTCAAGATGTTAAGAAAAATTTCAGCAAATGTCCAAAGCAATTAACCATTTTCTATATTTAAATGATTTTTTCCCTCCTAAATCCCAAATACTTCAAGGGATGGGCTATAGATATGAAACATACTACCATCTTTATATTTGTCAAGGTGTTTTTGTAAATATTTTGCTGTTATCTAAGGTACACACTTTGAACAGATGCTACTCCACATTTGCTACAGATATGAGGTCAGTAATTAAAAAATGTCGGAAATTTGAATACAGTCTTGGACACATTCTTTGGGTTTCTATATGCTATAAATCCTCCAGTGTTTTAAAAATGATAAATCAATGGCCAAAAGCTTTGCAAAAATTTTTCTGTACATCACTCGTATGAATTCTGAGGTGCTGAGTAGGGTGTGAACAACTATTGGAGACTCTGTCACCTATTTTATATTTATATGATTTCTGTGCTATCATATCTCTGGTGTGAAATAGTGTTGAACTACTGTGAAATAGGGTTGATTCATCCTTAAAGACATTGATGCAATGTTTTCATTGTAAAACTTCTCTTCAGTATAAAATCTATAATGTTTAATAAGATGTGATCTTCAATATTAAAAGCTTTGCCATTCTTCACATTTAAAAGACTTCTCTCTAATATGGGTTCTCTGATGCCGAGTAAGTGATGATTGTTGATTAAAATCTTTGCCACATTCTCTACATTTGTAGGGCTTCTCTCCAGTGTGGATTCTCAGGTGCCGAGTAAGTACTATTTTTTGATTAAAACTATTGCCACATTCTTTACATCTGTAGGGCTTCTCTCCAGTGTGGATTTGCTGGTGCTGAGTAAATGATGATTTTTGATTGAAACTCTTGCCACACAATTTACATTTGTAGGGCTTCTCTCCAGTATGAATCCTTTTGTGACGATTAAGATGTGAGATGCTATCAAAAGCTTTTACACATTCTTTACATTTGTAGACCTTTTCTCTAGTGTGGATTCTCTGGTGCTAAGTGGCCATCTTTTTCTAAAAGTTTTGCCACATTCTTCACATTTGTAGGGCTTCTCTCCAGTATGAATCCTTTTGTGACAATTAAGCTGTGAGATGGTATTAAAAGCTTTGCCACATTCTTTACATTTGTAGGGCTTCTCTCCAGTGTGGATTCGCTGGTGCTGAGTAAGTGACGATTTGTGACGGAAAATTTTGCCACACACTGTACAAATGTAGGGCTTCTCTCCAGTGTGCATTCTCAGGTGCCGAATAAGATCTATTTTTTGATTAAAACTTTTGCCACATTCTTTACATTTGTAGGGCTTCTCTCCAGTGTGGATTCGCTGGTGCTTAATAAGTGATGATTTTTCACTAAAACTCTTGCCACATACATTACATTTGTAGGGTTTCTCTCCAGTATGAATCCTGTTGTGGTGATCAAGATTTGAGTTTGTATTAAAACTCTTGCCACACACTTTACATTTGTAGGGCTTCTCTCCAGTATGAATTCTTTTGTGACAATTACTCTGTGAGATGCTATTAAAAGCTTTGCCACACTCTTTACATTTGTAGGGCTTCTCTCCAGTGTGGATTTGCTGGTGCTGAGTAAGTGATGATTTTTCACTAAAACTCTTGCCACACACATTACATTTGTAGGGTTTCTCTCCAGTATGAATCCTGCTGTGGCAATCAAGATTTGAGTTTCTATTAAAGCTCATGCCACACACTTTACATTTGTAGGGCTTCTCTCTGGTATAAATTCTCTGGTAATTTTTAAGGCTTGGGTTTTGACTGAAACCTTGGCAAAAGAGTTTACATATGTGGGGCATCATTCCAGGGTTTGTCCACTGGTGACAAATTAGATTTGAGCTTTTATTAGAAGTTTGGTCACATTCTTTGCATTTGCATGGCATATCATCTGAATGAACACTGTGATGTTGAGTAAAGTTCTTGAGTGCATTGCATTCTTCACATTGGTATGTCTTCTCTGCAGAATAAATTTTTTGGTGTTGAGTAAGGGTTGAAAAACTTTTTAAGGCTTTCCCACACTTTTTACATTTACAGGTCTCTCCTTCAGTCTAAATCCTCTGATACTTAACAAGTTGTAACTTTTCACTAAAAGTTTTTTCACATTCTTTAAATTTGTAGAATTTATCACTGTCATACTATCTGCTGTGTTTAAAAAATATATCAAAGAATTTGCTGTCTCAATATCTTCTATACTTATAGGGCTCTCTTTCTCTATAAATTTTCTTGTATTAAGCAAGCTCTGCACTGTGGTTGAGAGCCCTTTCACATATCTTACACTTGCAGGTTTTGTCTTGGCTATGAATATTTTAATGAATTATAGTTTTTGATCACTAAAGAAAGACTTTCCTACATTTTTCATCTTGGTAAATTTCCTTTAGACAAGGACTAGGATTTCTCTATATTCATAATTTTTATCACCAATATAAATATATTGGTCATTACTCAGGGTAGAGACATGGCTTTTTGTGTTACTTAGAGCATTATCTATATAGTGCACTTTCCAGAAATCAGTATCAGAATTTTCACTGAGCAATAGTGGGGAAGTAGAAACATTTCTACAATTCTTAATTATATCCATTTGGGCACAAGGAGAAATTCAACTTTTGTTTCAGAAAAATGTACATTTTATAAAGAAACTCCCAAAAGATTACTTTTAGAAACAAGTTTTCTGTGCAAATGTTTGAGTGGAATTTTAAATCAGTGCTTCTTTTATAATTGGCCAAGTTGAAAACTGATGCATGGACTAGATTTCAAATTTTCCACATTGCCTTTCAGTTCAAAAATGGCTGTGGATTTATTCTTAAAAACATAAATCTCCTCAAAATAATTGGAATACATTGAATTTTTTGTTTCAGATATTAATTGTCTCTGGTGTCTTTTGACCATAAAATTTTTATCATAAATAAGGACTACTGATTGATTTTGTCTATTATAATACAATTTTTGAACTTTACTCTCACCTATATTTTCCCATTGTTTTCTTGGTTGTATATAGTCAAAGTCACACTTTCCATATCTTCCCTCTCTCTCTTTTATTCCCTGCTCTGGTAAAATTTGTCGAGGATGATGAGAAGTCATGGCTGTAATAAATAAAAATAACAAACATGTTTACTTACTGTACTGGGCTGAGTATATTTTGCAAACCTAAGAAATTACAGCAAAAATATCACCAGCAGGGGAGTGGATTATTAAATCCAAGTCCATCAGTACTGTAGAAATATTTAAATAAAATAAAAATACACACAGAATATTATTTTGAAGATTTTCCTAATCATCTTTGTGTTCACAGTATCCAAGATGAGTACATTATTACGGAGAGTAATATAGTAGAGAAAAATACATTGTGTTACACAAAGACTTTCCTCCTTTAGAATATATTTTAAAAATCTACCAACTTTCTTCTGTTTCATTAAAATATAAAAACATAAAATATGTGAATATTTGTGGACTGTTCAAAAAGGGGTTCCTACTTACCAACAGAAAAAAAAAACATGGCTAAATCGACTGTAAGCAAAGTTATGAATCTCTCAAAGGGAATAGTCAATTATCACTTAAAATAAGTTTACTGAACTAAATCAACACACAAAAAACAGAATAAAAATTAGTCAAGAATTATTAATAGTAATAATCAGAAAATGTATGCTGAAAGACTTTCTTTAGTAGTAAACGTCTGAAAGAGTCAGGGGTGGTTGTTCATAACAACATAGGAGGTTGAGCTAGAGCATCAAAATTTGAAGGCCAAAGTAAAAAATGCAAAGTGCTAAATCGCCCTTTTTTTCTCTTTCCAGTACTAATAAACACATCTCAGAAAATAGAAAATATGAAACATCCAAGCAGCTCAGTTTTTTTTTAAGTTGTAAAGACTCAAAGTAGGTTTTAATCCAAGTTTAAAAACTCAGAATACTGAGAGCATCCAATAGAAAAAGATGGGTCACCTAGAAATGTGTAACCATATAATTGTGAAATCCTTAGTTGAATCCTCACAACACAGGAAAAAATTCTAGTCTATCTATATTCAAGGGATGAAAGAATAAAATTATCAACCAAGACATTATATTCACAGCTACTACCTTTCAAAAGAGAAGAAAAATAAAGACTTTAAAGATATAAAAATATACACACTATTCATCAACACTGGATCTGTTCTCCAAAAAGTACTAAAGGTAATCCTTCATAATAAAATGTAAGTGCACACCACCATAAGTCATATAAAATTTTAAACATTTTTTGGCAAAAATAATTCTATTTTATTGTAATTACAAGTCTCCAAACATGTAATTTCGCAATAGAATTTGAAAGAAAAAAGTATACCAACAATACTGTTAATAGGCGTATATACCTGTAACAAAAATATGATTTTAAAAGGACACATAAATATATTCAGTTTTTTAATAAAGTGAAGTCAAGTTGATACTCATACAAAGTATGAGCACGAGATTCTTCATTTTTAGAGTTTTTTGTTGGCAAATGCAGATTACAAAATTCTGATCAAAAAAACTTGGATATCTGAATTAACTCTAAATATTGCAATTGTACATAGTCTACAGGATACTCTAAATCTAAGAACACACACATAATGAAAGCAAAGAGATAAAATAATGATACATACAAAAGTGATCGAACAAAACCTGGGCTGTCTAAATTATAGTACACAAAACATAGTTTAAGACAGTTATAGGACATAGAAGGCATTTTAAATTAAAAATAACTTTGAAAAGAGGCAAAGAGAGAAAAGGACCCTATCGCTAGGTTCTGAATTAATGACGTACATTTGCTACGTACGTCATACTTCCCCAAAACACAAAGAAAACACCGAGAGGGTTGAGTGAAAACAAAGAATCACTGACATACTAAAAGACATAAATCCCCACTTACTGAAAAGGGAAATACAGTGAAGCAAAATGGTAATCACAAAGCATAAGACATTGAAAATATTTTGAAACTACTATAGACTTATAGAATCCCTGTTCTTAATCACAAGTGGGATATTATGCTGGCTAGATCAATTTTACATATTAAAACAAAGGTTAATAAATATTTAAGTGATAGTTATTTTGTAACCAACATGGAATAAATATTTGAAGTCAAAAGTAGTAGGGATTTTCAAAAATCCCTAAATATGTGTCAGTTGATTGAACACTCTTGGGCATGCTGTTGTTCAAAATTGAAAGATTAAATTTAAAGATGTTTATATGACTTAAAGTTAACTAGAGGCTCCATGTAGTATTCGTCAACCTCCTATTGTTAAAAAAAAAAATTTGCAGAGAAATCTATTCTTTAAATTGTATAAATATCCCCCAAAATACAAATAAGACTATTTCCCTGCTAAAAAAAAATACTAAAAGTTACAGCATTCAATTGTAAATGCAAACATGGAGTCAGGTAAACGGAGTTCTTAGGGAGTGTGGCAATAAGCCCTCACATCAATAGCAAATTAAAAACATTGCACACCAGTGTTGTTAGATTGTTATTCAACAGAGCCATCGTAAGGGACACAAACCAAATATCCCTTGAGAAGAATGATGAGCAATATTGGAATATAGAAACTATAGAACTTTGAAGTCAAAGAATTTATTCTAATTATATATTTTACAAAATGTATGTATACTAGGTTAACTGATAGAATACTGTATAGAGAGAATACTGCAGAATTCTAGAACGTGAAAACATCTGTAAACTAAAGAAGCAGCTTTCTGAACAAAAGAGAATAGTTTTATGATGAGATGACAGAAATGAGCCCTTGCTTTCTAGGCATTCTTTATTTTTTTTGAGATGTAAACTTTGTAGAGATCTATTAATAAAAATTTGAATTAATGTTACTGAAATGTATATTTAAAATTTTGGAGACAGTAAGTCTTATTTGGTGGTTTTCATTACAATGAAAATTAAAAGATAAAGAGAATTGCAACATTTCTCAAAGCTACATTTCAAATAATGTGGTCTTTATCCTATAAATAAGAACAAGCTCATCCATATACAAATGATGAGCATGCATGTAATCTCAGCTACCAGGAATTCTGAGGCAAGTGAATTGCAAATTCAAGACATCCTCAATAACTTAGTGAGAACCTCTCTGCAAATATGAGGTAAAAGAAGTTGGGGTGTAGTTCAGCATGAGAGTATCACTGTCATCAATCCCCATTACACTTATGCATAGAAAACTTCAATTTCTACGTACATAGGAAGAATCAAAAGCCAATCAAGATAAAATACAAAAGTCATGGACAAAAGAGGCTTAATATTTATACAAGCAAAAGCACATATAATATTATTGGCAATACAAACATGAATCATACATATCTTAGTTTGTGAAGCAATTAACTGATATGAGGAAACCCGGTCCTTAACAGAAAACCTACTGTATACAATTAAAAAAAGTAAAAAAAAACAAGCAATTTGTAAATATCTACCAATGTATTATTTTACAAATCCTCTAACTCAAATAAAACTTACACTATCTCTTGAAAGAGCAGTCTTTGTCCAACTTGACATTCATTCCATGGCAGATAATTTCACAGAAAATCCATTACACACATCAGAAAAAACACTGATAAAGAAATTTTAGTGAAAATATGTACAAATAAGATTAGAGAAACTGACTTATGATAGTAATGTATTACAATGGGTGGACCTAGAGGTCTCCAGAAATGTGCAAAACTCTCCTGCAAATAATGGAAGAAGGGCTGGAGTTGTAGAGTAGTGTTAGAGAGCTTGCCTAGCATGTGTGAGACCCTGGGTTCAATTCTCAGCAC
Source organism: Ictidomys tridecemlineatus (assembly GCF_052094955.1). NCBI lineage: Eukaryota > Metazoa > Chordata > Mammalia > Rodentia > Sciuridae > Ictidomys > Ictidomys tridecemlineatus. The sequence goes on along the minus strand of NC_135492.1, from coordinate 34,748,824 downwards.
CATATATGGATAAATAGGGAATTCATTAAAAACTAAAAATATTTTTAAAATTATGGCAGAGCTGTCAGATAATATTGACACTCACAAGGCAAGGGGAATGTTTTGTTGTTAATTTGAATGTATGGAGAAAAAGCAGGATACTACATAATTTTAAAGCACAAAACACAGGACAGGTTTTTCTGATAACAAGAAAAAGAATCCAAAGCTTCTCAAAAATATTTTCTGCTGGATAATGTCTTAATGAACATTTTTGATTGTAGGCTTCCTCTCCTACCTCAACTATGTCCTCTGCTATATGCGGGCCACAGGATTTGACATCACTGCATTCCTCTAAGTCAACCATATGTCAAGTTAAATATATATATCATGCCACCAAAGGAAAACATTAAAGATGAAAGGAAACATCATTAACATTTTCTTGTCAGCACCAAGAACTACCCCATCTTCTTTATTGAAAGCATAAATCTGCAACACATTCTTGTGGAGAAGTTCCCAAAAGATCTACTTCAAGGGAAGAAAATTAAATAATTATAATTAGGAATTTTGAAGGAAAGTTATGCTCACCCACAAAGACTAGGTTGCTGTAGTTCTCCAACATCACTTCTCTATATAAATTCTGCTGAGCAGGATTCAGGCATTCCCATTCCTCCTCAGAGAAATCAATAGTGATGTCCCTGAATGTCAATGGCTCCTGAAATAAAAATTGTTAGATAAATAAAACATGGACCAAACCACTATTCAGTTTTTAATTTAAATTAAGAGTTTGTAGAACTGACTGTCATGTAGGAGAGTGACTTTAATTATGTAATAAGATACTTTCCATTATCTAATTCAGAGGAAAATACATGAGTCCAAATACAGTATATATATACCATATCAGAGTGATGTGAATGATATATACCATAACCCAAGCACTGAATAAAAGCCCAACTCCTAACTTTTCTGCCATCAGTGAATGTAAAATTTGGCAGACATTCCAGATGCAAATCAGACTTCTCAAAGATATTCTCATAAGGTGATTGTGTACAAGGGAGAAAAAATACTGGTTAAATAGCTTTTGAAAACAGTCTTGTTCCTATTCTCTCTGCTTTCTATCCATGAGATAGATTGAGATCCCCAATACAATTAGTTTCAAGTATCATCCATGAAACATTCCCAATGTGTAAAATATTCATAAAATATTAATGTTTGGAGACAGGTAAAGTGACACTTCCACCTCGTGAAAAGACAAACTTGAAATATTTCAAGTTCTATAAGCAGTTCAACGAATAAATCAATTTGGCACAATAGAATGAACAATTGGTCACAGAAGACTTCAAGGAGGAGATTAAAAAATTCTTAGAGGTAAACAAGAACATAGACACAATATATCAAAATCTCTTGAACACCATGAAAGCAGTACTAGGAGGAAACTTCGTTGCATGGAGTTCATTCCTTAAAAGAAGAAAAAAAAAACAATCATTAATCTCATACTTCATCACAAAGCCCTAGAAGAAGAAATCAACAGCACAAGCAGTAGAAGGCAAGAAATAATTAAAATTAGAACTGAAATTGAATTAAAAGAAACAATTAAACCTTGACAAAAAGTTAGTTCTCTGACAGACCCCTAGTTGGCTAATGAAGAGAAGGAGAGAGAAAAATTCAAATTACCAGCATACATAATGAAAAAGGCAGTATCCCAACAGACACCTCAGAAATAAAGAGGATATTTAGAAATTATCTTGAAAATGTATATCCCAATAAAATAGAAGACATTGAAGGCATCAACAAATTTCTTAAGTCATTTGATGTGCCCAGATTGAAACAGGAAGACATACACAATTTAAAAAGACCAATATTAAATGATGAAATACAAGAGCCATCAGAAGCTTATCAACCAAGAAAAGCCCAGGCCCAGATGGATACAATGCCGAGTTAAACAAGACCTTTAAAGAAGAAATTCAAAATACCAATATTCTTCAATTTATTTCAGAAAATACAGAAAGAAGCAGCACTTCCAAACTCATTCAATGAGGCCAATATCACCCTGATCCACAAACCAGGCAGGGACAAATGAAAAAAAAAATTTCAGGCCAATATCTCGAATGAACATAGATGCAGAAAGTCTGAATAAAATTCTGCAAAATTAAACACAAAAACATATTAAAAAGGGTGTGCATGAAGATCAAGTGGGGTTTGTCCAGGAATATAGGGTTGGTTCAATATATAGAAATCAATAAAGGTAATTCATCACATCAATAGACTTAAAAATAAGAATCATATGATCATCTCAAGAGACACAGAAAAGCCATTTGACAAAAAACAGCCCCCTTTCATGTTAAAAAAATTAGAAAAACTTGAGATAACAGAAAAGTACCTCAATATCATACTGGCTCTGTACATTAAGCCTAAGACCAACATCATTCTAAAGGGAGGAAAAACTAAAGGCATTCCCTCTAAAAACTGGAACAAGACAGGGGTGCTCTCTCTCACCATTTCTATTCAACATATTTCTTGAAACACTGGCCAGAGCAATTAGACAGATGAAACAAGTTAAAGGAATAACTACAGGAAAAGAACTTAAATTAGCACTATTTGCTGACAATACGATTCTATACCTAGAAGACCCCAAAAGCACCACAAGAAAACTTCTAGAACTAAAAATGAATTCAGCAAAGCAGCAGGATATAAAATTAACACACATTAAAAAAAGGCATTTCTGTATATCAGTGACAAAGCCTCAAGGAAGAAATAAGAAAACCTACCGCATTTACAGAAACTTTAAAAAAAGAAAACATTAGATACTTGGGAATCAACTTAAGAAAGAGGTGAAAGATCTATACAAGTAAACCTACAGAACCCTTAAGAAATATATCAAAGAAGACCTTAGAAGATGGAAAGATCACCTTACTCTTGCATAGGCATAATTAATATTATCAAAACGACCATACAACCAAAAGCACTATACTGATTGAATGCAATTATGAAAAAAATCCCAATGACATTTCTCATAGAAATAGAAAAAGCAATCATGAAATTCATCTGGAAAAATAAGAATCCCAGAATAGCTAAAGCAATTATAAGCAGGAAGAGCAAAGCAGGTGGTATGACTATACCAGACCTTAAACTATACTACAGAGCAATAGTAACAAAAACAGCATGGTATTGGCACTAAAACAGGCCAGTAGACCAATGGTACAGAATAGAGGACACATAGACTAAAACACAAAATTACAATTATCCTATAATAGACAAAGGTGCCAAGAACATGCATTGGAGAAAAGATAGCCTCTTCAACAAGTGGTGCTGCGAAAACTGGAAATCCATTTTCAAAAAACTGAAATTAAAACCCTATCTCTCACAATGCACAAAACTCAACTCAAAGGGGATCAAGGACCTACAATTTAAACCAGAGACTCTGCATCTAATAGACGAAAAAGTAGGCCATAATCTTCATCACATGGGGCTTGGCCGCCCCAACTTCCTTAATAAAATGCCTATAGCACAAGAATTGAAACCAAGAATCAACAAATGGGATGGATTCAAATTAAAAAGTGTCTTCTCAGAAAAAAATCTGAGGTGAACAGAGAGCCTACATCCTGGGAGTAGATTTTTACCCCTCACACACCAGATAGAGAACTAATATCTAGTATATAAAGAACTCAAAATGCTAAGCACCAAAAAAAACCAATAATCCAACCAACAAATTGGCCAAGGACCTGAACAGATACTTCTCAGAAAAGGATGTAGAATCAACCAACAAATATTTAAAAAAAAGTTCATCATCTCTTGCAAGTAGAGAAATGCAAATCAAAACCACTCTAAGATATCATCTCACTCCAGTCAGAATGGCAGCTATCATAAAGAAAAACAACAAGTGTTGGCAAGGATGTGGGAAAAACGGCACACTCATACACTGCTGGTGGGACTGCAAATTGGTGCAAACAACATGGAAAACTGTATAGAGATTCCTTGGAAATCTGGGAATGAAAAAAACCAATTTACCCAGCTATTCCTCTTCTCGCACTATTCTCAAAGGACTTGAAACAGCATACTATAGGGTCATAGCCATGTCAATGTTTATAGCAGCACAATGCAGAATAGCAAACTGTGGAGCCAACCCAGATGCCCTTCAGTGGATGAATGGATAAAAATATGGGGCATATATACACAATGCAATTTTACTCAGCAATAATAAAATCATGGCAATTGCAAGTAAATGGAGAAGTGAAGTGAGGCAAACCCAAAAAATAAATGTTGAATGGTTTCTCTGATATAAGGAGGTTGACTATAGTGGGGTACGAAGGGGGAGCTTAGGAGGAATAGATGAATTCTACATAGGGCAGAGGGGTTGGAGAGGAGGGGAAGAGGCAAAAGATTAGCAGTGATTGTAGAATGTGATGACACCATTATCCAAAGTACATGTATGAAGACCCAAATTGGTGCCAACATACCTTATATAAAACCAGATATATGAAAAATTGTGATATATATAAGGGTATTAAGATTTGTATTGCAGAAAGAAACGAGTACATATATAATGGCATAAATTAGCATGAATATACTTTCTGTAGAGGGATATGAAAAAATTGAGATCTATGTGTGTGATAAGAATTGTAATGCATTCCACTGTTGTCGTGTATTTAAAAAAATAAATTTTTAAAAAGAATGGTATTGAAACCCATTGGGGAAACGATAAGCCTACATGGCTATATATCTTAAAAACAGAGCTGGAAGAGAAGATGCATGAACAACATGAGAAACCAAGAAAGAATGTACCCCAAACAAAGATGCTACATTATTAGAATCCATGGTCATAATAGCAGGATAAATGGGAGAAGATACATAATTTTCTGTGAATTAAAGGATGACATGAGAGCAAATACAGGCAGAAAAAGATTATTTTCATAAATACTTACATAAGCAAATACAGAAAGCAAAAGATTCCTTCAATAAGGACATAGAGATTTTGAAAAAAAAAAAAAACAGAGATCCTTGAAATGAAGGAAACAGTAAACCAAATTAAGAACTCAATAGGAAGCATCTCTAACAGAATAGATCACTTGGAAGACAGAACCTCTGACATTGAAGGCAAAATATATAATCTTGAAAAAATAAAGTTAACCCCAGTGAAGATGGTAAGAAACCATGAGCAGAAGATTCAAGAATTGTGAGATAATATGAAAAAACCAAATTTACCAACTATTAGTATAGATGAAGGCATAGAGGTCTGAACTACAGTAATGGACAATCTATTCAATGAAATAATACCAGAAAAATTTCCAAACATTTAGAGTGAATTGGGAAATCAAATACAAGGATCATATAGGACACCAAACGAACAAGATCACTACAGGTCTTCACCAACGCACATCATAATGAAAATACCTAAGATACAGGAGAAGCAGAGCATTTCAAAAGCCACAAGAGAAAAGAATCAAATTACATATGGGGAAAACCAATCAGGATCTCTGATTTCTGAACTGAGATGGTGAAATCTACAAGATCCTGCAACAATATAAACCAAGCTCTGAAAAAAATAGATGCCAATCAAGAATCATACCCAGCAAAATTAAATTTTGATTAGCAATTAGATTTCGATTCAGATGTTATTTTATGACAAAATAAAAACCTTCCATCATACACAAAATTAAAAAAATTTACAATGAGAAACATGCACTACAGAACATCCTTGGCGAAATATTCCATGAGGAGGAAATGAACAACAATAAAATAATCAGAAAAGGGTAGTATCACTCTAACGGAAAAAGCTATCAATGAGAAACTGACTTAGTTAAATACCAAAAATACACAAAAATAACTGGGAATAGAAATCTTGTCTCAATAATAACCCTGAAAGTTTAGCTCCAACTCAGCAATCAAAAGACAGGCAGATTGGATAAAAAAGACTAACAATATGCTGCCTCTAAGAGACTCATCTTATAGGAAAAGATACCTACAGACTGAAGGTGACAGGTTGGAAAAAAAAAATATATCACTCAGGCTGGGGCTGGGACTTGGGCTCAGTGCTAGAGCACTCGCCTAGCACATGTGAGGTTCTGTATTTGATCCTCAGCACCACATAAATCTAAATAATAAAAGTATTGTGTTCATATACAAAAAAATAAATATTAAAACACATACCACTCACGTGGACTGTGGAGGCAAGCAGGGGTTTCCATTCTTATATCAGATAATGTGGACTTCAACTGAAAGTTAATAAAAAGGGATAAAAAAGGACACTACATTCTGCTTAAAGGAACCATACACCAACAAGACAGAACAATTATAAATATACGCAGCCCCAAAACAATGGAGTATCTATGTTCAAACAGACGCTTCTCAAGTTTAAGAGCCAAGTAGACCACAAGACAATAATTCTGGGTGACTTTAACACACCTCTTTTACCACTGGATTGATCTTCCAAACAATATCCAGAGAGAAACTATAGAACTCAATAATACAATCAACAACTTAGATTTAACTGACATACATACAATATATCAATCTTCAACAGGTGAAGAGACTTTCTGCTCAGCAGCAAATGGATCCTTCTCTAAAATAGACCATATGTCATGCAAAAAGCAACTCTAAGCAGTACAGAAAAGTAAAGAAACTACCCTGCATTCTATCAGATCATAATAGAATGACATTAGAAATCAATAATAAAAATAGAAGCTACTCCAACACCTAGAGACTAAATAATATGCTAGTGAATGAACAATGGGTTGCAGAAAACATCAAAGAGGAGATTTTAAAATTCTTAGAAGCGAATGAGGACACAGATACAATATATCAAAATCTCTGGGACACTATGAAGGCATTACTAAGAGGAAAGTTTATTGCATGGAGTTCATTCCTTAAAAAAAGAAAAATTCAAATAAATTACCTAAAATTATATTTCAAAGCCATTGGAAAAATAATTAATCAACACCAAAAACAGTAAATAACAGAAAATAATTAAAATCAGAGGTGAGACCAATGAAATTGGAACAAAAGAAGCAAATAAAAATTGACAAAATGACTGGTAATGGTACCACCATTTGACCCAGCTATCCCACTCCTTGTTTTTAAAGGACTTAAAAACATCATACTACAGGGACACAGTTACAATGATTTTAGCAGCACAATTCACAAGAATTAAACTGTGGAGCCAACATAGATGTCCTTCAGTGGATGAATGGATAAAGAAAACATGGCAATGGTACACAATTGAATATTACTCAGCAATAAAAAAAATAAAATCATGGCATTTGTAGGTAAATGGGTGACATTGGGGAAGATAATGCTAAGTTAGCCAAAGCCAAAATAACAAATGCTGAATGTTTTCTCTGATATAAGGAGGCTGACTCATAGTGGGGTAGGAAGGAGGAGTATGGGAGGAAGAGATGAATTCTAGATAGGGCAGTGTGGTGGGAGGAATAGGGAGGGGAAAGGGATTAGCAAGGATGGTAGAATATAATAGACATCCTTATCCAAAGAACACGTATGAAAACATGAATTGATATCAACATACTTTATATAGAGAGATATGAAAAATTGTGCTGTATTTGTGTAATAAGAATTGTAATATATTGTGCTGCCATATATTTAAATTTTTTTTTAATTTTCAAAATGAAAAGTTGGCTCTTTGAAAAACAATTACATTTGATAAAACCTTATCCATGCTACCGTAGAGAAAGAGAGAAATACTCCAATTAATAAAAATCCATGATGAAAAACAAAATATCATCATGAACATTAGAGAAATACAGAAGATAACTAGAAATTATTTTGAAAATTTGTACGGCAATAAAACACAATATATTGATGTCATCAACAAATGTCTAGAATCATGTGACTTACCCAAACAGAATAAGTTAAACAGATCATTTTCAAGCAATAAAATAGAATACACCATCAAAAGCCTACCAACCAAGAAAATAAATAAATAAAGCCCAGGACTCAAAGGATACAAGACCTTCAGAGAAGAACTAACACCAACACTCCTCAAATTATTCTATGAAATATAAAGAGGGAGTACTTCCAAACTCACTCTATAAGGCCAATATCTCCTTCATTCTAAAATCATACAAACACAGAAAAGAAAGTGTACTTCAGACCAATACCTCTAAAAAGCAGAAGCAAAAATTCTGAGTAAAATTCTGGCAAATCAAATACAAAAACATATCAAAAAGATAGTTCATCATGATGAAGTGCAATTCATCTCAGGAATACAAGGTTGGTTCAACATACAGATATCAAAAAATGTAATTCATCACATCACTAGATTTAAAGATAAGAACCTTATGATCATCTTAACAAATGCAGAAAAAGCATTTGACAAAATACAGCACCCCTTCATGTTCAAAACACTACAAAAACTAGAGATAACAGGAACTTATCTCAACATTTTAAAGGCTATTTATGCCATGCCTCAGGCCAACATCATTCTAAATGGAGAAAAACTGAAGGCATTCTCTCTAACATCAGAAACAAGACAGGGATTCCCTCTCTCACCCCTTCTATTCAATATAGTTCTTAAAACACTGGCCATAGCAATTAGACAGATGAAAGAAGATAAACGAATAAGTATAGGAAAAAGAAGAACTTAAACTAGCACTATTTGCTGATGATATGATTCTGTACCTAGAAGACTCAAAAAACTCCACTAGAAAACTTCTAGAACTAGAATTCAGCAAAGTGGCAGGATATAAAATCAACACCCGTAAATCAAAGGCATGTCTGTATATCAGTGACAAATCCTCTGAGAGAGAAATGAGGAAAACTACCCCATTCACAAAATCCTCAATAAAAAAGGATACTTGGGAATCAACAAGAGGTGAAGGATCTATACAATGAAAACTATGAAACACTAAAGAGAAATCAAAGACCTTATAAGATGGAAAGATTTAACTTGATCTTGAATAGGCAGAATTAATATTATCAAAATGGCCCTTCTACCAAAAGCACTCTACAGATTTAGTGCAATTCTGATCAAAATCCCAATGGGATTCCTCATAGAAATAGAAAAGCAATCATGAAATTTATCTAGAAAATTAATAAGAGACTCAGAAGAGCTAAAGCAATCCTTAGAAGGAAAAGGGAGTCAGGTAGCATTGCTATATCAGACCTTAAACTATAGTACAGAGCCACAGTAACAAAAACAGCATGGTTCTGGCAACAAAACAGGCTAGTAGACTAATAGCCCACAGTAGAGGACACATAGACCAACCCACTAAACCACAATTATCTTATATTAGACAAAGGTGCTAAAAATATGCACTGGAAAAAAGAGAGCATCTTCAACAAATGGTGCTGGGTAAACTGGAAATCCATATGAAGCAAAAGAAAATTGAATCCCTCTCTCTCACCAAGCATGAAAGTTATCTCAACATGGATCAAGGATCTAGGAATCACACCAGAGACTCTCCAAATAGAAGATAAAATAGGCCTTATCTCCATCATGTGGGATTAGTCTACAACTTCCTTAAGAGCACTCCTATAGTACAGGAATTAAAACCAAGAATCGACACATGGGATGGATTGAAACTAAAGATTTAAAAAAAACCAGTAGAATAGAGAGCCTACTTTCTGGGAGCAATTTTTTACCCCTCATATATCAGATAGAGCACTAATATCTAGGGTATATAAAGAACTCAAACGTCTTAACACCAAAAAAATAATCCAATCAGTAAATGGGCCAAGAACCTGAAAACACACTTCTGAGAAGAGGATATACAATCAATCAACAATTATATAAAAAAATGTTCATCATCTCTAGCAGTCAGAGAAATTCAAATTAAAACCACTCTAAGATACCATGTCACTCCAGTCAGAAGGGCAGATATTATGAAGACAAACAACAATAGGTGTTGGGGTGGATGTGAGGGAAAGGTACACTCATACACTGCTGTTGGGACTGCAAATTGGTGCAGCAAATTTGGAAATCAGTATGGAGATTCCTTGGAAGTCTGGGAATGGAACCACCATTTGACACAACTATTTCTCTTTTCAGATTATACCAAAAAACAAAAAGAGCACACTACAGGGACACAGCCAGGTCAATGTTTATAGCAGGACAATTCACAATAGCTAAACTATGGAGTCAACCTAGATGCCCTTCAGTGGATGACTGGATAAAATAAAATGTGGCTTATATACACAATGGAATATTACTCATCATTAAAAAAAGAACAAATACATGGCACTTGCATGTAAATGGATGGAGTTGGAGAAGATAATGCTGAGTGAAGTCAGCCTATCCCCCCCAAAAAAAATGCCGAACGTTTTCTCTGATATAAGGAGGCTGACTTATAGTGGGTTAGGGAGGGGGAGCATGGGAGGAATAGATAAATTCTAAATAGGGCAGAGGGGTGGAAGGAAAAGGGAAGACACAGGGGATTAGCAAGGATGATGGAATGTGATGGACATCTTTATACAAAGTTCATGAAAATTTTAAACATGAAAAATTGTGCTCTATGTGAAATAAGGATTGTAATGCATTCCACTGTTGTCATGTATTTAAAAAAATAATAAACCCCTAAAAATCATGATCTAAAAGACATCTAGAAAGAAAGAAAGAAAGAGGAAAGAAAGAAAGAAAGAAAGAGGAAAGAAAGTAAGAAAGAAAGAGGAAAGAAAGAAAGAAAGAAAGAGGAAAGAAAGAAAGAAAGAAAGAGGAAAGAAAGAAAGAAAGAAAGAGGAAAGAAAGAAAGAGGAAAGAAAGAAAGAAAGAGGAAAGAAACAAAGAAAGAGGAAAGAAAGAAAGAAAGAAAGAGGAAAGAAAGAAAGAAAGAAAGAGAAAAGAAAGAAAGAAAGAAAGAGGAAAGAAAGAAAGAAAAAAGAAAGAAAGAAAGAAAGAGGGAAAGAAAGAAAGAAAGAAAGAGGAAAGAAAGAAAGAAAGAAAGAGGAAAGAAAGAAAGAAAGAAAGAGGGAAAGAAAGAAAGAAAGAAAGAAAGAAAGAAAGAAAGAGGAAAGAAAGAAAGAGGAAAGAAAGAAAGAAAGAAAGAGGAAAGAAAGAAAGAAAGAAAGAGGAAAGAAAGAAAGAAAGAGGAAAGAAAGAAAGAAAGAAAGAGGAAAGAAAGAAAGAAAGAAAGAAAGAGGAAAGAAAGAAAGAAAGAAAGAGGAAAGAAAGAAAGAAGGAAAGAGGAAAGAAAGAAAGAAGGAAAGAGGAAAGAAGGAAAGAAGGAAAGGAGGAAAGAAGGAAAGGAGGAAAGAAGGAAAGGAGGAAAGAAAGAAGAAGGAAAGAAAGAAGGAGGAAAGAAAGAGGGAAAGAGGAAAGAAAGAAAACAGGAAAGAGGAAAGAAGGAAAGAAGGAAAGAAGGAAAGAAGGAAAGAAGGAAAGAAGGAAAGAAGGAAAGAAGGAAAGAAAGAAGGAGGAAAGGAGGAAAGAAGGAAAGGAGGAAAGAAGGAGGAAAGAAGGAAAGGAGGAAAGAAAGAAAGAAAGAGGAAAGAAAGAAAGAAAGAGGAAAGAAAGAAAGAAAGAGGAAAGAAAGAAAGAAGGAAAGAGGAAAGAAAGAAAGAAGGAAAGAGAAAGAAGAAAGAAGGAAAGAGGAAAGAAGGAAAGAAGGAAAGAAGGAAAGAAGGAAAGAAGGAAAGAAGGAAAGGAGGAGAGAATAAAAGGAGGAAAGAAGGAAAGGAGGAAAGAAGGAAAGGAGGAAAGAAAGAAGGAGGAAAGAAAGGAGGAAAGAAAGAAAGAAGAGAAGAGGAAAGAAAGAAAGAAGAAAAGAGGAAAGAAGGAAAAGGAGAAGGAAAGGAGGAAAGAAGGAAAGGAGGAAAGAAGGAAAGGAGAAAAGAAGGATAGGAGGAAAGAAGGAAAGGAGGAAAGAAGGAAAGGAGGAAAGAAGGAAAGGAGGAAAGAAGGAAAGGAGGAAAGAAGGAAAGGAGGAAAGAAGGAAAGGAGGAAAGAAAGAAACAAAGAAAGAGGAAAGAAAGAAAGAAAGAAAGAGGAAAGAAAGAAAGAAAGAAAGAAAGAAAGAAAGAAAGAGGAAAGAAAGAAAGAAGGAAAGAAGAAAGAAAGAAAGAAGGAAAGAGGAAAGAAGGAAAGAAGGAAAGAAGGAAAGAAGGAAAGGGGGGAGATAAGAAGGAAAGGAGGAAAGAAGGAAAGGAGGAAAGAAGGAAAGGAGGAAAGAAAGAAGGAGGAAAGAAAGAAGGAGGAAAGAAAGAAAGAAAGAAAGAGGAAAGAAAGAAAGAAGGAAAGAGGAAAGAAGAAAAGAAGGAAAAAAGGAAAGAAGGAAAGAAGGAAAGAAGGAAAGAAAGAAGGAGGAAAGAAGGAAAGAAGGAAAGGACGAAAGAAGGAAAGGAGGAAAGAAGGAAAAAAGGAAAGAAAGAAGGAGGAAAGAAAGAAGGAGGAAAGAAAGAAGGAGGAAAGAAAGAAGGAGGAAAGAAAGAAGGAGGAAAGAAAGAAAGAAAGAAAGAAAGAGGAAAGAAGGAAAGAAGGAAAGAAGGAAAGAAGGAAAGAAGGAAAGAAGGAAAGAAGGAAAGAAGGAAAGAAGGAAAGAAGGAAGGAAAGAAGGAAGGAAAGATGGAAGGAAAGATGGAAGGAAAGAAGGAAGGAAAGAAGGCAGGAAAGAAAGAAAGAAGGAAAGAAGGAAAGAAGGAAAGAAGGAAAGAAAGAAGGAAGGAAAGAAGGAAGGAAAGAAGGAAGGAAAGAAGGAAGGAAAGAAGGAAGGAAAGAAGGAAGGAAAGAAGGAAGGAAAGAAGGAAGGAAGGAAGGAAGGAAAGAAGGAAAGAAGGAAAGAAGGAAAGAAGGAAAGAAGGAAAGAAAGAAAGAAAGAAAGAAACTGACTGAGATAGGATGCATTTGGTGCTACACACCTGATATATCCAGTGGTCTGGAGGCTGAGGCAGGGGGATCACAATTGTGAAGCTTACCCTAGCAATTGAGTGAAACCCTGCCTAAATTTAAAAATAAATAGGCAGTAGTAATTTTAAAAAATTAAGAAAAAATAAAATTTTTAAAATAAAAATGGTAAAAGGACTGAGGATAGTGTTCAGTATCAGGGCACCCTGGTTCCAATCCCCAGTTTCACAAAAGGAAAAAAAGAACAAAAAAAGTCCTTTTCAAAGTTACAGAAAAAATATTTTTAAATTTATACATTGTATATATAAAAAAAATTCTATTTCTCAAAGGACTCCATTAAAGAGAACAAGGAGAAGTGACAGATGAAAGAAACCAATTGCCTCACCCTTAATCAAACTCTTCTAAGAAAGGAGAACAGACACTACAAGAGAAACACAGGCAAGAGCCATGAACAGCCCCTTCAAATAGCAGGTATCTAAATGTCCCTTAATCACAAAACAATCAACGTCTTTAGAAAGGTGGGACTATACTATAAAGTCACAATGAACACAAATTGATACAGTGTTGAAGAACATGTGGGTTATCATGAAGGTCCACAGAAACAGATGTGGACACTACAGCACCTGTTCATATGGGGACACAGCACACTCCTCCAGAGCCGAGAACCGGGGTCTGGTGAAAGAGGATGTCCATTTGGGAATAGATAAATAATAAACTATGTAAAATAACCATTTCTGGCAATCAGCCACATTTTGTTTGCCACATTGCATACAGTTTGACCAATACTATGAACACCATGTCAGTTTTATTCAGCTGTCACTTAAATGTCACATTTCACATATAAGCATACTTAAATAGTACATCTGCAGAATTTGAAAAAAAATACAAATTCAGATCAGCACATAACAGACTGAATTATACATCCTGGGTATAGATGATAGGACTCCTCATTATAAAGAGGACACCTTCCCCCAGGTTCGTCTATGACAACACCCATCAAAATTTCACCATAATTTCCTTGTAATTGAAGAAGGGACCAAAGCAAACAGTTTGAAAATTCTCCTGGAATGTTTAATCGATATGAAATTAGCCAAGAATTCTGAACTCTAAGAGCAAAAGCAGGAGATATCTTTACCAGGCACTAATGCATGTTATAAAATTATCATATTGCAGTAATTTGAGGACAAAAAACTCACAAAGCAGAAATTTCGTAGATGACTCCATATGTATGTAAATGTCATTTTTATTATGAAGTGCATTGAAAAGGTCTAGATAAATGCCACCATCTCCAGCAGAGGTTTTGATGTGAATGAACAAGACAACCCAACGTGAAGGGAGGTGTAGGAACTGGAGGCGCAGAGCACTGGTAGGGCTTGGGTGCAGGACGTGTGTGGTACTGGATTACACTCCATCACTCCAAAGAAGCACATATTGAGTAGGATTATGTTTCAAAATTATACAAGAATAGGAGGCTCCTGGATTCCCTTCACACATGGATACACCAAATAAACACCTACTTCTGTTTTGAGTCCCTCTTAAATAAAGTTATAATGGACTGAGAGACCAATGCATTGGACCACTCAGAAAATCTATACCATCCGAAGGGCAAAAAAAGTTTGGGGACACTTGGGCATTAGTTTTGCCTTGAGCAATGTGCCACATAATTGGGACAGAATACCCCAATTCAATGGAACCCAGAGTAGAGAAATCTGATTGGTGTCACAAATGGAGCACATGGGACACAAAATGATTTGTAGCTGGAAACAGAATTTGTCTGGTGCTCCTAGAAGAAAGAGGTGGATATACACAAGTATCAGGATGAGAGAAAGGGGGAGATTTTCAATGGCTGTGGAGGGTCATGAGCTTTATCCATGGGACAATGGCAGAAGGGGAGTGAGATCAAGGATCCCAGTTTATCCCTACAAGGGATTTGCAGCATGATCTGCAACCTGTGGTTGCTAATAGTTGAGGTCCTCCCCAGGCAGTCCCTAAGGGTAGACAGGACAAATGCAGTCCACCCAGCAGCCCTGCCTGAGCCCTCTCCCCCCTACCTCAGTAATAACTCCAGGTCTAGCCAGTTCTTTCTGGAAGAAGGATCTCCAGGCACTCAGGGTCCCCATATTTTTTCAATCTCATGGACTCCATCCTAACCCACCAAGCTTTGGGAGCATTGGCAAATGTGCATGTGCATATCTCAGAAAGGAGGAGCTTCACATTAGTGTGCAAGCACTTCCCTGGACTATGATCCCCCCTCCCATGAGTGAAGCAAAAGCTGTCAAAAGCACAGCTCCCTGTTTCTTTCTGGAATAGGCTCACACCACCTTTCTGCAGTGAGCACAGGCAGCCTGGGTTCTAACCAACTGCATCAGGAATTCAGCCCCCAGCCAAGTAGGACAGCTTCTCAGCCTGAGTGCAGCTGTGGGAAAGGCTCCTATCAAACAGTCGAAGGAACCAGTCCTCCAATGACATGGATATGGAGAAAGAGACCTGCTCACACCATCCGAAGGGAAGGAAAAGTTGGGGGACACTTGGGCATTAGTCCTGCCTTGAGCAATGTGCCACATAATTGGGACAGAATACCCCAATCCAGTGGCACCCAGAGTAGAGAAAAACTGATTGGCGTCACAAATGGAGCACATGCGACACGAAATGACTTGTAGCTGGAAACAGAATTTGTCTGGTGCTCATAGAAGAAAGAGGTGGATATACACAAGTATCAGGGTGAGAGAAAGGGGGAGATTTTCAATGGCTGTGGAGGGTAACGAGCTTTATGCATGGGACAATGGCAGAAGGGGAGTGAGATCAAGAGTCCCAGTTTATTCCTACAAGGGATTTGCAGCGTGATCTGCAACCTGTGGTTGCTAACAGTTGAGGTCCTCCCCAGCCAGTCCCTAAGGGTAGACAGGAAAAATGCAGTCCACCCAGCAGCCCTGCCTGAGCCCTCTTCCCCCTACCCCAGTAATAACTCCAGGTCTAACCAGTTCTTTCTGGAAGAAGGTTCTCCAGGCACTCAGGGTCCCAATATTTTTTCCTTTACATGGACTCCATTCTAATGCACCAAGCTTTGAGAGCAGTGGCAACTGTGCATGTGCATATCTCAGAAAGGAGGGGCTTCACATTAGTGTGCAAACACTTTCCTGTACTATGATCCCCCCTCCTAGGAGGGAAGCAAAAGCTGTCAAAAGCACAGCTCCCTGTTTCTTTCTAGAATAGGCTCACACCACCTTCCTGCAGTGAGCACAGGCAGCCTGGGTTCTAACCAACTGCATCAGGAATTCAGCCCCCAGCCAAGTAGGACAGGTTCTCAGTCTGAGTGCAGCTGTGGGAAAGGCTCCTATCAAACAGTCAAAGAAACTAGTCCTCCAATGACATGGATATGGAGAAAGAGACCTGCTCACATGGATCAAGAATATAAGCTCAGTGCAGCCATTTTTGAAAACAGCATGGAGTTCTTTAAAAGCTAACAGAGTAACAACAACTCTGGATGCATTCCCAGAGGAACTTGAACCAGTGTGTTCATAAAAGCTGCATTCCCATTGCTGTTCCAGGGTCCACAGGAGCCAGGACGAGGGAACTTCTGAAGTGGCTCTGGCTAAGGAGACTCCTCCCAGCCACAGGGCCATCACCTACTCCCACCGGGTTGGCAGCATGAGAGCTGACTTTCCTCCAGCTGAGTTGAATCTGTATCTTGAGCCCACATTGAGCTGGAGGCAGAATAAGGAGATCAGCACAGAAGAGACCCCCAGAGCGCAGACATGGGTAAACCCCAGCTGCACCGGGCTCCCTCTTCCTCTGGCCACTGAGGGTTGAATTCAGAGGCCTCGACCTTTGAGCCCCTTCCCCAGCCCTAGCTTGAAGTTTAGAGACAGGGTCTTATTGAGTTGCTTAGCACCTTGCTTTTGCTGAAGCTGGCTTTCAATTAGCCATCCTCCTGCCTCAGCCTGCCTAGACGCTGCAATGACAGGTGTGTGACACTTTTTTTTTCTTTCTTTCTTTTTGAGAGAAATATCTGCGGTGGCCACAGGATAACAGCCTTGTGCAGATCAAGGCCACCCTGGGTGCTCTCCCTGGTTTCCACCAGTCCCCTGGTTCCCAGGCAATGGAATCCTGCCTCCTCCAAAAACCAGAGACCCCCCTGCCCAGGTGTGCATTTTTATATCAGCTAAATACTCTGCACTTGACAAAAAGAAAAGAAAAGAAAGAAGACAGACCCTACCTGCTTGTCTTGATGCAAATAAAGCCAATGTGTTTCCAAAGAGAGCTCTGGTCTTGTTCCCTCAATTCAGTGGTGCAAAAAGTCACATAATACAAAGAAGACTTCTCCTTAAAGGAGACTCCAGCGTCTGTTTATTAATGAAAAACAATTTGGGTTTGATTGGGAGTCCAGGAAAGCCAATTCCAGGTTTTCCTAATTTGGTTAAGAACTCCATAGATTCGAATGCACCCTGCTCCTCTCTGCCTTAATTAATCAGAGTCCTCGAGGTTACCTGCCCCCTGCAGAAAAATCGGGGGGGGGGGATCCTTTTTTCTCCATACAGCACCCTGAACCTCCACCTTCCCTTCTGACTCCAACACCTTTGGCAGCATCCAATGGGGGAGCGATTTAGAAAATTCTGGAATGTACCTAAAGACATTTCCTCATTCGAGTGTGATGCTATCAATTTGGTCCTATGGTCCTGTTTAGTATGTTTTATGTTTTTCTATTTTGCTGGTTCCTTTTAGTTATACATGACCATAGAGTCCATTTTGGTAAAATTATCCAAGCATAAAATATACCTTATTCTCCTTAGGACCCCGTTCATGTGGGTGAGCATGATTGTTACTGTATTCTGGATAAATGCCATTTTGACTTGAGTGAAAGGGAATCTCAGAGCAGTTTTAATTTGCATTTCCCTAATTGCTAGATACATTGCCTTTTAAGTATTTATTTTTTTAAATATATTTTCTAGTTGGAGTTGGACCCAATACCTTTAATCTATCCATTTATTTTTCTGTGGTGCTGAGGATAGAACCCAGTACCTTGCACGGGCTAGGTGAGCACTCTATGGCTGAGCCCCAGTCTCAGCCCTCATTTTCAGTATTTTTTACTTTTGTTTCTCAGTAACAGCAGCCCAGGTCCTGGGGGAACCGATTTTGCTGCATTTGTGAATTGGGAACATTTCTCTTGAAGAAAGACTGAGAAGGTCAAGGTACATGCCCAGGAGTCCAGGGATGAGAAGTACATGGTTGTCTTGCCCAGGATGAGGAGAAGATTATGTGGGTGAAAAGAGAAAAAGAGCTGGTGACGCCTTTGTGCCAGAACCTCTCCTTTCCCCACTAGGGCAATTATTCTTGCTTGTTAGTTTTTTTATCCCAAATGAGAGATTTTCCTAAGCTACAAGTGCCACTAGATATAGGTCTCTGGATGGAGCTCAGATTTGTCTTTAGAGGCAAGGAAAAGTGAATAACCAACCCAGTAGTTCCAATACCAACAATCCAGACCTTGGGCTTCTTGGAAACAAAACCTTGGGTTTACCCAATAATTAACAATCCAACAGCACCTGACACCCAATTAATGGGGGACAGAGAATTGGATCAGTGGGTGTGGGGGTCTGTGGGTGGCCAGCTGCAGAAGCTTGCCTCTGGGTGCATTCCTTGCATCTGGGAGGTTTTTCAACACCAATGAGATAAACAAAGTGCTGAGAACACTGGCAAAACCCTCTGCAATATTCTAGCCAGAAAAATTCATAAGCACTTTAAAAGCATCTTAATGTTTACCCTCAGTCAAATGTGCCTCAATCCATATGAAACCATTTGAAAAAAGCTGTCAACATGAAAAGTTTCTGAAATCTGCTGGTTTGTGGATCACTGCAAATCCATATGAGTCCATGACTAAATAAATAAATAAAAATAGAAATCTAATAATGAGCATTCTCTTAAGACTTTCGTCCTGAAAACACTGCCGTATTTGCTTTGATAACTAAATGATCATTTAATCGTTCCTCTAGCAACACTTGAGGTCCATAAAGAACTGTGGAACATTTCTGGTTGGGATAGAAATGTTTGGACACCAACAAGAAAGTTTTACTGAACCTCAAAGGAGAAGGTTCATAAATAACCAGAATGCAGGAAAGCCCACAAAATTTTAAAAATAAAAACAAGGGACTGGGGTTGTGACTCAGTGTCAGAGCACCTACGTAGCACCTGTGAGGCACTGAGTTAGATCCTTGGCACCACATAAAAAAGAAATACATAAAATAAAGGTATCCTATCCAAATAAAAACTATTTTAAAAAATAAAGATCAGATTTAAAATACAAAAGAAAACCAACTCCCTACAATGGAGCATTTCTTTTAGACCAGCTTCCTGGACCCCCATATACTAGCATGATATGAGCAAGCTTAGAAAAATGGGTGAGAAATTACAGAACTCTCCTCTGGCCCCATCTCTAGTCCAGCCCCACTTAAATGTCCCTCTCCAAATAGCAACACCTCAGACCACATATTTGCTGTCTCTCCCTTTAGAGCTTTCTCACATTTTTCCTTTCTTTCTTCTTGTGGTGCTGGGGATTGAACCTGTGACCTTGTGCATGCAGGGCAAGCACACTACCAACCTCACTAAATCCCTGGCCCCTCACGTTCTTTCCTGAATGTGCATCTGTTTTCTAAATAGGTCTGTTCACGCACCTGACAATGATGAAGTTGTTTTCTGCTTTGAAAACCAAGGAACCTACTAATTTCCCTCTCTCTCTCTGAAATCCCTTCCCATTACACAACCCAACAAAGCAAAAGTAAGACTTAAACTTTGTAATTGTGTGGGGTCTTTTATTGTTTGGGGTCTGATATCACATATATCACTGGAGGGAGGTAACTAGCAGCCATAAACTATTTTTAATAAGCAAAGGACAAGGTTTGGCAGCACATGTAATTAAGGCCAGGGATTTGGAAGGCTGCTTCAGGAGTATATCAAGTCAGAGGCCACAGTTGGCCTCTTAGCAAGACCCTGCCTGAAAATAAAATATTCAAAGTTCTGACACTGGGTGAGTCTTCATGAACAATGAAGGGTCAGAATTCCTGTTTCAACAGTCTCCCTTTAGGATGCTATGTGTAGGTGTTTGACTGTTACCTTCCAACAGGACCTAGAGCTGTTGCTGGTGCCCTCCCTGTATTAATAAATAGATCAAATGAAGTGAGAAAATAAGTAAAGCAATAAAAAATCTGACATTTTTGCTGGTTGTGATCCCAGAGATAAAAAGGTTATGCTGTGTTTTTTGGATCTTGTGTTCTTACAAGAGTAAATTTTAGATAATACATAAAATGTAATCAAAGTAGAGCAAAGTTTATTGGCCCAGAAATCACTATCAAGAAGGGGGGAGAAAAACAGTGAGTCTTCTCTGACATCTCTAGGCCTCACACCCCTTGGATCCTCTGGTTTATGGGAGATGCTGTGGGTGACTCTAGAGGCCTGCCCATGGACGAATTCCTACTCTTTAAGTGGCAGTAGGATGACATCATGTTTGTAGGTTCCTAGTCTACATGGTATTGTCCAGAGACACCAAAGCAAAACCCGAGTGTGTGTGTGTGTGTGTGTGTGTGTGTGTGTGTGTGTTTGTCTTTGTGAATTTTACTATAATAAGAATTTTATTATGGCAGCTACTATGAAGAAAAACAACAAGTGTTGGCGAGGATGTGGGGAAAATGGTACACTCATACACTGCTGGTGGGACTACAAATTGGCGCAGCCAATATGGAAAGCAGTATGAAGATTCCTTGGAAATCTGAGAATGGAACCACCAATTTACACAGCTATCCTGTGGAGCCAACCTATATGCCCTTCAGTGGATGAATGGATTAAAAAATATGCATTATTTATACACAATGGAAATTTATTTAGCAATAAAAAAATAAAATCATGTGTGGGGAAGAGATTATGGTGTTGTTCTCTTGGTTTCTGACTTTTTGTTTCTGACTTTTAGGAAATAGAGTTTTTTCTAAGATTCTCACCAGTATCTTTGCCTTTGTCAAATGGTTATTGCAACTTACTTCTGTTTCTTGCTGTCTAACTTTTGTGGTTTTCTAATATGAGGTATGAGGTAGAAGTGGATTTTAAGTGGATATTTTTAATGGAGGAGTTCACTAATTACTATTAGAAGCATCAGATGAGCTCAAAACAGTAATAAAATTTGGTATCATCAGTTATTTATGTGCATAAGAAAGTAAGTAGCAAACATAATATTAAAGACAGTTCTAATGATCATAATATCAATAGTAAAATACTTGGGAATTTTTTCAAGAAATGTAAACACTTGCACATTTAACATGGCTTGTTTTTAGAAAATATACCATTATCCCTAAGCCACCTTCTTTTTTGTGGTGACCTTAACTCATAGAAAAAAGGTAGGAATTAAAAGTTTCTTCTGTGATCCTGAGGACAGGACTTAGGTATGGTCTACCAGTGAGCTCTATAATCATCCCATTTTTATTTTTCTTTGAGCTATGGTCTTGCTAAGTTAGTGAGGCTAGACTCATAGTTGTGACCCTCAAGGCTCAACTTCCAGGGTAGCTGGGGTTACATGCATGTGCCATCACAACCCTGGTAGGGATTAGTCTTTTATGTTTTCTTTAGTTGTAGTGGACAGAGTACCTTTATTTTATATACTTATTTTAATGTGGTGCTGAGGATTGAACTCAGTGCCTCACATGTGCTAGGCAGGTGCTCTAACCCTGAACCCAGACCCAGGGATTAAATTCTTGACTTTAATATTATAGGTTGGCTTAACTACACAACCACTTTCCCAGTCATGTTTAATTTTTTTAAAAAAACAGGGTCTCACTGACGTTTATAGGTCCCTATTAATTTACTGAGTCTGTCTTTGAACTCGTGAATTTTCTGCCTCAGCCTCCCAAGCCATTGGGATTGCAGGTATGTGCCCCAACTCCCAGTTTCTTCATTCTTTTGTAGTTGTTGCTTTCTTTTGTTACATAAATTCAAGTTGAATAACAGTATGTTTAACAATACAGATATAGAGAAAAGCCAGTGGTGTAGGTAAGCAATTGAACATATCCACCAGAAAGTATATTATATATTCACCTTGGTGTATTACTCATCCATCAATACAAATTCCTCTAATGGTCAGCAAAATAGATGGAATTGGATGATGTCATGTTAAGTGAAGAAATGCACAATAGTGTCACATCTCATATGTTAATATAATATCATGTGCAAGTACATTAATGATTATTATGGCTGAGAAGTGTGTGGGACGCATCAAGGGCAGAAGAGGATGTTTCGATATTATGAATACATGTATATGCATATATATAAACATTGCACTGAATCCCATAAATATTTGCAATTGCTATGTGATAATAAAAACCATCATCTCTCATAATTATAAAATTCTGCACTAAGAACATAATCCTACTGTCTTTTGGAATTTCCATTATATGATGCGATATTATTGATGAAGCTCCCTGATAACAACCAGGCTCTCCCTACACATCCATTCTATTTTATTCCAGGCTCTGAACATAGAGTATACAATGTATTTCTGCATCTAGATCTTTTCACTTATCCTAAAGTCCTCCAGCTTGTCTGTGTTATTGGAGAATATTCTTTTGTTTCTGGGGTTTGGACCCAGGGTTGCCTTACCTTTTACAGAGATCCAACATCATTATCTTTTTCAGTTTTAAGACAGAATGGTACCAAACTACTAAAGCTAGCCTTCAAATTTTGGTAACACTGCCATATACACCATTCTTATTTTAAAGTTGAGTAATAAGTGAAGTGTGGAGGCACATTTCTTTTGTCATGCTAGGGATTTGAACAATATCACTACAGGTCTACACCCACACAAATCATAATGGAAACACCTAGCATACAGGAGGAGCAGAGCATTTCAAAAGCCACAAGAGAAAGGAATCAAATTACATATGGGGAAAACCAATCAGGATCTCTGATTTCTGAACTGAGACCCTGCAATCTACAAGATCCTGCAACAGAATAAACCAAGCTCTGAAAGAAATGGATGCCAACCAAGAATCATACCCAGGAAAATTAAATTTTGATTAGCAATCAGATTTCAATTCCGATGTTATTTTATGACAAAATAAAAACCTTGCATCATACACAAATTTAAAAGAATTTACAACCAGAAACCTGCACTACAGAACATCCTTGGCAAAATATTCCATGAGGAAGAAATGAACAACAATAAAAGATCAGAAAAGGGTAGTATTACTCTAAAGGAAAAACCTATCAAAGAAAAACTGACTTAGTTAAATACCAAAAATAAACAAAAATAACTGGGAATACAAAAGTTGTCTCAATAATAACCCTGAAAGTTTAGTTTCAACTTAGCAATCAAAAGACAGGCAGATTGGATTAAAAAGACCAACAATATGCTGCCTCCAAGAGACTCATCTCATAGGAAAAGACACCCAGAGACTAAATGTGACAGGTTGGAAAAAATATATTGCTCAGGCTGGGGCTGGGGCTCAGTGGTGGAGCACTAGCCTAGCACATGTGAGGCCCTGTATTTGATCCTCAGTACCACATAAAACTAAATAATAAAGATATTGTTTCCATATACAAAAAATAAATATTAAAATCCTACCACTCACATATACTGTGGAGGCAAGCAGGGGTTTCCATTCTTATATCAAATAATGTGAACTTCAAGTGAAAATTAATCAAAAGAGATAAAGAAGGATACATACTGCTTAAAGGAACCATACACCAACAAGACAGAACAATTGTAAATATACACACCCCCAAAACAATGGAGCATCTATGTTCAAACAGACTCTTCTCCAGTTTAAGGGCCAAGTAGACCACAAGACAAAAATTCTGGGTGACTTTAACACACCTGTTTTACCACTGGATTGATCGTCCAAACAATATTCAGACAGAAACTATAGAACTCAATAATACAATCAATAACTTAGATTTAACTGACATACATAGACTATTTCATCCTTCAACAGGCGAAGACACTTTCTTCTCAGCAGCAAATGGATCTTTCTCTAAAATAGACCATATGTCATGCCAAAAAGGAACTCTAAGCAATACAGAAAAGTAAGGATACTACCCTGCATTCTGTCAGATCATAATGGAATGAAATTAGAAATCAATGATAAAAATAGAAGCTACTCCAACACCTGGAGACTAAATAATATGCTAGTGAAGGAACAATGGGTTGCATAAAACATCAAAGAGGAGATTTAAAACTTCTTAGAGGTGAATGAGGACACAGATAAAACATATAAAAATCTCTGGGACACTATGAAGGCATTACTAACAGGAAAGTTCATTGCATGGAGTTTATTCCTTAAAAAAATAAAAAGTCAAATAAATGACCTAAAATTACATCTCAAAGCCCTAGGAAATACAATTAATCAACACCAAAATCAGTAAAGGACAGAAAAGAATTAAAATCAGAGCTGAGATCAATGAAATTGAAACAAAAGAAGCAAATAAAAATTGACAAAGTAACTGGGAATGGTACCAACATTTGATCTAGCTATCCCACTCCCTGGTCTATACCTAAAGGACTTAAAAACAGCATACTACAGGGACACAGTCACAATGTTTTTAGCAGCACAATTTACAAGAGTTAAACTGTGGAGCCAACATAGATGCTCTTCAGTGGATGAATGGATCAAGAAAACATGGCATTTGTACACAATGGAATATTACTCAGCAATAAAAGAAAATAAAATAATGGCATTTGCAGGTAAATGGATGGCATTGGAGAAGATAATGCTAAGTGAAGTTAGCCAAGCCCGAAATAACAAATGCTGAATATTTTTTTCTGATATAAGGAGGCTGACTCATAGTGGGGAAGGGAGGGGGAGCATGGGAGAAATAGATGAATTCTATTTAGGGCAGTGTGGTGGGAGGAATAGGGAGGGGAAAGGGATTTGCAAGGATGGTGGAATATAATAGACATCATTATCCAAAATACACATATGAACACACGAATTAATGTCAACCTACTTTATATACAGAGATATGAAAAATTGTACTATATATGTGTAATAAGAATTTTAACATATTCCGCTGCCATAAATTTTAAAATTTTCAAAATGAAAAGTTGGCTGTTTGAAAAACAAATACATTTGATAAAACTTTATCCATGCTACTGTAGAGAAGGAGAGAAATACTCCAATTTCTGAAATCCATGATGAAAAAGGTAATATCACCATGAACACTAAAGAAATACAGAAGATAATTAGAAATTATTTTGAAAATTTGTACTGCAATAAAACAGAATATATAGAAGTCATCAACAAATGTCTAGAATCATGTGACTTACCCAAACTGAGTAAGTTAAACAGATCATTTTCAAGCAATGAAACAGAAGATACTATCACAAGCCTACCAACCAATAAATAAATAAATAAATAAGTAAAGCCCAGGACTCAATGGATACAAGACTTCAAAAAAGAACTAACACCAACATTCCTCAAATTATTCCATAAAATATAAAAAGAGGGAGCCCTTCCAAAATCATTCTATAAGGCCAATATCTCTCTTTTTTTTAATTTTAATTTTAATTTTTATTTTTTTTATTGGTTGTTCACAACATTACAAAGCTCTTGACATATCATATTTCATACATTAGATTAAAGTGGGTTATGAACTCCCAATTTTACCCCAAATGCAGATTGCAGAATCACGTCGGTTACACATCCACAATTTTACATAATGCCCAATTAGTAATTGTTGTATTCTGCTACCTTTCCTATCAGGCCAATATCTCTTTGATGCTAAAATCAGACAAACACTGAAAAGAAAGTGTACTTCAGAGCAATATCTCTAAAAAGCAGAAGCAAGAATTATGAATAAAATTCTGGCAAATCAAATACAAAAACATATCAAAAGGATGGTTCATCATAATGAAGTGCTATTCATCCCAGGGATGCAAGGTTGGTTCAACGTAGAGATATCAATAAATGTAATTCATCACATCAGCAGATTTAAAGATAAGAAACTTATGACCATCTCAACAAATGCAGAAAAAGTATTTGAAAAAATACAGCATCCCTTCATGTTCAAAACACTAGAAAATCTAGGGATAACAGGAACTTATTTCAACATTTAAAAGGCTATCTATGCCACGCCTCAGGCCAACATCATTCTAAATGGAGAAAAACTGAAGACATTTTCTCTAAAATTTAAAAAAGACCGGGATGCCCTCTCTCACCCCTTCTATTCAATATAGTTCTTGAAACACTGGACAGAGCAAGTAGACACATGAAAGAAATTAAAGAATAAGTATAGGCAAAGATGAACATAACCTAACACTATTTGCTCATGATATGATTCTGTACCTAGAAGACTCAAAAAACTCCACTAGAAAACTTCTAGAACTAGAATTCAGCAAAGTAGCAGGATAGAAAATCAACACCGGTAAATCAAAGGCATTTCTTTATATCAATGACAAATACCCTGAGAGAGAAATGAGGAAAACTACCCCATTCACAATATCCTCAATAAAATAAGATACTTGCGAATCAACAAGAGGTGAAGGATCTATACAATGAAAACTATGAAACTCTAAAGAGAAATCAAAGACCTTAAAAGATGGAAAGATTTAACTTGATCTTGGATAGGCAGAATTAATATTATCAAAATGGACCTACTACCAAAAGCACTCTACAGATTTAATGCAATTCTGATCAAAATCCCAATGGGATTCCTCATAGAAATATAAAAGCAAATATGAAATTTATCTGGAAAAACAAGAGACCCAGAATAGCTAAAGAAATCCTTAGCAGGATAAGGGAGGCAGGTGGCATTGCTATACCAGACCTTAATCTATTGTACAGAGCCACAGTAACAAAAACAGCATGGTTCTGGCATCAATAGAGGCTGGCAGACAAATAGCCCAGAATAGAGGACACAGAGACCAACCCACTAAACCACAATTATCTTATATTAGACAAAGGTGCTAAAAATATGCACTGGAAAAAAGAGAGCATCTTCAACTAATGGTTCTGGGAAAACTGGAAATCCATATGCAGCAAAATAAAATTGAATCTCTCTCTCTCAACATGCATAAAAGTTAACTCAAAATGAATCAAGGGTCTAGGAATTAAACCAGAGACTCTCCAAATACGAGAAAAAGTAGGCCTTATCTCCATCATGTGGGATTAGGCTACAACTTCCTTAATAACACTCCTATAGCACAGGAATTGAAACCAAGTATCAACAAATGGGATGAATTGAAACTGAAGATTTTTATCAAAAAAACTCAATAGAATAGAGAGCCTACTTTATGGGAGCAATTTTTTACCCTCATACATCAGATAGAGCACTAATCTCTAGGGTATATAAAGAACTCAAACGTCTTAACACCAAAAAAAAAAAAAATACTAATAATCCAATCAATAAATGGGCCAAGTACCCGAACAGACACTTCTCAGAAGAGGATATACAATCAATCAACAATTATATAAAAAATGCTCACCATCTCTAGCAATCAGAGAAATGCAAATAAAAACTAAGATATCATCTCGCTCCAGTCAGAATGGCAGCTATTATGAAGACAAACAACAATAAGTGTTGGCGAGGATGTGGGGGAACACCCCATCAAAATTTCACCATGATTTCCTTTTCATTGAAGAAGGGTCCAAAGCAAACAGTTTGAAAATTCTCCTGGAAGGTTGAATTAATATGAAATTAGCCAAGAATTCTGAACTCTAAGAGTAAAAGCTGGAGCCATCATTACTAGGCACTAATGCATGTTATAAAATTATCATATTGCAGTAATTTGAGGACAAAAAAAATCACAAAGCAGAAATTTCATAGGTGACTCCATATGTATGTAAATGTCATTGTAATTGCAATGAAAAGGCCTAGATAAATGCCACCATCTACAGCAGAGGATTTGATGTGAATGAACAAGACAACCCAACGTGAAGGGAGGTGTGGGAACTTGAGGCGTAGAGCTCTGGTAGGGCTTGGGTGCAGGACATGCGTGGTACTGGATTATACTCCAGCACCCCAAAGAAGCACATATTGAGGAGGATTATGTTTCAAAATTATACCAGAATAGGAGGCTCCTGGATTCTCTCCACACATGGATACACCAAATAAACACCTACTTCTGTTTTGAGTCCCTCTTGAATAAAGTTATACATGGATTGAGAGACCTATGCATTAGACCACTGAGAAAATATCTACCATCTGAAGTGCAGGCAAAGTTGGGGGACACTTGGGCATTAGTCCTGCCTTGAGCGATGTGCCAAATAATTTGGACAGAATACCCCGATCCAGTGTCACCCAGAGTAGAGGAAGACTTCTTGGGGTCACAAATGGAGCACATTGGATACTAAATGACTTGTCTCTGAAAACACAATTTGTCTGGTGCTCATAGAAGAACAAACTAGATACAAGTATCAGGACTGGAAAAGGGATGATTTTCTATGGCTGTGGAGGTTCATGAGCTTTATCCATGGGACAAGGGCAGAAGGGAAGTGAGATCAAGGGTCCCAGTTTATCCCTAGAAAGGATTTTCTCACATGATCTGCAAACTGTGGTTGCTAACAGTTGAGCTCCTCTCTAGCCAGTCCCTAAGGGTAGACAGGACAAATGCAGTCTACCCAGCAGCCCTGCCTGAGCACTCTCCCCCTACCTCAGTAATAACTCCAGGCCTGAGCAGTTCTTTCTGGAAGAAGGATGTCCAGGCACTCAGGGTCCCAACAGTTTTTTTCTATTCCATGGACTCCATCCTAACCCACCAAGCTTTGAGAGCAATGGCAACTGTGCATGTCCAAATCTCCCTGGGTCAAAAACAAGTGGCTTCACATTGATGTGCAAGCACTTCCAGGGACTACTATCACCCCCCCACACACCCTGGAGTGAAGGAAAAGAATGAAAACCACAGAACCTTGTTTCTTTATAGAATAGGCTCCCACCACCTTCTTGCAGTGAGCACAGGAAGCCTAGGTTCTAACCAACTGCATCAGGAATTCAGTCCCCAGCCAAGTAGGAGAGTTTCTGATGTCTGAGCCCAGCTTTGGGGAAGGCTCCTATCAAAGAGGTGAAGGAGTTAGTCCTCCAATGACATAGATATGGAGCAAGAGACATGCTGATGACATGGGGCTAGAATATAAGCTTAGTGAGGAAACTTTTTAAAAATAGCATGGAGTTCTTTAAAAGCTAACAGAGTAACAACCACTCTGGATTCATTTCCAAAGGAACTTGAACCAGTGTGTTCATAAATGGATGCATGCCCATCACTGTACCAGGATCCGCAGGAGCCAGAAAGAGGGAACCTCTGAAGTGGCTTCTGGATAAAGAGACTCCTCCCAGTCACAGGGACATCTCCTACTCCCCTGAGAAACTACTTCCCCTCAATGCACCTGCTCATAGGTCAACAGGTGGCTGATATGCATCAGATGCTCAGGAGACCTCAGATGAGCCAGGTGTGGGATCCTAGTGTCAGGCAGAGCCAAACCAGGACCAGAAAAATATCAGAGGTCATGAGGCCCCTGGCACATGCAGTCCACAGGGGAGACACTCAGCCCAAAGACATTCTGAAAAGGTGTCTGGCCTGGGAGAGGAAGGGAAAATACACACACGTGCGCATTTTTCCAAATTTCAAGTGGTGTTTAGTGTACTTTTCTCTCATGTGAAATGCTCAAACAGAAAACAAAACTTTTGCTTCTTATGTTATTACATTGGGGAGGAAAATTGTCACTGGAAATGGGGACAGGGGACTTGAATTTGAGGAATTCAATGATACATATGTACAGGTTTCATTGGGGAGATGGGGTTCTGGATCTGACACTTTGCTTCCCTTACATTTAGAACTTTCAGGGGGCCCCAGGCAGGAGGGCCACACCTGTAATCCCAGCCACTCAGGAGGCTGAGGCACATGTTCAAGCCAGACTCATCCTCTGTCTCAAGATAAATGATAAAAAGTACGAGGGATGTAGCTCAGTGGAAAAGAAGCTCTGCATTCAATCCACTACGAGCCCCTGCCCCCCAAAAAAGAAAAGCTCAGGGGGAAGAAAAACCAGAGACCCCTGCAGATCCCAGCCTCCTTGGGTAGGAAAAGGGCCCATGGAGTGGTGATTCTCAGGGTCCCAACACTCTGAAATCCACCACAGAAAAAATTCAGGGAGGAGACTTGAGATGGCAATTAGTCCAGGAGATACCAATGTGTTCAAAAATAAGAATAAAAAGAATCCTACATCTTTAGAAACCTGAGAAATGTAAACTAAAACCCTATCACAGAGAAAAATAAAGTATATCAATGAAGATAGAAAACAAAAGAATTCTAATAAACTCAAGAAGTTTAAGTGCTTCTTAACTATTTGGGGAAACTGTTTTGCTATTAAAGACACATGAGAGTCCCCCACCGCAGGGACTTGCTGCAATCAGTTCATAGGACCAGGATAATACATTACTAGTCATGGTACATTCAGCTTAAAAAATAGTATAAGATACCATGGGTAAGTTTTACACGGGTGCCATATGCAGGTGGTATTATGTATAACTCTGATGCACTAATAAACAATCCAGCATGCTTTAATCTTAATGGAAGCACCCAATCCTAAATTTCATCCACAAAGTTAAATATATGTAAACTTAACCAAGAGACTTTTGAATTATAAGAGAAAAAAATTATAAGAGAAAAAAATAATAAGAAGAAGTTATTAGCTAACACGTGCATTGTGAAGCTGTTCTGTTACAATTGTCATCAAGGAATCACGACTTCAACAGAGTCCACCCATGAAACCACGTGGTTGTAAAAATCATACACTTAATTGCAACGGAAAAGTCATTATCAATCAAATCTTAACAAGGCCAATCTCAGCAATTTAGCTAGACCAGAGGGCAGAATAAAAACTAAAAACTACTAGGGAGAGAGCTCAATGGTAAAGCACCCTTCTGTTAACTACCAAAACACAACAACCACCAAAAAAATAATAATAATAATAAATAAACTCCACAAAACTAGCTTAGATATAGGCAAGGTCCCTGTTCACCGCAGCTTCCCTCCTGCAGGAAAATGGTGTTTGGAAATTTGATTTTTTTGGGGGGAGGGGAGGTGCTGGGCATTGAACTCAGGGGCACTCCACCACTGAGCCCCATCCCCAGCCCTATTTTGCATTTGATTTCGAGGCAGGGTCTCCCTGAGTCTCCAAGTGCCTCACCCACTTGTGGAGGCTGGCCTTGACCTCGAAATCCTCCTGCATCAGCCCCTACCCCCAGCCTCTGGGAATGACAGGTGTGCGCCATTGCCTGGCTTGGAATTGGATTTTTCTAGTGCTGCCACCTGTCAATCACCACAGTCCAGGAAGACGTCAGGCTGCCTCCCTCACCTGCCAGAGAGATAGGACTTGAGCAGGGGCTGAGCCTGCCCCAGGGGATGGGGAGGCTGCCAGGAGTCTCCGACACTGTCACGCTCTCCACCCGGCTGGCCAGGGGGACAGAGGGGGCACTGTCCCCAATGGGCTCAGGCTTGTGGTTGCAGAGAGCCCCCCGGAGTCAGGGTCGGCCAACACCGGTTCCCCCCACAGCTGATCCCGCCAGAGGGACTTCCTGCCCCGCCTCCCTCCTGAGCCTCCCTGTCCATGCACAAGGTGCCACTGCACACTCACCATCCACTGGTGCCCAGCAGCCAAGCCTGCCCTGGGGAGCTTCTGTCCCTGCATGGCAGGGCCACCAGGGATCCTGGGCACCAAGGAATCCTGGAGTCCAACTGCAGGAATCTGAATGGAACCGCCGACTGCTGAGAAATAAATCCAATTCCGAGCGCGGAGGCCCGCCCCCTGCTGTTGGCTACGCTCAGGATTGGACAGCGCTCAGCACGGGGACTTCTGATTGGACAGGGAACCAGTCAGTCTCCGCTCTCCCGAGCCCAGCGAGGTTGTTTTTTTTTTTTTTTTTTTTTTTTTTTTTTTTTTTTTTTTTTTAATGACTGGGGGTGATCTCCGCTCCAAGCAAGGAGGAAACAAAAATGGCAGGGTTTGGGTGCAACTTTTTTCTTTTCCTTTTGAGGTCTCGGCATTGGGTCAGGGTTAGGGTGACCAGAATTCTAAGTTCTGTTGGGTTTGATGTTAGGAAATTGAAGTCAATTCTTGAACGTTTTATCACCTGGATCTCCTCCTATAATAAGACCACCCAAAGCATCTTTCAGAGGCTGACTTGTCCTCTGTTTATCTGTGCAAAATTCTCCAAGCAGAACTGGCCTTTCGCCCCATAGGAACTGCCCTGGAGGAGTTTACCACCCAGTTGGCAGCCTGAGAGCTGATGTTCCTCCAGCTGAGTTGAATCTATTGGATGAGGCTGGAGGCAGAGTAAGGAGATCAGCACAGAAGAGACCTCGAGAGTGCAGACCTGAGTAAACCACAGCTGCACCAGGACTCCCTCGCTCTCTGGCCACTG